>NC_132993.1:82049285-82356428 GCF_048564905.1 Vicugna pacos
GCAGGAGGTGCTCTAGAAAAGCCCGTGCAGCCTACGAAACACATGGGATGTGTGACGAATTGTTTAACCTCAGCCTTTAAATGGAGGAAGGTTCTCAAGCAATACGGATCATCTAGAAATCAAAAGTTAATGTAAAAGCAAAGAGAATGGAGCGGGGTGTGTATGGTGTGTGCGTATGACGGGAGCAAGAAATCACAATGAAAGCTGCTCTGTCAGATTTCCTGTCATATGTAAAGCTTATGAAACAGCGACGCATAGCAAAGTATCCTTAACGCCTTCAGGGCACAGGCATGTGTGAGCTAACATCTTTTCATCCTTGAAGATTTAAATGCCCTTCCATCTCGGTTGCTCCTGGTCTCATTGGCCAGGGAGACTCCACTGGGCCAAGAAAATACCAAACAAAATGAAGCACGGGTGAAAGACAGGGCTAATCAGGTATGCGGGGAGACAGGGGTGAGTGTGCTGCACTGTCTGTAATAACTGACACAGGAACAAGGGAAAGACTTCTGAATCTGGTGTGGGAAGGGAAGGTGAGGTTCTCAATCTGGCCATGCTGCAGTTTGCAAAAGGATACATCATTAAACACATTTTAAAATACATACCATTTGAAAAGGTACATGCACCCCAATATTCATAGCAGCACTCTGTCTATCGACAGATGACTTGTTAAAGTAGTTGTGGTGTACACACACACACACACACACACATACACACACACACACACAATGGAGTACTACTCAGCCATAAAAAAGAATAAAATAACACCATTTGCAGCAACATGAATGGACTTGGAAATCATCACACTAAGTGAAGTAAGCCAGAAAGAGTAAGAAAAATACCATATATCACTTACATGTGGAATCTAAAAAAATGAGAAAAATGAACTTATTTATAAAACAGAAAGACTCACAGACACAGAAAACAAACTTCTGGTTACCGGGGAGGAAGGTGGGTGGAGTGGGGAGTAAAGGGGGAGTTTGGGATTTGCAGATACTAACTACTCTACATAAAACAGATAAACAGCAAGGTCCTACTGTGTCAATATCTTGTAACAGCCTATAATGAAGTAGAATGTGAAAAGGAATATGTATGTATTTATGTATAACTGAATCACACCAGAAATTAACACAATGTTGTAAACCAACTATACTTCAATAAAAAAAAAGAAAATACATGTCACTTTTTCTAGGAAACTATTAGCCTTGCAAGGATTGGCTTCAAGTCAGGAAATTGTGTTAGTAAGTGGTTTATCCCAAGCATCTACCTTCTCACAGAGAGTACCAACTGCTGCATAAAATAATAGGAGATTCCTTAGACGGTGAGGGTTCGGGAGAGGAAGGGAGAAAGGGAAAAAAAAGGACTTCCCATACATCTCCAAGTTTTTTCTATTGTGACTGGGTCTTGGTTAAAATCAAACTTGGTTAAAAGGTTAATAATAATTCATGTCCAGCTTACTATTACTCAATAACCATCAAAGTCGCTAACTCGAAATAGTGTTTTCTGGCTTACAGGATCAGAGTCATTACACTCTATTGAAGACTTTATTGAATTTTACACTAAGCTTTAGCTGACTGAACAGGTCAAGCACTGTGGCTCAGAGTTTTCTTTTTTCTCAGAAAGTCATAAAGCCCTCTCCAGTTTGCAAGGCGGCTCGCTAAGAAACTTGACTCAGCACGGGGTCAGGGGAGCCGACCCCGCGGGAAAGGCCACAGAGCTGTAAAGCCCGGGTCCCCAGCCCCCTTCACTCACGTGCACCAGCTGCTCCTGGGTGTCGAACTCCCGCGAGCAACCTTCCCAGTGGCAGTTCGTCTCGTAGATGACTTCAGGCTCCTGCTTGCTTTCATCTTTGTCCCCTTCCTCCTTCACCAGAGTCGTCCCTTCTGGCTGTTCCTGAAAGGCAAGGGGTGGGGGGAAGGGAGGAGGAGAGAGGGATGAGGTCAGACACAATGGAAGGACGGACGAGAAGCGACAGGGAAAATGTGATTTAGGCTTGTCCTCCTTCCCGATGCAGTTTTTCGGGGAAAATGAAATAAGAGGCCAAGTCTCTCAACTGGGTTTTGTGAATTAAAGTTCAGCATATGGAATCATTTGTGTGCATTGCTTTTTTCTTTTTCAGATGTACCCAGTGCACCTTCAGAGGTTGTTAACTTGTGATTAAAGACAACAGTCCCACCCAGAATGATGATAAGAAGTTGAGGCCAGACCCTGCTGCCCCGAATACAAAGGGGAAAAAAGCCTCAGATGCTCAGATGCCATCCCTTAAGAAAAGCAATTCAACTAGATCAGGTAGCCTCTACCCCAAAGACCAGTCTTTCTCTTCCAGTTAGATTCTTTTCAATAATCTGTTTGTTCTCATATTTTGGAATCCAGGGATCTGGTTTACTGCAAATTCTAACTCTGTTCTCCCAGCCATGGGCGGCTGTGAGAGGCACTTTGGGGATTTTTATAAAGATAATGTCCCTTTGGTTCAACTTCTGGTCTCCGAGGATACGCTCCCTGCCCAAGACCACAGCATCTAGAGCTTGGCAGCATAATATTTTTGCACCTTTGCAGAAATGCAAATACAAAGAATTTTCAGAATTCTGACAGATCATTAAGTGTATACATTCAGGATCTGATCTGGGGCTGGATGGCAAAAGCCGTATACATGTGTTTAGGTGCAGCCAGCAAAACGCAAGAGGAAGGATGGATTTCAGAACCCAGGGCATCCATTCACTCCATCCTCCGAGTGCCCCCTAAAAAGGACATGTGGGCTCAAGCAGTCTGAGGTTTGGGCTGAAGCAGCCTGGCCGTTGCAAAGTCCAGATTTTGTGGAACTCCAGACTCTTGTCCAACCCGTCTCTGTGAATTAATATTCCACTGAGCTCCATATCAGGCACAGGGAACCCAGAAGATCGTATTACAGGCATAATTTACACAGTTTTAAACTGAGGCTCAGGATCTAAGTGCTGAAGAGCAGAGACTGGATTGGAATTTTTAAACTCATCCTTTCAAGACTCTGGGCAAAGAACCAGAATGAAAGTGGCCTTAGGTTAGGTTCCTTGTGCCCAGACCCCTCCTGGCCAGTGGGAAGTGGCCCAGTAAGAACGAAGAAGAACATGACCAGTATGGTGAAAAGCAGCCCTGGTCTGTCCAGCTCAGGCTGACAGCCAGGGGCTTGTCATTCAGGGCCAAGATCAGGGCCAAGGACTGAAGCCGGGTCACATCCGTGGTCAGCGGCAAATGCATGCAGCCACGGACTCCATGAACTACGGTTTATAACCCCTGCACGGCTGCCTGCATTTTTGTGTGTTTGCTTCTGAGCTGGAGAAACAAAACAGAATCAGACTCCAGCCCCTGCCCTCCCTCCGACGCCTGGGTTTGGCCAAGTCCTGGAGAAAAGAGACAAGCAAATGCTGCGAAAGACACCGCGGCTGGAGGGAGGGGAGGCTGCCGCCGAGGCCCGGAGCCTCACCTGCTGGCCCCGCGGCCCCGGGCTGGGGAGATCTTCGTCCGGTTTGATCTTGGAGCGCTTGCTGTGCACCAGGTCGCCGGTGCTGCTCACCGCAGACTCGCTCGTGGGCTTGTTCTGCAGGTCACATCGGCCGGGACAGAGACAAAAGTTAGGTTTCGATCCATGAGCAGGACCACGGCTAAGACACGTAACTTGGGACCAACAGGCTGATTTGGCCCCAGAGTGATGACTTGATAAGGCTACTATTCCAAGGGAGCAGCGTTCAGAAAATGAGTTCAAAGCCAGAAGAGACCCACACGAGGCAGCTCCTTGGTTTTGACTCATGAGTACCAGCTCCCTCTGAGGAGCAGAGCTGGGACCTGGCTTTGACGAGCCCCCATGGACCAGCGGACAGGGACCGAGTGACAGCAACACATTTGCACCACATGCTTCTACCAAATGAGGTCTAGACAGCGCAGGGTCGGGGGAAGCCTGGTCTGGCAGCCCGCTTTGCCACCAAGGGTAAAATGACTCGCGTGAAAGAAGCTCTTGCTTCGTGAGGAGCCCAGACACAGGAGGGCACAGTCATCAGAAATGAAGACGACAGCCTTGGGCGGGGAAGGCCAGCTGCGGTACAGATGCTGCGAAAATGCCACAGTCCGTGCCTACTTGTGGCTGGTGTGGCAGCATGGCTGTCCTCCCCAATTACCAACACGGACCAGGCCCTCATCGGGCTGGCTCTCACCTGTGAGGACTCGGAAGGGCCGGAGCTGACCTGGACTGGGTTCAGAACCGTAGGGATCCCGGGAATAGGCCTCTGGGTCGGAAAAGTTGGGGCAGGGTGGATGAGCGGAGGGCTGTGTCCAAAGGCCGAGCCCAGGCTCTGCTGTCGGCTTAAGATCTGTTGATGCATGTGGAGCGAGACGGGTGCAGAAGGGTAGGTGAAGCTCAGGGCGGGGCTGCGGGTGAGAAATGAAGGGAAGACCGTCATTTACGGGGCACACGGAGGCTAGCTCCTCGGTACCCAGTGCTACGTCCCCGAATCGCATCAGGACTGTGCTCAACAATCACTGACCAGCATCTCGAAACTCCCCAGGGAAAGATGACTTCTCAGGCAGGACACGTGTGGGCGTCCACAGGGACCCAAAATAAGATTCAGCGGAATGGAAACAAAAGGCATCGGCTCAATAAGAGCTATTTATTGCAATAACAAACTTTATATAAAAAAAGGACGGGTGACTCCATGCTTTATAGGACTTTCATCCGCTCTCCCTCCCGGACGTCCCTGTGCACGGAGCGGTTCCTTTCATCTCGGCTTACGCTGCCCGCTTTCATATGTCTCCAGATCTTATTACAAGAGGAAAGAAAATCAATTGGTTAAATGTGTTTTGAACACTGTGCTTGTCATATCACTCATTTGTTTGTAGAGATGGAAAGCTTGGTTCATCGAGAATGCCACCTAAAGAATTTCCATCAGTGCCGTCTGGTTACAGGAGCTGATGGATTAACCTCTCCCGGCTGAAATCGGTGATCAATGGGATTCGATGGAGGAATATTCCAATGGGAGAGCGCAACTCCCTCTTCTAGCTAAACAGCATTAAATGTCTATTAACGCCCATTATACATGCTAATGCCTGTCACCACTTCATTACGCCACAGTATTCCCTGTAGTAAGTTCGGAGGAAGCCACCCCACTACCTAAAGACTTCTGGACTGGCAGGCAGTGCCAGAGAGTCCTCTGCTCCAGCACAGTTTAAGAATCAAATCCTCTTAAAAGAAGGAAGGGCTCTTGAGGAATTTGCCAATGGCTTAAAAATGCATGAAAAACTATCATTGCACTCATGAAAATTTCTTCCTTAAAAAAAGAATCAATGGGGAAAAAAGATACATAGACATATATATTTCCTCTGTCCGAGTGTGTTAAGACCCAGAAAGAATCAGGGTTTTTTGTAATGACAAAGGTAGAATTCACGCAGATTTTCCAATCTGCTGGGTTAATTACTGTTGCTGTTAAGCGTGTTAACTGAAAATATAATAATTACAGTAACAAAAATTCAAACCGTTTCAACAACTTTAAGAATAATTCTGAAGATATACTCTGCTCATTAACACGACTCCACATTTTGTCCGTTTGACTACAATCCACAAAAGGTGGTTTCAATGGGATTACATTACTATTATTCCTGCAGAGAACCCTGTATTACAATCACTTGCCCATTCAAGACTGAATATCACCAAGAATACCCGGGGAGAATTTCCCCCCGCTTGGAAATTTCACTCTGCATTGTGTTTCTTTAATAAAGGAGAGCAGAAACCTGCTGAAAACAGTCATTGTTCCCAGGAAGTTAGGGAGAAATCAGTAATAATACTCCGTTTCTGGCCGCGCTATAGTTTTTGCCAGTGCTTCCGAAAGCAAGCATGAATGATTACAGCCTGACTTAGCGGAGGTAGCCGTGTGGATGATTGATAGGGCATTAATCAAAAGATGCATATCTCCCTCAGAATTTGTTCACAAGCTTTCTTCTAATAGCTGATTTCATGTTCACTGAGCTATGCCAGTTTGTCCAATTTATTTTTCGGTGTACAAGCCATTCATCAAAAAACACAATGATTTAACCACCCCCTCCTTTACTTCTGGTGAATGGGTATTACTAAGTGTAAACTACCTTATTGTATTCATTAAAAAACAAAGGAAAACTAAAGGGCCTCGCTCCACACATATTTACAAGGTGACATAGACTTTACACAGACCACCACGCACCTTTCCTGAGTTTCATGAGCTTGAACGACCAGGTAGTTTTGGGAAGGGGGCCCCTTGGGTCGTTGACACCTCTAATTCTGGGCGGCCCAATATTTGGGGGCTCAAAAGGACCTAAGTAATAGTCAAGACTGTTAGAGAAAACATCTCGCAACAAGAAAATGCCCTGAGTTGTATATGTAAGCAATTTACAAATAAATGTTAATAGCTAGACGGGGTTGGTCTATATTTTCTTTTAAAAAGATGTGGAAGAGAAGACAAAAGGGAGGCCCAGCACCGCCTCTCCCACAGCCCCGTGTCCAGGTGCAATGTCTCTGACCTCGGCAGACACAGCTTTTGACCCATGTGGGTAGTGTCCTCTTTCTGGGCTGTTTTCAGCTGGTCAAACCACAGGGCAGGAATAAACATTTTCTAAAATCCAGGTCAACTGTCAGATTCCAAGGGATATGAGAATACACAGAATGGACGAGTGATTTTCAGCAGTCCCTGCTGGTTTATAAGGAGCCACCACGGAAGTGCTCTCTCCTCTGCATGTAAAGAGCTGGGCGCTGGGGGACACGGGTGGACACGGGCAGAGGCCTCAGACCAACCCACGAGGGCAGGCGCTGCTGTTGGCCCCGGAAGGCTGCTTGCTCCAGGTTACAAAGCCTATTTAGAATCTGATGACAGAAGGAGATGCTCTGGGCTCTGTCACAGCATGGGTGAGTGAATTCCAGGGCCAAGGCTCCTCCTGCTTTCAGAACAGCCTGCTGAGCTGTCCAGGAAGTTGTGTAAAGAAGAAGCAGAGGATGGGCGATGACTGGGTACCACGCGTGACGCCAAGTGGAACCGAAGAGACCGCCGTCCTCCCGGGTCCAGGCAGAGAACCCCCCTCTGAGGACTTCCCACGGTGGGGGATCCGGGGGTCGGGCCGCATCCTGCTCTCTGACTCCAGGATGGTGAGCCGTCACCCTCAGCTCTGCATGCCGGTGCTCGCTGTGTCCTTCCAGAGCCCAGCATGGCTGCTTCCTTTTCGACACTCAGATCCCAGCTTAAATGTCACCTCCCCAGACAGAGAGCCTGAAGCCCCCATCATCTGCAGCCCCTCTTCCCATCAGGTTCTGGTTTTGACAGTTGCATTCTCACTGCGCGACCAACCGGGTGCTCTCGGAAATCACAATCTCTCCCTTCATCTGGGATGTAGGTTCCAGGGGAACTGGGCCTTGGTCTGTCTTGTTCCCCGGTGACCCCTGGTGCCCAGAACACCGTCTGGCACAGGGCAGCCACTCAAGAGGAGTCAGTGAGTGACAGAACCACGCCCTCAGGGTACTAGTTCTCTGTGGCTGCTGCGACACATAGCCACAAACTTGCTGTCTTCTGGCCCCGGAGGTCAGAATTCCCAGATGGGTGGGCAAGCCTGCGTTCCTCGGGAGTCCTCGGGTGCCTTGCCTCTTTCAGCTTCTAGAGGCTCATGGCTCCACATCATTCAAACCTTCCCCCCGCCGACTCCCTCTAACTCTTGACACCCCCGTCTCTCCCTGACCAGGGCCCTCGTGATTATACTAGGACCACCTGGATGATCCGGGACAATCTCCTCATCTCAGAATCCCTAACTGGATCACAGTCACGCAGCTCCACGTAAGGTAATACGCTCACAGGTTCCTGGGAGCGAGCCATGGACGTGTTTGGGGACCATTATTCTGCCTGCCACACTCAGGAGAGTCACTTCAGAGAGAAGCGTGCTTTCCTCTGTAAACTGCAATCTGACAACGGGTTTCTAAAACGGTATAAACAAAGCCAATGCTGAGAACTGTGTCTTTCTAGAGAACTTCAGCAACTGAGGACAGACTGCTGATGACAGCGGTTGGAAAGAGCAAATTCTACTTTCAAAAGCCCTGAAAAAAAAAATCCCTAAACAGCCCATGTATCCTTTCCATAATTTGCTAGAAATATAAAGCAAATTGAAAATTGTTCTAAATCTCTTCCGTCTCCTCTAACGAAGGACACGATCTAGTCTAAAGTTTGGTCCACGTGAGCTTTATTACCTCAAAGCCTTTCCACTTCCACTCACTCTGTTCTGTTTTAGGGACCAGCTGAAGAGCAGTTAGGTTTACGTTCTGAGTTTTGAATCCTCTTCACTCAAAAAGTATAATTAAAAAGAAAAATTTTACAGCGTTCCCGTCTTTTCTAGATGACTACGTGAAAGACGGGATAATTTTTTTAAAAAAACACAAACATGTATAAAAAAGTGATGTAACTAGTAATGGACATTTAGTCAATAACATTAGTAGGAAGTGTCAGATGGCCCAGATCATCCCAAGGAACGCGCTAACGCGGTCACAAGCCTCCTGAGAGAATCATCCAAAAGTGAGTGCCACGGAGGAAAAGAAGAAGTGTCAAGGTCATAAAGGCTGAGGAACACAGTCCTGGGATTCCGTGGAGCGGTTTTTTCTTTTTTAAGCTTTTTTTTTTTTTTTGAGGTGGGGAAGGTTATGGGACAGGTAATTAGGCCTATTTATTTATCTACTTTTTTTTTTTACTTAATGGAATTACCGGGGATTGAACCCAGGACCTCGTGCATGCTAAGCACACACTCTTACCACTGAGCTACACCCTCCCCGCCCGTGGCACTGTTAATATCTGAATGTGCATTCCAAATGTCCCACCCCAGATATGGTTTGCAGCAATATTTAGAGGGGATTCTAGAGAGACACACTCTTCTAGGACAATGACTATAAAACCAGAATAAATTAATTTAAATGTTAATTTGCCCTTTCTTTTCCCAAAGAGCAGAAAACGAGAAAAACATGGATTTGAGATCCCCGACTGTAGTGAATGTGATGTCCTAGTCCACCAAATATAATTTCTATCCATCAAAATCGATCTATGGTTACTGAGGATTTTGTTTTATAAAATACCTGAAAGGGGCACTCACTCTATTGTGTGCAGTGACTCGGGGACAGCACCCCGTGATCATCTGAATGAGGGTAACTAATCAGGGTCAGTCTCCCCTTTACGCTTTGAACTCTGAGCTGAGTTCAAAGGGATTAGCAGGTGGTTGTCTGCGTGGGAACCATTTCTTCTATTCTTCCAGAAATTTAAAACAAAAACTCCGAAGTCTGGCCCTCTAAGAAAGTGTTGGCATATTTATTCTCTATGACAAAGCAGAGGTGAAGTTTTGTCAACATTTTTCTGCAAAGTGTGGGCAAATTTTGCAAACTGAGCCTCATTTCTTTGTATTACAATAAACAGCACAGGAACACCTCACTTATCTGGAGCTCTCCTGTCCTGGAATCTCAACAACTCTGGCCAACCTGGTTAAGATCTGGGGTGTAAGTGAAAGAAAGGATGTTAAGCAACTAAAATAAATGTCATAAAATCCACACACTCCAGCAAGTCTCAGCTGAGAACTTTCTACGTATCCCTTTTATACATCCAAAGAGTAAAATCATTATTTATAACTAGAAAGTTACACATGAATGATAACCAATGCTTATAACTTTGAAATCCATAATCACATTTGACGTTCACCAACAAACATTATTTCAGAATCATTCGTATTCAAGTCAAATGGATAAAAACCCATTAAAATAGCGTGTGAGACAAACCCATAATGTATTTTGAAGACACTTCAGGAATTCTGTATATAGTGGGATAAGAGACTAGGGGATAAGCTGGTAAGTTAATAATGGTATGATGCATAAAATGTTACAAGTGAAGTGGCATCATATGGCCTGCCGTAGTTCTTTGTTTTAATTTACTTTTTTTTTATAATCCAGTAGATTTTTTTTAAATTGAAGTATGGTCAGTTACAACATGCCAGTTTCTGGTGTACAGCATGTTTCAGTCACACATATACATATATATTTTCCTTTTCATATTCTTTTTTTTAATTATAGGTTACTACAAGATATTGAATATAGTTCCCTGTGCTATACAGTATGAACTTGCAGTTTACCTATTTTATATATAGTGGTTACTATCTGCACATCTCGAACTCCCAAAGTTCTTTATGTTGGGAAGGTAAATGGAGCTGATTACAAAATTTAAGAGATCTGTCTCCAAATAAAAGCAAATTAAAAAAAATGAGGAATTATGAGAAAGATGGCATGAGGCTGGATCACCCAGCCATATGTATTTACAGATAAAAGTTTCTATTTCATTGTTTAATGACGTCAATCCACATGGCTTTACCTGTTTGCTAAAAAATAATGGTTTTTCCTTAGAGTTGCATGGAACATCTCCTTCCACTGAGTCTCAGGGCCAGGGTTCCTATGTGTTAAGACAGAGTGTATGTGGGTAAGGGGGAGGGAGGTGTGGAGAACTGAGTAATTAATACCCTACACATTTTATTTATATTTGCTTCAGCGGAAAGCCTCATCGGTTCCTAGGTTTATCTCCAGAATCCCTCCCTGACCTGGCGGACCCCACAGAGAGCTGGGCAGGCCTGAGATCACCGAGGAAGCGAAACCACAGTAGAGCCCTGATGTGGGTGGTCACGGAAAGACCCAAGTGCAAAGGCACCGCCTCTCGCCCAAAGGGAAGAAGAGGGAAGAATATATGGCAACTGTAGATCTTAGAAAATGTTTTAAATGTAAAATCGACACTAACGTCCCCAAAACACATTTTTTTCAGCTGCCCTGGTTGGTAAAATTTTGTTCGGAGGTGAATTTTTTAGGCCATCCTTAAAAGACACTCATGTGATGCTTTTATAGTGTGTTTCTTCGGGTCGGGCATTGGGATTACGACATTTCACGCTGCAATTAACCCAGTTTTCTACACGCTGAAGGATCCAGTGATGCTGCTTCCTTTTCGGTATCCCATCCCCCCCGACTCCCACTCACGAAACCAGCACTGGAGGTAAAGTCAGGCAACAGCCCACACGCCGGAATCTGAGGGCCCCACTATTGGACAGACTGGCTTCAAGGAGGCATCTAATCAAAACCAACTCTGTGGTTACTTTGCGGCCATCGTACTAACGAGGTCATCCACCTTCGGGTTGCAGCTGTGGAATTCACTGCACAGCAGCTGCCGCTCAAAGGGGGAACAATTCTTTCCGGGTTTGCAGAAAACAGGCCAACAGCCGTTATCACTGATATATGTGTAAGTACAGGGACACGCACGCGTGCATATGCTTCTATTTGAAAGGAAAAAAAAATAGCTCCCATGTCCACCCATAAAAGCTCCCAGGGCAAGGTAACTGGAAAGCCCCGCAGCCCCAGAAGAAGTAATGAGCACATAAATAAACACACTCACAAAGTGAGTAAGTTTCACCCCCAATGTTTGCACTGAGGCGTATGCACCCTTGGAATAATGCTTTGGACAAAAACACATCAGGCTTGGGAGACGGAGGGTGTAGCTCAGTGGTAGAGTGTGTGCTTAGCATGCAGGAGGCCCTGGGTTCACTCCCCAGTACTTCTATTTAAATGAATGAACGAATGAATATTTAAAAAGCGAATTACCACCCCTCCCCTCAAAAAAAGAAAAAAAATACATTAGGCTTTCTAGGATGCGAGTGTCCTAAAAGGCTTTAAAAGCTGAGTTGCCATTAAACAGCCAAACAGACAAAACCTCCAAGGACATGAGCAGCAGTGACGCAGTCTCCGAGGAGATCTGGCTGGAAGCACCCAAACCCTGCACCTGGTCAGCCACGCAGACGTGGTCAGGAAAAGCACAGTCGAGTGTTTACAAGGGGTCCTCCCTAGAACTGATCATTTCCCTGTGATGAATAGCATCTCCTGCCCATCCTTGCAGGCACGCCTCCCACTGGAGGATTTCTAGGAGAGCAGGAAGTAAGGGGAACAGAAGAGTAGGTTCCGGAGAGACCAGCAGGTTCGGTAAGTGGCTGAATGCCTGTGACTCAGCCCACTGATGTCCTTGAGCACCAGTTCTCCGGTCCCTGAAACAGGGCAGCCTCCCTGGAGCCTCGAAGGCTTCCTGCGGTTCTCAGATCAGTGGGCCACGGCTGTGCACAGCCTGGCCCTGCCCACCTCCAACCCAGGGGTTGTGGGCTTCTGAGAGTCCCTCCACACCTGAACTCTTCCCAGCCCGGGGACTGGCCTGTTCCACCGACCCATTCCTCTCTGGTGGGAGGCCCTTCCCTTCCGTGAGTTCCGCGAGGACAGGGGTCACGTGTCTCATTCATCTTTGCAGCCCCCATGCCCAGCACAGTGGCCAGCACGTAGCTGAACACGCAATACAATATTTAGGGGACGCATGAGCAATGGATTAAATAAGGTACTACACAAAGCCAGTGGCCACATCGGGGAGTAAATGAAAAGTCTCTTTCTGAGTTAGTATTAATTACTTCCACTGCCGCTGGGGGCGAAGGTTGTCTCGTCATTTGTAGAAGATGCAATCAGAGAGTTTAAGGGCACTGGTCCTTTGGCTCGGTGCTCATTCACTCTTCCCTGTTTCCCGCCCAAGTCACTTGTCGTTGTTCCTCTGACACAAATGTTTCCTCCCAGCAGGCCACAGCACAGGGCCAAGGTCTCAACTCTGCCTCAGGAAATGGCACTGGACCTGCCGGAAGCATCCTTACTCTGGGGGCTGGCGGGGACGGCTGATGGCACCCAGAGAAGACCCCTGCTGTCTGGTCACTGGGCAGAGCTGGTCTGTGCTGGCGCCAGAAAACACACACTGACATGTGGCCCTGCCCCTCTTGGCACTCAACTCTCATCTTCTTGAGACGTCTGTCCTGGCCAGGCCAGACCTGAAACTACAAGGCTATGAAACTATCTCCATTTTAGCCATTAAACCCAATGTGAGAAAGATGTAACTGGTCGGGTAGGACGGAGTGGATGACTCGTTTCTTCATTCCATTTATGTCTGCTGGACGATTACCAGAGGATGAGGGTTATCTGAAACACCTCGTCTTCCAATGGGAGCACAGATTCTAGGGGAAGGCATTAGCAGAGGTCAGACTAGCCCTAACACAGTGCCATTAACTGGATATTTACGAGACTAGCCTGGGCCGCAGACAGTAGGGGTGACAGGCTGTACTTGGTAAGTGTGGATCACCTAGTCTTAGGCGGGAGTGATGGAGAAGTTAAAGCATTCCGAGACAGGTAAACATTTCACAACATCCTTCCCAAGGGCATGGAGTTATTTTCTGAATGATCATTTTAGTTATGATATTAAAAAAGTCTTGTGATGTACCTTTGGATAATAAGTTTTAATAAGTTAGGCAAAAATCAAATGTTATGTTTTGATATGACCACGAGCTTTTGTAAATAAAGATGTGTTTTATATGGTATTTTTAAAGCAGTCTGAATTCTTAAGTAAATACATAAACATAAGAACCATACACAAACTTAAGATAGATATCTGCTTTTTTCTCTGTTTATTCTGTATCCATCCCTCTGTGTCTCTGTGTATCTATCAACCTATGGACACGTGATGTTCTCTCCACAGGGAATGTAACTTTCTGAAAACCAGAAGTATTCATCTACCACACAGAAACTTCCTTTAATAAAGAGGGTGGTTGGAATTCTGATTGCTCAGTAAACAGCTCCTTCAGTTATTCACTCAAGAAATATTTGTTGGGTTGTGAAGGCGACAGGGCAGAGATGTCACGGGGTGGGGAGCGTGGTGGTGAACACAGCCCTCAGCCTTCTGGCATTTGTGGTCTAGTGGAGGGAAACATTTAGCAAACTACCAGGATGAGCAGGCAAACACGGGCATTTCAAATAGTGGTGGATGCCAGTATCAGCCTCCTGGCGAACAGCATTTGAGCTGGGACACGTACGTGAAGGAGATGGCTACGGTCCTTTTTTTAGAAAACTGAACGCATGCCTTTACACACTGAAAGACATCTTTAGACACTGAACTGACACCATTACGATCTGCAGTGCTAACGCTAGAAGCAGATGAGGATTCGAGAACACGCAAGTTTGATAGTCAAATGTGTTCGGGGCAAATCAAAAAGTGAGGGATTGGAGCGCTGGCACCGATGCCCACCAGGCACGTGACCTTCACCGGCTTCCTCTTGTAAAGACTATGCTGATGGATCAAACAAGAATAACATGATGTTTTCCAAAACTGCTGTGAGACGGGATTGGTGGGCACACTCACATCTGCCGTGTCCCTTGGTACAAAGCAGAGGTGAGATGCGTCGCAACTCTACATTCACTCTTGTATCTTTCTTTCTTGGGACAGTCAGCTACCCTTTGAAGATTTCTTCATGCTTCTTCCTTTCCCGTCATCCACTGGTCCCACCCCTTACTGATGATTCCTCATGTCTGTCTTTACATTTTACAAAGTGAAACTTGGAACAGGGCAGGTACTAACGTTTCTCCAGCTAAAGGACTGGCAGGTGGTGCCCATCCTAATTATTCTAATCACTGTGTTATTCTGGCAAGCGGATCTCATCTTGGGTTATCTGTATTACTTTATACGCACCAAACGCCGCGTCTTATCCTAACACATAGTGAATGGATGTTGAAGAATGAGCGACCGGTCAGGCTGCAAAAGAGAGGATGGGCTGGTGGGGAGCCGAAGTCAAGGGAGACCTGAGCGCGCACTGGCCCTGGTCACGTGACTGCAAATGGGTCTCCTAGGATCTGAGTGGTCTGAAGAATCTCTGCTTCTAGCTTGAATGAGAATAACCAGGTCTGTCGTAGCTCCTTGGACGCAGGGGACAATGATTGCTACAAGACAGGATACTGGCAGTCTCTCAAGGATTACCTGGGAGGTACTAGATTACCTGGGAAAGGGGAGGAGACCAAGAAACCAGCAAAGATGCTGGAATAGGACTAAAGACAGGGCACTGTGACCATCTGGGCACCATTTTCTTCTAAGTCCTTTTCCTTCTATCTAAGCCCTTTAGAGGCCGTAGAAAGTCAAGACAGGTGCACAGAAAGCGAGAAGGAAGAAAAACGAAGGGGAAGCAAGAGACATCAATGCTCAGGAAGTGGGTCCATGTGAATATATTTGTGTGAATTTCACCATGTGCCTCATTTCTACCACTCTGACGCTCTGACTTCTGGTCAACCCACAGAATAATCACGTGATAAATAATCACATGATTTCAGCAAATTGAGCTAGGTCAATGGCAGTCTATAACTTCAGGAGCATTTGCCAGGAGTGCAGAACAGCCAGGCCGTGGTTTGGAGACGGGCACACTTCCGCAGAGCCAGGCCAGGGTGATCACTGGGGCAGCAGGGCCAGGCCCCAGTAGCCCATCTTCTGGTGGGACCATAAGGGGAAGTTCTCCTGAGGCTTTGCCCACAGGTAGGGGTCTCCATCCTGGCGCTGCCGACGCACACCAGCTTTAACAAAAGACACCCTTTCCTCCACAGTGGGTGTCTTGTCTGTAGTTTACAAACGTTAAGACTGAATTTCAGAGCCGACCGGCAAGTGAGGTTGGCACCACTGGTGGCAAAGCTGGAATGTGACTACAGTCATGACGGATTCCCGAACCCACCTTCAGGGCTGCAACGGCTAATTCTGAAACCACCCCAGGACCCCTCTGTAGGCACCGACTGCTACCGGGGAAGCAGAGTTATTTGCTCTGCTCCGTGTTCCCACACCTTCTTGACCATATTAAAAGAACAGACGCAGCAGAAGATGACATCATCTCAAAATGGGGATTTATAATATTTAAACGCTAACTTGCCTGCCATGGAGCACTGCTGATCACCGAACAAGCAACGAATCAAAACTGTAATGGAAACACTGCCGAAAAAATAACGGTACTCATCGTTTCTAGTAAATATGGTATGTGACCATTGCAAATATTTTTTTTTTTCCTGGAATGTTAGGGTTTCCTGAATATCCATCACGGAAGACCCACCAACTCCTTCAGATGAAAACCCCTGCTGTTTCCTTTTCTTTCTTCCTCCCAGTGCACCTTTCTCCCGTGAGACAGGACATACGCCCGGTCTTTTGATTTTGGCCTCTGTCCTTGCAAGTGTCGCGTGACCAGGTATGAAGTTGGTTTTTCTTCTCTAGAGGAAAACTCTAGAGCTTACTCTAACCAGTAAGAGGAGAAAAAGGTTGCTACACTCACTGTCTCTAAGAATTGGATTTCATCATTCCTAAGCAACGACATTTCTCTGTACGGACCACCAACTGATGTCTGCAAAATAATTATAATCAGCTTTGGACCCATCCTGGTGACACCTGACCTGCGTTCCAGGTCAGGCCCGGTGTCCTGATGTATCCTCCCTCTTAGGTAGTCAGGATGGCAAACGCAGGTGCAGACAAATGCTGACGTTTCATTAAAAACACATATAATGGATTCGGGAAAATACATACCTGATTGCACTTGCAGATAAGTGACCATAAGAGCCACTCGCTGAAGAGCTGCTGCGGGAATTATTGAGAATCGTGACCAAGGAGTTGGGAGATGTCCTGATCATGGTCTGAAGGTCAAAGCTATGATCGGACAGCGGTGATATGGACAGTGTACGTTTCCGGCTCGGCCTGGCTGACAGCCTGGGGCTGGGGAACCTGGTGCCTGTTACAGAAACAAACCAGAACCCGATTACCGGCGGCGGTACTGGGTACCTGTTGTCTGTTACGACTACCCGGCGTGGAAGAAGTGAAGGATAAGCCAGCCACTTGTGGTGACAAGGACCTCGCCTCCCACTTGTGATCTACTGGCTACAATTGAGGAAATTAGGGAGAAATATTTATCTTCCAGAGGCTTACCTCGGGGGAGCTCTGTTTATTAATGTGCAGGCAAAATGATAAATTGCTAAACAAAAGGGAAAGACTTCTATGTGTTATCCCTCTCATTTCCAGTGATTTATGAATCTGACGGCTGCTTGGATATTCTCATCATTAATTCACCACAAGCGACAAAGACAGTGGTTCCCACAGTTACGCCGCACACCACCCTCCCTGCCCCAACGTGCACCGTTCTAAGGCAATGAGCCGAAGGGAAAACTGAATTAAAGTATCCTAAGATAAAAAACGCAGCTTAGTTATGCTCTCATTTCCCCATGATTTCTGTAGTTATCTGATCCTCAGTATGCTTACAGCTTTATTGAAAAAACTGATAAATACATTACCCTAAATTAATGGTTCTCGATGGGGGGGGGGGGGATTTGCCCCCAGGGGACATGTGACAACATCTGGAGACATTTTGGTTATCACAACACATGGGGTGCTACTCACATCTCATGGGTAGAGGCCAGGGAAGCTGTGGTACACCCTGGGATGTTCAGGGCAGCCCTCCACTGTGAAGAAACATCTGGACCCAGTAGCGCCGAGATGGGGGATCCCTGTCCTAAATTCTCCATAATCTAACAGAATCAGTTCCAAGAAACATTTACAATCTTGAGATGTGGTTTGTTGACAGATTTCCCAAGATGGGGGAGAAAAACCCCTGCCAGCATTGTCATGAGACTGGATGAGTTGGATTTAATTCTCTGGACTTATTAGATCAATCAATTAATTAATAAACTTTCCGCACTTAAGAGTTTTTAGACTTCAGGAAGATTCCACCCATGAAGTTCTATTCTGAAGGGTACTAACTCACACTTAAACATCTGCCAACTTACAGGGGGAGGGTGTAGCTCAAGTGGTAGAGTGCCTGCTTAGCATGCAGGAGGTCCTGGGTTCAATTCCCAGTACCTCCTCCGAAAATAAATAAATAAATAAACCTAATTATCTCCCCACCCAAAGTTAAATAAATAAAATTAATTAAAAACAAACAAAACACTTGCCAACTTAATACAATGCATGGCCGTTTGCCTTCAATTTGGTAGATGCCAGAGATTTGAATTTGAGGGTGTAAGTACCCAAAGGCCAACTCCTGCCTTTTCTAAGGTCACGTTTACATTATAGTCGTCCAACTGAAGTTTAATGACAGAATGAAAGCATAATTCCACTAGGGAAGAGGCAAATCGAATATGATTACCTTTAAGAAATAATGGAGAGTCTGTATTTCAAAGGACTGGTATACCTGCCCACAGGGACATGACAATTTTGTGGAACCCAGAAAACTGGAGGAGGAGGCAAGAAAAATGACCTAGGCACTTGGTCTCTACTGGAAATATTTTCTTCATCAGAGACGGACCTTGACAAAAGCTAACAATCCAACATGCTTTGAGATCATTTAATGAAACACAATAGGTGGACAGGAAAGACCCTATAGATAATATTACAGAAATAAATACGTATATTTTTATAGTTAATAAAAAAGTACATCACAAACTGGAACTTAGTAACTTAGTACCATCCATGTAGAAAATTGGAAAACCAACGTGAATGACGAATGGGAGACCTACCCAAATCTTTCAAGCACATTGAAAACGGAATTTCTTCATTTAGAATAGACTCATTACCCCCCGATTTAGGGCACGTTAGTACAAAAATAGTAATCCCACATCTTGCACTGTTCAAATCAGCACCTTCCTGTTATTGTAGGGTCTGCCTTACACAAAAATGTCTCACTTTCACTTCATCATAAAAGCTTTTCAGTCAAGAAATGCATTCCACTTCCAAAAGATTCCAAGCACAAACCAGAATTACGGTCGACTTCCATTTAATCCCGGACAATAACCCTTTTCAATGGGACTCAGTGATCCCTGGCAGAGTTAGAAGTAACAGGACATTCCAGAGAGCTGATTCCCTGAGTTTTTAAATCACCAATGAGATAAGGAGGCCATCTGATGCTATAAAACACCAGAGGCCTATATCCACGTCACATCATCCAAAGACGGAGCCCAGGGCCTGGCTCCATCCTTTCCATGGAAACCTTCAAGTTCCTCAGGGCCTAGCTGGTTCAACTCCTCTCTGTTTTTCCCTCCAAGATGGGCACTTATTTAAGTCACTTTCTTTAAAAAAATTTTTTTTTTTTAACGGAGGTACTGGGGATTAAACCTAGGACTCATGCACACGAAGCTACACCCTCCTCCTTTTGAGTCAGTTTCCACCAGTGTGAGCAGTGCAGTTTTCAGGCATCTCTAGGCTGTTCCTCATAGGGATTACCTGCTCTCCTGTGTTTTAAGGCCACTCGAATTCCAGAAGGGAGAATCAGAGCCATAAAACAGACCTGTTCACTCTAATGTGCAACATAAACACTCTACCCCAAAGCTGGCTGAGCCCAGACAGGCCCACTGAGGGCACATTTAAAAGCCAGGTGCCCATCTGACCCCTTTTATTGCAGTTTCTGCCAGCAGAGAGCCTAAAGATCTGTAGCAATGGAGTCGAGTAACCAGTTCCATCTCGGTCTGGCTCTGCTGTTGCTCTTCCAGAGCCAACGTTGGGATGGAAAATTGTTTCACTCTCCGTTGAAAAGGTCTCTGATGATTTTAAAAATTGAAAGCATGAGAACATTCGTCTTCTGTTCTGTTTAGCTAAATGAGATTTCAGCTATTGTAGAGGGCAGGGATATAGAACTTGGAGCACTTTCCAACCCTTTAATATGCTCTACTCAACCCCCTAAGAACCAAGCACGGAAAGAGAAAGCCAGCAGCCTTTTGGGCAGTGATTTGGGACCCTCTGTTGAAGGGAAGGGCTAAACCACAGGTGAGGATTTCAAGACAGCTGACAGACGTGGTCTAGTTCTTCACTGACCATCCTTCATCCATAAGCCTGAGCATTCTCATTGCTGCAACACAGATCTCTCTGATCTGGCTCTCTGTTAATTGTTTTGTTTCCTTTAGTCTAATGAAAAACTCTGACAAAGAAAAAGGAGGTTTCTTTTTATGTGATGAATGATAGGACATCTAAATTCCTACTTAATGACAATCAATTTACCATATACTCTGGCAAATTAAAATTCCTTTAATTAGTTTTTACAAAGTAAAGGGGTAGCTTCATCCTTTATTTAGATAAAAACCGCCATTGCCTGACTAAACACATTCTCATCAAACAGCGAAGGAAATACAGGCTGACCTTCCAGGGATTCGCTCTTACTTTAATTCTTTATTTGCAGACTTTTTAAATAACTGATTTGCATAATAACCCTCAACTATTTTTTTTTTCCCAACAGTCCCTAATTGAAATGTGGTTGTGATGAATCTGAAATGGAAGCTCACTCTTCTACAAAGCAGAGCCACCGAATCCCTGCAGAAGACCGAACGTGTTTCTTTTACTTTGTGTGCGGTCATGAACTCCCCAACGGAAACCCACATAAGGTCTGTTCCTATGCAACACGGCTAAGTGAGCTCGTGACGGGAAGGGAACTAAGGCTGTGTGAACCAATCTCCTCCTCTCTATTCCAAACCTGAGGACTCAGTGACCAACCACTGCTAGGGAGTGGACCGGGGTACACCCACTGTCACAGAAGAACCCAAACAAACTGTAGATGGAAGAGCACAAGGTAATCACTGTTACTAGGACAAACAAACAAGTAAAAACCCCAGCACGTGTCCGAGTGTTGTAGCATTCAAAGGGTTGTGATTTTCGTTACATGTGCCTTGGATGTGGTACCTGGCAAATGGATGTGCACTTAAAAAATCTGAATAAATAAGGAGTCCTGGGTGTTCTAAGAAATGATCATCAGAGGCTCCCATCTGTATGTCTGGAAGTGACACGAAGGACTCATCATAAGCCTTGAGGGACCCAAAAGAAAGTGACATAAAGCACATCCAAAGGTCCCATTTTCTTCCACTGCTATGTACTCAGAGTAGCCCTTTCTGATTTGGAAGTGGTTTTTATTTTTCCTATAGAAAAGGTCTCAGTGAGACAGAATTTTCTAATGTAAAGAAAACCTATGAGGAAAAAGAAGTAAAAAATAAATTAACGAAAAATGTCAAACTAAGTATAGCTCTTTTTCAAAAAAAATTAATTTTTCAAGCATAAAATCTATGAGACTAAAGAATGACTGGGCGAAGTACATTCATACAATCAAACACGTTCCCTTATTTCGTTACCAAGATAATCAGCACCGGAGAGTTTTTTGTGTACCAGCCAAATTACAATCACCTGCATCTTCCAGTTCATGGATATGAACTGAGCTAAGCAGGGAGGCTCAGGATGGCCAAATCGGCTGAATCCTTCCAGAAAACCAAGGGAAACAGATCCCCAAATATTGGTGGTTCCTCCTCTTCCTCTGGTTTCAAAAGTTAGGTAATCAACTAATCTTTGTATCTTCCTCTCCATTTCATGAGTTGGCTCCGCTCCACCCAGCCCAGGACTACAGAGAATAGCCCCACCACTTACTATCCATGGCATGAAGGTACTCCATGTGGATGGCCCCTGCGCCGGCGGTGGCAGCCGAGGGGATGATGTCTGCATAGGGGCTGCGCTGGCCGGCTAACAGAGCCATCTGATGATAGTATTCCGCTGGGCTGACTCCGGGGTGGGGGGCTGGATGGGAGAGGAGACCAGAAAAGTATGGTTACCAGTTAGTCAACAGGAAGCTTTTCTGGAGCCAACCCAAAGTCTGTTTGCCATGCAGCCCACATGTTTCTTTCTAGTAAAACTTCTTTAATTCAAGCTGTGTTTTTACCAAAGTCTCCTACGTATCATTCATTCAAAAACAAAATTGGGGGGAGGGTACAGCTCAGTGGTAGAGTGTGTGCTTGGTATGCAGGGGGTCTTGGGTTCAATACCCAGTCCCTCCATTAAATAAAATAAATAAATAAACCTAATTACAACCCCCCCAAAGAAAACTAAAGAAAGTGAATAGAAAAACGGCAAAAATACATTACAAAATTTTTGAGGTTAGTTTTGAGAAATTACCAAGAATTCAAAATGATTAAAACGTGTATATGTACATGTATATATACACTCATTCCCATGTTTGCAACCCAAGATAAAAGTTTCTTATATCAAAGCACTGTATGTTCCCATTTGTTATAGTAGTAGACCACTCAGGTAACTATGAGGTCCTTCAGGACATACTTAAAATACTTCCCTAAGCTTTCCGACAGGAGTGTTGGAGTTAGCTCTCACTAACCTGGAGGACTCAGGGCTCGTGAGTAGAAATGGCAGCACAAACCCAGCTTTAATAACCACACGATGGGGTGATAAGCTGCAAGTCTGTGTTCCATAATTTTAAAACTCTTTCTTGTTCTTTTTTTTTTTTTTTCACTACAAAGTCAAAAAGACATATACCTATCAATCTGGAGCCATTTACTGGCAAGAGACAGCTCTGTAGGAGTGGGGTAATGATCAGTTTCCACGTGCCAATCTATGTGCGGGAGCTGCAGGACACTGGAGCAGTTCTCCAATTTATGTGCGGGAGCTGCAGAACACTGGAGCAGTTCTGGGGTGGTCTCTAGGTGCACCAAGATCTGGACGCAAATCCCAGCTCCACCCCTTACAGCTTCCGGGGGTTGCGGGGAACAATGAAGGCAATGGTGCATGGAAGGTGTGTAGCACATGGCGTTCGATCAGTAAGTTTTATCATTATGATGGAGAAACACTGACATTCTAGCGATAAGTCTGTGTATGCTTTACATTCATGTCCATATACATTTTTTTTAATTGAAGTGTAGTAGATTTACAGAGTTGTGTTAAGTTTCAGATGTACAGCAAAGTGATTCAGTTGTTCCTTTTTCAGATTCTTTTCCATTATAGGTCATTGCAAGATTCTAAACATAGCTCCCTGTGCTATACGGTAGGTATAACTTGTTTAACTATTTTATATATAGTAATGTGTATCTGTTAATCCCAAACTCCTAATGTATCCCTCCCCGACTTTCCCCATTGGTAACCATATATTTGTCTTCTATGTCTGTGAGTCCATTTTTGTTTTGTAGACAGGTTCATCCATTCATTTTTTTTAAGATTTCACATATAAGTGATATCATATGATATCTGTCTTTGACTGACTTAAGTGTACTTAGTATGATCATCTCTAGGTCCGTCCATCCATGTTGCTGCAAATGGCATTATTTCATTCTTTTTTGTGTGTGCCCATATACTTTTTATACATCGTAGAAAATATGTACAAAAATCATAGACCGCAAGAGACAAATATTAGTGCATTGACTTTGATTGGATATTAATTGGAGGCAGGAAGAGGAAGGCAGAACAACTAATCAAAGAATGTTTTATTCAAACTTGGCATCAATTACTATGGAAAGCAGATGACAAGATGCTTTAACTGGAAGTACCACCTTCCAGTGGCCCAAGGAGATTTCCACAAACCAGGCATAATTCCAAGCCCATTGCTGGCTGACCTCTCTATCCCTCTCTCCCTGTTCTTATTAGTCACTTCCATGAACTCCCAAGTATTCACAAACGTGACTCCATTTTTCCCACTAAAAAACCAGATTCAAAGCAGAACTCACTCCGATCTGACTCTTCTACAGCTTTATTTTTAAAGTGTGCATCTTCCCCAAGTGGTACAACTTGTTCCTTAGCTGCCTTACAAGTATCTTCAGTGCACTGAATCAGAGGGGAAAACGAGCCAGTAGCTATTGCTGGAGCACAGATACTCCCAGAAGTGCAACCGAATGGATATTTACTGAGAAAACTCATGCAGCTTCCAGCACCCCACCGTGCACAACCAGCCTTGGGAAGTGACTGCACGGTGAGTGTGGACCCTGTAGGGTCGAGCTGCTCGATGAGATGGAGCACGTGGTGTGTCTCTGTGCTTTGATACAGGCACCAGCAATTTGTGGTTTGCTGCAGAGAACTCATCCTCCTCTACTTGTCATCAATACAACTTATGCCATTCTGGACCTTAATTCCCCTAACAGCGACTGTGGGCAAGTGAGTTTGGATATGCGTGCGTGAGATGGGAGATGCTCTTCCTGAACCAAAGGAACATATTGTAATTGGATGGCTGTGAAATGTACAAGCCCAATTAATTGTCATTGACAAGTAAGTAATTGGGAGGCTAAGAGAACCAATAAGAATTTGGTCCTTGAGAGTTTAAAATGAGCATCTAGTATAAGAGAATTATAGTCAAAGTTTGTTTTGTTCCCACCACATCTGTCTTCCAGAGTTCATTTGGCATTCTCAAGGTCAGAGGGCACATACAACAGGTGTGGGTCATCATGTTCTCTGAGCACTTCCTCCTCTGAGTGTGGTCCCTGGACCAGCAACACTGACATCACCTGCACTTCTAAGAAGTGCAGCGTCGCAGGTCCCACCCAGACCCACCCTACACGCAGTTACAATTTATCACCACCCCCAGGGGATCCGTGCGCACGCTGGAGTTTGAGAAGCCCTGCACCCACAGACACCTCTGTATACAGGTGCCTCTCAGACTTGCAGAACAGGAAAGTGTTTATCAGAAGGTGAGCAAAATGGGCTGAGGACACATGCACGTTGTGGGAGTGGCTACAGGGCTTGTCTAAACACACGCAGAGCCACAGAAGAGAGCAGTTGTAGTAAGAGCAAGGGTTTGGACGTCAGTGCATTCTGGGTTTGAGTTCCAACGAGCCAGGGTGCAAGTCCCATGGCCCCTCGGCCCCTTGGCTAGCCTCACCTGAAAATGGACAGAAGAAGCCCACCCTCACGGAGGCGCCCTGCTGTGGTGAAAGCAGGCAACCCAGCATTTAGCACAGTGCCCGGCACACGGGAACCACACGATAAGCATCAGTTACTCTACACCATGTCCCAGGAGAGGCAGGGGGAGGAGGGGGTGTGACAGGTGGAAGCAGAAGGGACTGGTCGGAGACTCACCGTCAGTGGGGCTCAGCCCCCGGGCTGCTGAGATCATGGACAGGGACGGGCTGCTGTGCAGAGACCGGATGTAGTCCATGTAGGGGTTGATGTAGGGATGCGGAGGGCTGAAGGGGGACTCGGAGGCGGCCGCGGGGTTCCGATGCGGGGAGATTCTGATGAAGGGCAGGTCTGAATACGTGGGGCTACTAGATAAGGCAGAAGGCCTGAGTCAAAAAAAAACAAAAAACAAACCAGAAACAAGAGGTAGGCGTCAGACCAAGAGCTCCAGAGGCAGAGGCTGTCTGTGAAAGAAAATAAGATTTCAAGGTGTCTTGGGGGGAAAAGTATCAGGCATATACACTTCCAGCATTCTGATCTTAAAATCACGGTGACATAATGATGCAGGTAGGATGTGACAATGTGATTATTTGGGTGAAGGAAATTGACCTTTGAGAAATTTCCTGGCACTCAGAATATAGGAAAGTTAAGTCTTTGGTTTTCCTTGTGAGAAGAATTCCAAACAGGCACCTGAGCGTCACAAAGTAGTTGTGATTATATTTTCCATTTGACCTGAATGTTAATTTCACCGTGGAACTTACCTCTCCCCATCTTGGTACGGCATTTAAAAAAAAAAATAAAGGAAGGAAGGAGGGATGGAAGGAAGGAAGGAGGGATAGAAGGAAGGAAGGAAGGAAATTTGTCTGTTCTGGAAATCCGAGCATGCCCATGGCAGAACTGCCCACAAATGAGAAGAGAGACTTATTGTGAAGGTCTGTGAGAAACATGAAATTAGACACTGTGTACATCCGTGGTCCAGCTTTACTGCCCTGGGTCTTGTGGGGGTGAGTAAACCCAGCTTCCCAGATCTGGGTTTCCCAGTTTTGAAGGCAGCCCCTCCTCTCTGGAGGCAGCCCCTGGGGGCAGCTCTCTCCAGTACTCATTCTGCATGTGGCTGTGTCCTGATTAGCCCTGTTGAGTGAACCATCAGTAATGAGGTGCTCCCGGGGTTAGAAAGTTGGAAAAGATTGGGGTTTGGATGCAGCCCTTAGTTCTAATGAGCCTAAGGTAGAATGTAAGTTCTTGGCTGACAGGAAGGAATCCTAAGGCACACCTGGCAGCCACCATCCCTCATCCCCCGCTGGGGATTCCCTTTCCGGAGCCTCCCCTCCTCCCCCAAGCCCCGGGGAGCCCAGCCATTTCTAGAATGGTTCCAGTCTCTGGAACCCCACCCCCACCCCCGGCCGCCCTATTCCTTCTCTAATAGAAAGCGTTTTGTGTGGATAATCCAGTGAACTGGCTCCGACAGGCTAAACACTTTTCTCATTCACAGAGAATACGGCCATAAAAAGGCGAGGGATCGTAGGAAGGATGTACTGAGAACAGCAAACTCCTCTCGTGGCTCTGGCTTTAGCAGTGAAAAGGAAGGGAGGAGAAACATCTTCTCGCCCCGCCTCCCCAGCTGAGCAGCACCGCTGGCCTCTGGCCCCCTGGCTGTCAGAACAGGATCTTGGGAGAAGCCAGCTCCTCCAAGAGCACAGCGCAGACAGTGAAACAGATGAAACCAAAGATCAGATTGTGAATTTTCTCTCAGCAGCAAATAAGAGAGATTAAAAGATCTCTTTTCTTAGGGGTACTGGATTTTCTTTCTTGCTCTTTCTTACTTTTTTTTTTAATTTGAACACACAAAAAAGGAGGTTTTCTATTTGTTTTTCAGATGCCACTTTTAGTGAAATAAAACAAAAATCCAGCAGTTTCTAAATTTACATGTGGGCAGAGGGAGAAGTCACCACCTGAAAAAAGCTATTTCTTTTCAAAACAACTTGAGGCTTTCCATACCCACTCAGAAATTAGTAAAAATTACTGGTATTTAAATAGAACTTGGCACAACTTATTAGTCTAACCTATTTTAGCTCATGACTACAAGTAAGTTCGTTCTGTGTCGCTGGTTAAATCTTCAGCTTAAAAGCCTGCTGTTACTGTAAAGCACATGGGATGCTCAAATGCATTCATTCATTTTCTACAGAAAAGGAAAAGTAATCCTTCTCCTCGGACTCAAAAGCAGTTATTACAAAATACAAACTTCCTTGCAGATTCATGAGAGACAGGTGCAGCAGAAATGCAGAAAAGGAGGCATTTCAAGAAACCCAGGAGATGCTATCTCCCAGACAGGCTTTCCTTATGATCCCCGAGAAACTCAGTCCGAACATTATGAACTAAAACCAGTGAAGGCAATGGCATTGCTTACCGGTTTTCTCCATTTTAGACAAAAACTGGAACCTGTCATTTTTTTTCTCAAATTCCAGAATTGAGAATGGTACCAAGAATCTTCCTAGAGGCCTAGATTGCATTGAAGAATCAGGGATGGGGAGGAGACTCAGCCCCCAGAACGACCTGCAGGTGACAGGTGTCAGGCCGGGGCGGTCACCAGTCCAAAGGGGCAAGGAAGCCAGGACACGGCTGACGCTATTCTCTTCTCTCAAATCTGTGGACGTCTGACGTCTGCACCCTCAGCTTCACTTTCATCTGACCTGTTCCCACAGGAGGACTGGAGACACTCCATGAGTAAGGAGTCAGGACCTGGCTGGAACGCCCAGGCTCCATCTTCCCTCACACACCAGAAATGGGCAACAGCAGAGAAGAGGGGCAGTGCCCCCAAGGTGTGGAGACGAAGTCAGGAAACTTCACTCACTCTGGTGCACATCATGCTCATGCACGTCCCTCCCTCCCAGAGGCGACGCTGAGAAGATCGGGGTCGCCTATTCCTCAGAAGGATGGTGGGTCACGCCTTCAGACAGGGAGGCAACTAAGAAAGCTGCGCAGTAACGAATTTCCCTAAAGAAACAAACCATCTAGTAACCAAAGGCCAGTCATCGTCAGGATACAACAGGGAAATGTCTAATGAGGGTCTCTCAGTGAGGGGTCACCAGGGATTCTGGGGACGGTGAGTCAGACCACCAGAGCAGTGGTTTGGTGGGGGTGAGGGGGGCTCAGGGCTGAAGGAAAATGGATGTGGATGGAATGGCAGCTGTGTGACCCCGGCCGAGAGACTCACCCTTCTCCTTGTCCTCAGCAGTCCAATGGAGAGGATCCCCACCTTGCAGGGGTCTCAGCCAGTGAATGTAAGCCTCATGTACTGAGCTAGTATCTAATAAATGCTTAATACAGACATAAATATTTACATCACAAACTACACTAATATATTCCACTCCATATACACACATACACAGCAGAGACAAATATATATTATGTACATATAGACTCATACATACACAGACACAGAACCACACACACATACTAGGGATCACAAATACAGCATGCTATGTGATTCTCAAACACTGAGCTATTGGAACCCTTTTTTTCAGAGCAAATCTTATGTGGAAACATGAACCCTGTCTGTTTTGTTCCCTAACCTGACAGTCTCCCAAAAGCATCCCTTTGGATTTCCCAAGAGGCTCCACTCAAAATCCTAAAACCACACAAGGTGGTTAAGAACACGAACTCAGTTATAAGGAAACTGCAAGAGCTTTGCAGGAAGTGGATTTGAACTCAGGCTCATCCCTGTCTCTGTCACTGAGGCATCTTTCCTGATACACAAAACCAAACGGTAACAGCTCCCTTCCAGGGCTGCTGTCACTGACAGGCACTGGGCACCCAGGAAATGGTGGCACTGATGATGATCTTGGTGGCTGTGAGAACCATCCAACAAGACTTTTTTTGTGCATCAATGTTTTTCAACTCAGCAAACAAATGTCCACATGGCAAGACTTTTGGAGACTGGGATTCCAAATTCACTGCTATTCAATTTCTCACTGAACGTTGACGACTTCTTAATTCTGTTTCCACACCAGGCTCTTGTGAGTTGGGCCGGCATGACATTTCTCGAGTGCTAATTAATGCCTGACAGAAATGAGTTTCTAAGCCATCAAAGCTGAGCAGCCAGCCTTGAATTCCAGGGGTCCCAGCAGCCACCTGACGTGGATGTAAATATATATAAACAAGAGTCTCTCAATAAAGCTGCTTTTAACATTACCTAACAGAGCTCCTTTCAAATTCTTGGCATCTGGGTCATCTGTCAGTTATTTTTTTTAACTATAAAGCAAATCTGAGAGGGAAGGTTAAGCCTCTTACATTTCATAGGCAGATGTGTATTCACTGCTATGGGAAGGCAGCCGCAGAATTTTCCATGTAATGGACATCTATTATTTCACACACTTTCATAAAGTTGACCTGGTAAATATTTGTCAAGCTTGCTCAAAATCTTCATTTGAGGATTACAGTAGCACCAGGAAAAAAAATTATAGGTGTCACTGACTTTCTTGGTTTATATTTTTAGTTAGATACACACAGAGACTGCACTGAAGACTTCTGTTGGCCTCCCCTGACTCTCTCTCTGCTCTGAGGCTGTACGTGGCTCAGTGGTTGGAAGGCAAGCGCAAACCATGAAGGAAAACAACAACTACAACAATAACAAAAAAACATTTCGGGAAGAATACTGAAATTTCGAACTGCTCCAAGAACAGAGATCCCATGCCGGTTATGTTGCAGCCAAAGAGTACAGAAATATGCCTGTGACCCCTCCTACTGGACCGTACAACTGCTGTCTAGGGAAAAGATGCCCAAGCTGCAGAGGGCTGTCTGGGCTGCCAGAGCATCACAGAGTGGGAGGAACTATGGTTCCATGACCTCTGCATCTCGGCTCAGGCATGGATCTTGGCCCCAGCACGCCCACTCAGGGATAACATCCCCTACCTCGCTTCCACTTGTCTCCCCAAAGCCAGCAAGACCCAGTGAGTGGCTGCCATTTTGTCTCCATACTGCCCAGTGGAGAAATGAAGTTCGGTTTCAGACAAGAAGGAAGGTAGAGATTATTTCCATGGTCTCCCCAAAGACAGTAAAGCAGTATAAAGTTTGTGTCTCTTCGCTTGTGGAAATAATTTAACTTCAGGTTAATTCCTTTATAAGGTCATGAAAATAGATTACAATGACAAGAACAGAGGAGTCTTATTAGAGCATTTTAAACATTATATTATGATAAACTTAAAAACCAAAACGCGGATTGCAGAGAGTAACTGGACGTCTTAGTTAGAATGAAATATCATTATATAATCTAATTTGTTACTACCTTTTCATTTATCTTATTGGGTTACTGAAATGCCAAGATTAAAATCACAGCATTTAATCACTCGCATTACCCATTATGAGAGCATTAAACATGGTTTATATGCTGGATTATTATAATTTGCTTCCACATTGCTTGGAACACTGGAGATGTACACATACCCCTTGCATTTTGGGGTACACGTGAGGGCTTCAACTACCAGAAGACTGAAATGTTGGGTTTTCTTCCTTCTATCTAGCAAGTTAATTTTTTGTTCAACTTTGCTCTTTCTCTAACAAGTAGATACTCTTCACACTCAAGTAATGGTCAAACAGACACCAAAGACGAGTTACCCCTGATAATGCATTTTTAACCAATTGATGAATTATTCAATCAGGACAGTCTTAATAGACCAATATTTGTAATAAAAAATGTCGCTTTCCATACAGCTACAGAAACAAGTAACTAAAATATCCCCCGCGGCGAATACACCAGACCTGGTGGGAAATTCGCAGCCCTTTCCTCTTTGCAAGGTGAGCTTTTAGATAATCTCTGCCCCAGAATCGTCACATGCCCCTGCCAGGTAGAGGCGGCTGTCCAGTTGCCAGCCTCTGCCCAGAGCCACCGCCGGCCCTGGAAGGCTGGACTTTGTAGCCGGAATCAGCTGTCCCTCGGGATTCCACTAATGAGAAGCCAGGCAGGGGCTGGAAGTAGAAGGGAGAGAAGCCAGGGTATTTATTGCCCTTGCTTCCTTTCACAGGCTACAGTTCTGCTGGTGGCATTCCTGCCCCCCACCCCTCGGCTCCAGACGTGTGACCCCTCCTCCTCGGCGCCAGCTCTCACTGACCCTTTCCCTCCTTTTTCACCGTCAGGCTAGGGCTGGTAACCTCTTCAAACTTTTGCTAGTCCTGGGGGCTTTATTATCATTTCCCGAGCCCCGAACCTTGTCCACACCTTTGTAAATATCCGCGCCACAAAACTGCCGGGACCCTAGCTGACAAGACGGTTCAGTTTCAAATCCCACTTCATCATCTTTGCAGCTAAGGAATATTCCCCGTGAATTCTTAACGGACTTGGGCCTTTCACAGAATGACTACATTGGATTTCAAGTTTTAAAAGCTCCATGTATAACCACACAGATGAAAGTTTCAGTGATCCATTCGTTCAACATACGTTTGATTGAAAATCCATTTACTAAGAAGCCATTACGATGTCAGCCCTTGGGGATATTTCAAGAAACGTAAGATAGGGTCATTCAGTCCCTACTCTCAGAAGAAGTTACAGTCACACGGTGGAAAGGTGCACATGCCTAAGGAGTGTATGAGAGCAAGTATTACCTGATGAGTCAAGCATCATCATGAGGTTTCCGGGATGTTTCCTGGTTATGAAAAATGCGGAACGTGAAATGTGCCACAAGGACTAGATCAGATTTGGATGGAAGCAGTCACTGAAGGTGAAGGTTAGAACATTGCTTAACGTACACATGAGTGCTCAGGTGCTGAATACTTTCTTATATGATAGTTAAAGGGCTATGGTTGATTTCTTTAGCAAAAAAAAAAAAAAAGAGAAATACTTGTTTTAATGGGGAAATATCACTTCAAGGGATTTTTGAGAATAACTTCCTTGTTTTTATTTTCTATTTGTGTCTGAATATAGAAGGAACTTATATCCATGAATTGAAAAGTTAAAAGATGATTTTTTCAAAAAAGGCATTCTCTGTATCCAAGCTATCCAAATCTAGCCAATGTCACTATTTTAATCTATTTACTCCCAGCATTTTTTTCAGGCATTATGTACTTCTAGTCAAAATAAAAACATACTTTGAATTATACTTTTTCCCTTAACATTAAAAGGTTTTTCTGATATCTTTTAATAAACTGTACATAGGCATCATATATAGTTGCAGTGCAAATTAAAGCATAATGAGCTATCACTAAAAACCCACTAGAATAGCTAAAATTAAAAAGACTGATGGCACCAAGTGTCGATGAGGATCTGGGGCAACGGGAACTCTCACACAACCTGCATGTAAGTTGCACAACCTCATTAGCAAACAGTTGGGTATCATCTACTCCAAGAGACACACCCTATGACCCAACAACTCCTTGCCTTGCTGTGTCTACAACCATATTGTGTACACACGTGTCATAATGTACCAGAATGTTCGGAGCAGCATTATTCATTTGCATTAAAATTGGAAACAACCATGTATCTATCAACAATAAAATGGGTAAGTAAATCATATAAAGACAGAGTGAACAGCTATCCAAATGAACAAACTACAATGTGGAAAAGCTCAAAACATAACACTGAGGAGAAGAAACCTGGTACAAAAGAATATAAGATACTGTATTATCCCATTTATATAAAGTTCAGTAACAGACAAACCCAAACTTTAGCGCTGGGACAGTCAAGACAATGTTTACCTCCGGGCAGGTTGGTGCTGTATGAGGAGGGCTTCCGGACGAGTGACTGTTCTATTTCTAGACTTGGTAAGTGGTTAGAGGTTTTCACTCTGTGATAACTCTTAGCAATTCATTGAGCTACAGTTTGTGTACTTTTCTGTATATACACTATTTACTACCAACTTTTAAAAAAGAATGTATGCATTTTATATGTGTCAACTATAACAATATTTTCCACAGTGATCTCAACCATTTCTATTACATTCAGAAAATCAAACATATATTTATATTTTTCAACATTTTTTAAATGTTGCTTAATTATAACATAAAGATTGCTTAAATTTCATAAAAAATATCATGATATTTTCCACTATTAAACAAAGATAGTCTAGCTGACCTTATTCTAAATTCAAAGTAAATCATGGAAGATGGGCTTCTCTATATTAATTTTGGGGGAGGAAAGGTCCAGCATGGCCAATCAGAAGGAGAGGCCAAGCAAATATTCACAAAGCATGGCAGTCATGTCCTTCGACAACTGAAACAATGCTATGGTTTCTGTAAGATGAATGCAATCGTCGATGGCTCAAAGTGATTTTATTCCTTCCTGAGAAGACTGCAAACCATAATTTGCCAAAATTTGTCTTCACTCTCTAAATATAATTCTATATTAATAGATTAAGATCTCAAGGTCAGGAAGTGAGTCAAGAAATGTAAAAGAAAGTCCATTCAAGCAACTACCACGTGCAATGCACTGTTATTAAAAAGAGTCCTTAAACCTACTAGTGGTTCAGAGAAGAGCTTGGAGCCAAATGACCACATCTCATCATGTGGGTTTTCTCCCTGTCCCAACTCACCCCTGTGTATAAAGTTTTTAACGCTTTAGAAACAAGGGCAGAAGAGGGGAAAGAAGCACAGGTAGACAGTATCCCTGATCCAAACGGCAACTGAGAAACCAGTTTCTAAATCACCTGTCATCATTTTTTAATATTTTAGTTCCATAAATGCAGAGTATATCTACAATTATTATTTTCAGCAGCCTCTTTTGTTGTTGTCCAAACAGAATCCAAACATTCCACACAGAAGTACCCCTCTTTTTGCAACGTGTAACAAACCAGAGAAGTTTTCTTTTCCGCCTTACCCCAGTTCCTATAGTTTGTGAGGAAAAACAAAACCAGTAAAAGAGAAAAATTACCATTATGTAATTTTTAGAAGAACTAGTCACTAACATAATCACTACATAACTTACTCTATTTTAATATGCATAACGTAGGTTATCTATTATGCTAATATATTACATATACTATAATTAATGGAGATATAAGGACTAGTTACTAGAAGAACCAGTATTTGTATCTTCCTTTACAAAGTCCACAAAGACACCACCCTGATGAGGAAACCGCTGTGGCTGCACAGAAGTTCGTGCTGATGTGATGGGCTGTGATGCCCTCCGAACCCCATGTCTGGCAGATGGCGGGACAGGGAGCTGGTCTCGGTGGTCAGACTCTGGGACAGTGGGTGGGCCCCTGTTTTCTAAAGAGCTGCCCAACTGTTCTGCTGTAACAAAGCCAGCTGACACTGTCCCTTCCTCCTGTCCTTCCCCAGGACAGCAAGTTGTTCCTTTTTTCCTTTGGATGCTCTCTCTTCCTCAGCGGGGCAGGCCATGGGGGAGGCCAGGCCAGCCCAGCCCATGAGTCCAGGGGGCTCTCTCCTATCTCAGCCGCCTCCTCCGTTTCTCCCTGCAGCAGGCAGAGTCCCTTTAATCAGCTGTTCTGTAACTCAGAGTTGCAGGATCTCAGACTTACATCTACTGATGGATAGACTAGATCCTTAAAAGCCTGATTTGCTCCAAGGCTATTGAGCTTAGATAGAAAAGGAGCAGCGCTGTGTTGTTTAATGTATAATAAGACAATATACACAAAGCAGTTAGCCTGAGACCTGTCACACGGTAAGTTCTCAGTGAACGTTGGCCCCGAACACCAACCCTCTCATTCCTGCTGCTGTTCTTGCTACTAGACCTCTGGGAGGTCAAGGCCAAAGCCATGCTGCTTTCACTGCGACCTTGTGCATTTCTTTCCTCTGGGCCCCACGGGGAGGGGGTCTCTTCTGGAAGACATGGTTCAGCTCTCCTAACACCCTTGGTGTCAACTCGGAGCACCCCACCCCGCCTCTTCTGACAAAGCAGAGTTTAGAGACTTTACCTGACCTTCTCAAAAATGGGTAGGACTTTTTTTTTTTCTGAAAGTAAATTCAAGGGCATGATTATTCCGTAGTTTTAGTTCAAAATTTCCTTGCCATGAAAAAAGAAAAAAAACAGGAGTAGGGGGACAAAAATTTTCAAGTCTGACTTCTCTGTCATGTCTGCCAATTTTCCACTCATTCTAACAGATCCTAATTTTTCTGGAATTTGATGAATAACCCATTCCATTCTCAGCGCAACATGCAAAATGGCGATATTACATCCTTTTCCAAGAAGAAAACGCACTGTAAAATGGAAAGATGTTGAAACACAACAGCGTGGAATGACTTGGCCAAGGACTAAGGCTCATGAACTAGCAGCATCTAGAAAATCCCTGAATCCTGTGGCGTTTGTTCTCCGAGGTGTTACATCTTCTGATAACGCAGAATCCTATCAACCATGACGCCCTTTGGTAGGAACTTAGGGATTTGAGCCATGATACCCACCAGGTGTAAGGGAAAAGGAAAAAGCACATACAGTAAAGTACGTACATGAGGTTCAGTTAGAACTGCTGATTTAACTAACTAAACAAACAAGCCAGTGCTTGGAAAGTTCAACCATTTAAGGTAAATAGATACTCAAAACATCCCAAGAGCCCCAAGCCGGGATCTACTATTTATAAGCGACGTGCTAGGAGGCTGCTAGGAGGCTTCAAATACTGGGTGGAAATAACTAATTAGAAACAGGAGGTTAGGCTCCCCAGTGCAATCTCTGCTTCTTGTTGAGTCCTTCTGCAAGAAGGATAGGGGACAGTAACAGCAAGGACAGTGCATCTGGAATTCTGAGCCAAGGAGACAAGAGGAGTCTGTTTTAACTTGTATTTTATCGATGTGATTTCAAGAACCAGAGAGAATAAATCCTTTATCAACAGCAGTCCAGCACGTTGAGCTTAGGTGTGTCTCCCACGAGCTAGGACTTCTTCTCTTAGAAGCATCATCATCATAATCCTCGTAATTACTGTGGTTGCTATTAACTACGGACTAGAGTGTTTTCTGGGCTGTCTTGTGATTCTTGGCAAGAGGCATCTGACGCACACTTCCCCTCACTCTTTAAAGCATCATTATTTTAAGTGATAACAGAGATGTCCATCAAAGACCTGTGGTTATCTAAATGCTCTCCTTTAGAACACAGTCCCCCAGCTTTGCTCGGGGCATCTGGCTGAGTAAAGGTGAAAAGAGGAGGCTGTTTGAAAGTGTCAAGCTCTTTTGATTCAGCTGGAAGCGGACCTTGGAAGACTGCACGCCATGTTGACTGACACCTTATATCCCACACATCCTTCTCAATATTCCAGAATTTTACCCTCTCTGAGGGTGTCAAACTTCTCAAAAATAAATTAAATGTGGCAAAGGGCGTATATCTAATGTCCCAAGGGGGACAATTTGTCTGTATTATTCAAGAGAAAAGCAGCATTAACCCTTAAATAAGGAGACAGCAACTTCCTTACGGTTCCTGTGGCTTCACAGAACTTTGCTCCAGGCACAGGGAACAACATCACGGGAGGCTGAAGATGAGTCTGGCCACTGGGAGGGGAACCACGGTCTCTGGCTGCACTCTCTTCTTCCCAGTGAAAGCAAGCCTTCTGATTCCACAGGTAAGGCCAGATTTAACTGACTGGGAACGTCTGTATGATGCGCACAATTACCTGCTCAGATTACCCCCGGAGAACCTGCCTAGGACCACAGACTTTGGGAAACGGCTTTGCGACTTTACTTTCCTCATCTGTAAAATGTGAGAATTTGGACGAAATGATCTCCATTCCACCCACCAGGGTTAAAGTCTCTTTTGATCCTAAAATCCAATGTTTTTTATGATTCAAGCCATTTGTTCCTGTCTGCCTTTGACTGGCTCTGACAATTCATGTTATGAGGTCTGTAACGTGAATAAAGTTTAGTTTAAACATTTGGGGACCCTTCACTCGAGTGCCCTGCAAATGAGGTCTCATTTTGCTCCCAGGTTCCCTTCCCCTTGAATGGTACTGTCATCATCACCGTGACTGATGTCCCCGCCCTGGCCACTCCGGTCTTCAAATTTGGTATTTCTTCCTGGAGAAGTGAATGGGTCTGGCTTTACATTGATTGGATTTGGATGGTGATTGATTAAAAGAAAGCGGGTCCACGTAGCCAGGCAAAAGGTTCGGTACTGAGCCTCGGCTTAAACACGAAAGGAGCTTTTTGCCAGTGAGTTCACAGCTATTAGACATTTTTATATTAACTACACTTTTCCCATCCAGGTTTGTGCATTTTATCTTTATTCTTTCAAATCCTGAAATTGCTTGGATAACAGAGGGTTTATATATTATACACACAGACACTCACACACACAGGCGCGTGCGCACGCACACACACACACACACACACACACATACACACACATTTCTAAGAGCAGCCTGAACTTTTAGGGGAAATTGAAGAGGCTTTGTGTCAAGTACAGCTAAATCCAGCCTTTCCATATCAAACCTCTGCTAGAAAATTACTGTGCAGGTGATAAGGCAGAAAGATATAATAAAAAGTGACTCTACTCAATTTACACTGCAATATTGGTATGACTGAATATTTCTCATTCAGGTGCCTGATAAAATCGCTAAACTGTATTGCAGATAAATAAAGGAGGCTTCTGTCAAGAATAAACACCATTAATCATGAAGTCTTACCCTCTGAGAGCCCGTGCTATGCATCTGCACAAATACAGCAACACAACCAGCGTGTGACATCCCTTCCTCCTTTACGCTCTTTCAGGCTGAAGTTGGCCTCCTTTTTCATTGTGTAGGATTTAGGCAGCAAGGGCGTTTGGAAAACGTTCTCTTTATATTTTAACTTTACAGTCTGCAACTAGGTCCTTTATTACAACATTTAGCAAAAATTGGCTGCGTTCTAGGCGGGGGGGAAAAATCCTTGACAATACAATGAGTTTTTTGTTGATGGCATATCTGCACACTCCATGTGTATACGATTTATGCAGTATTTCATCCAAGCTAAGATGCTACTGATCTAAAGACCCACGTTATTTTAGGAACCACTAAGAATGACGGCTCTTCCTTATGACTCTCCGTTGTTATTTTATAGTTATTAAAAGAGCTCTTTCGGGCATATTCAGACGTAGATTTTGTGATGTGTAAACTCTATGACTTGCATAAAAAGGAAAATCTAGGGCAAAGTAATTTTATTAAGAGATATCCGAAACTCCCTCACGATGGCCACCTCACAAACAACGATTGTAAGACACAACGGACTGTAAGGTGCATTCCAATTTCAGAGACGTTCAGAGGTGAAAAAAGGATGCACAACTCAGAATGGATGGCTTAAATATGATAATAGACACGTGCTAGGTAATTCTGCCACTTGTCAAATACCTACGACGTGTCGGAGGCTGTGCTCTGTGCTATCTATTTGCTCCTTCCTTGAATTCTTGACATTGCGTGGGACGGAATAATGAAACTGGGCTTGGACAGAGCAGGTAATCTGATTGTGAATACCTGAGCTGGATTCAAATCAAGTCTATGATTTGAAACACAAAGGAAAGCTACTCCAAGACAAATACGAATATGTACACATATGCTTAAATACACTTATATTGTAACATTCTTGAGGCTTTTAATCAAACAGGACCGTATGGTTGTCCAGTTACCTTTCCACTCCAAAGGAAACCGCTCTGAATGACAGTCACACATCACAGGCGGTGCCCAGTGGCCCTGTGCGCTGTGGCCCAGGGGTGTGTAAGGTGGGAGGTACAACCAGAGTTTGGGCAAGACTCTCAGCAGATCCTCACAAGAGGAAAGAGAGGGCAGAAGGAAAACCTGGCACCTGGGCATGCTTGGATTCGGGCCATGACATTTTCCTGGAGTCCTCTTCAAACTGTCCACACACAAGGGAAAAACTGCCAGCAAACCTAAACTTCCCACAACCCTGGGATGTTAAGGACGGATATGGAAGATAATGTACTCCACCTGCTTTATTTCACAGGTGCAAATAAGGTGACCGAGAGAGGTCAGGGTGAGCATTGCAGGATCCAGCTGATTTGTGGCAGAGTCATGATGGAACTGAGTCCCACGTGTACTACGAAAACGGCTTCTAAACTGGCTTGAAGAAAAGGACTATTAGAAGCCATGTGCCCAGAGAATTATATCTGAATTTTCTGGAGTTGTACATTGAAAGCTGGGGGAAAAAAACTTTACTATGGGCTCACGTAACCAGCATTCTGTTGGATGGAGAGGTGTGTGGGGGGGTGCTCAGGGGCGATGACTCAGCAAAGCTGTAGCCCAGACTATGTCACACAGGAAGTGTCACGGCAGCTGTGTTCTGGCTCACTGCGGGCTGTGTTTTCAGAGCCCACTCCAAGAGGGGAGGGCCTCCTCTAGCCAAAAGAGTCTGACTCCAACTTACAGACGAACCCTCTCCACGTGAAGGAGAACGCGGTGCCGCCAAGTGGGTTCACTTACTGGCCGAAGAGAGCACCGGCTGAAAGTGTGCCCCACTGTCCACTGCCATCCTAGGGCTCCCACAGACTGGACACCAAGAGCCCAGCTCAAACCAGGACCCACCAGAAAATAAAAGACCTCAAGAAACCCGCACCACGCCCTGACCACACTGCTTAGGGTCTCCCCCAGGCCCCTAAGGAAGGGCTTCTGTGTATAAATGGGTATTTGCACTGCATGTAATTTCATCACAGATTGGGTGTTCGGTCATTTCTGAAAAATTCTTTGGTCCTCTTTTGGGAAGTTCCTGTTACACTGTCAGTAAATGCAGGCTCCCTGTTAGGTATAGCATACCGTACCTGCTTGTCAGAGTCAGTGATTCTTATGTTTAAAAAATTGTGTACAAACAGGTGAACAGATCCCCTACAGAATTTTGTTCTTGGGGGAGGGTACAGCTCAGTGGTAGAGCACATGCTTCGCATGCATGAGGTCCTGGGTTCAATCCCCAGTACCTCCATTCAATAAACAAATACATCTAATTACCTCCCCCCAAAAAATAAATAAAAATTTTAAAACATTAAAAAATAAGTTAAAAAATAGAATTTTGCTCTTAAGACAGATGAATTCTGTCTGGTGGTATCACCGTGTTTTTATAATACCTGGAATGTACGTATAATTCATTAAAGAATCAAATTTTTAATCTTTCTTAAAAAAATTTTGTTTTAGTTTGTTTTCAGTTTAATCTTTCTTAATAGAGGTTAAAAAACACTTAATTCTTAAGTTTGTTCATTGTCCATCTCGGTCTCGGTCACAAACCATGCTTCTGAAAACATATGAACAGGAAAATAGGACGGCTGTGATTAAGATAGCTGAATAACTTTCATTAGTGTTCATTATTTCTACACAGATGGAAATGCATTTTGTGCAATGACTATGCAGTTCCAAATGTAGATCTAACTTCTGTGGAGCTTGGGGGGTGCCCCTCCCACCTGGCCCACGACGATTTATGCTACTGAATTGGGCGTGAGTAGAATCACCTGCCTGCCTTCAAGAGCCTCATTCACATTGAAAGAAAACCCAGTGATTCGCAGCCTCCTTCAGTGATTTTCCAGCTAGTGATGATTCAACAGCAGCTCTGTTATTAAACTGGAACGAAGCACTACCCTCTCACTAATGAGGTTACAGAATGTCTTTAGGTCTCCACGTTAGGGGCGCTTACAAGCCCTCTGCTTGGCAGAGACCCATGGCAGTTCGAAGCTATGGACTAATCACACAGGCCGGAATCAAATGGGCTGGAAGAATTTGGAGACTTGGCTCCGAGGAATGTAATTCATGCAGAAAAGCGTTGTCAGAGCGAGGCCAGGGAACCTCGTGGGAAGAAAGCAAAATAAACAGTCCAACAAAGACAACAAAGAAGGGCCAATAGCCTTTTCTGAAGCTTGAGTACACTGAGACTCCAGCGGGGGCCCTGGACAAAGACCTCATCAAAGAACACCCTTGCCGAGCAAACAGACCCAGAAGGATGCTTCCCTGGTGCACTCGGCGGGAGGGGATCCGACTGGACTTTCCAGTCCTTCGAATTCAGCTTCCTCGTACCGCCCTTCTCCCAGCAAGCAGAGCAACAACAAACAGTAAGCCACGTAACTGAACTGCCCTACGTCTGCCTGGGTCCAAAGATGGGGGGAGGCAGGGAAGTCGACCCAAATTAAATATGGGGCGGTGTGTCTTCTGATTGCGCTTCAGGTCACAGGCAGGCCCTCGCCAGGGTGTGACCCGCATAAGTCAGAGCCACACGGTCTGCTCGCCACGCTCCAGAGATGAAGACAGACTCAGGAAGGGCTCAAGGACCTTCGCTTTGAAAAGTCTCCCAAACAGCACGTGACATTCACTCGCAACCCGCTGAGTGCTGGGCTTGGAAAGAATCCCTCCAGAGAGCTCTGGGCGGCCTTGCGCCCAGGCGGGGCCTCTGCTTTCGGCCCCCACCCACCACAATCCCCCGACGTCCAGCGAGCTCCGGAATCGGACTCTCCCCCCCGAGTCCACAGTCTGAGTGACCAGATGTGGATCATTAAAACAAGATTAAAATATTTTAGGCTGAACTTCTTTTCTCCTCTTGACGAATTCCATTAAGAAGAGGATCACGCAGTCTTTTATCAACTAAGCTCCAGGACAGGCTGAGAGGACTGCGGGGAAGATGGGCAGATGTGAGCACTGTGTGTGCGTGTGTTTATATATGTGTGTGAGTGTGTAAATATACAGAGTGTGTGTATATGTATGTATGTGTGTGTGTGTGTGTGTGTGTGTATAGTGAAGTAGTAACAATATGGACAGTAACAGAAAATGCTTCCTTTCAATAAAGAAACCCAACATGTTAGGTAGTATGAAAATTAACGCAATCTCATATAATCCCAACATTAATGCGTTTTATCTCAGGTAAATACGGTATTAAAACCTTTTAAAATCAGAGACCCCTTTAGACGTCTGACTGCCCTTGTTACTGATGTAACTTTTGCACTGATTTCTGAAAACTTTCACAGGTGTGCATAGTTGATGTTGAAAAATGAGATGCACTAGGAATATGGAGATTTTATTCTCTGGGGGAGTCAGGGATCGCCGTGCGTAGAGGCAAAAAGCATTTCTCTAAGCTGAGGATGCTTTCTTTGGACCCTGTCTTAAAAATGTAAATCATATTCAAGCAACAGGGTTTGGTGATTTGTTTTGCAAATGAGGCAGATCATTTCACTGCCAGGGCCTCTCTTCTCCCCCCTCCACTGCCTCCCACATATAATAAAGATACTGTTCATTTCTGATGAACCTGGCAATATTTGGATACTATTTGAATGTATTTAGAAGAGTATTGATGGTTCTCTAAAGCCCAACTCATTCTAGGTAGTCGGAGATACACATTGACTTTGTCAGGCCCTGGGGGTCACTTGATGCACAGAGCGAATACAACTTCTTCAGGCAGAGCTCTTACTATTTAGGGGTGCCTGGGGCCTGGGGGGCGATCCGCTCCTTAGGAATAATTCACAGGTACCCCCAGGTGAACCTGTAAAAAGTTTTCAACTGCCACTACCCACACCATTCATTTTGGAATTAGTTTAGATTTTCAGATGAAGGCTAAACTTCTCACTCCCTGTAACAGTCTTAATGGAGAACTTTTTAATGAAACTGTAATCTCTCTGTAGTTATATGAGAAAGTCTTAAATATCTATAACTTACCAGCATGTGGGATGTTTCATTACCCAGAAAATTAGTGATTGGCTGTTAGAAAATCTATGGCTTTAGGTTACACAGATCTTTATTTTTTTCTTCCCTGGAAAAGTAAAGCCGGCCCTCTATACCTGTGGTTTCACATCTGTGGGTTCAACCCACCATGGATCGAAAATATTTGGGGAAAAGAAATTTCCAAAATGTTCCAAAAAGCAAAACTTGGAAGTTGCAGCCTGCTGGCAACTATTTACATAGTACTTAACAACTATTCACATAGTATTTACATTGTATTTACAATTTACATAGCATTTACTTTGCATTAGGTATTGTAAGTAATCTAGAGATGATCTGAAGTATACAGAAGGTGGCGCATCCTTTTTATATAAGGGATTTGAGCATCCTCAGATTTTGGTATCCGTGGGGGTCCTGGAACCAGTTCCCCAGGGGTACCACGGGAAGCCTGTACTCTCATGCCCTAAGGCAGTTCCTGCCACTTTTTACTTTTCTCTCTGCATTCTTTTTCCCTGGGTGTGTGTGTGTGGAGAGAGAGAGACACTGTGGGAGAGGAGAGATGGAGGTGTAGGGTATAGATCTCATGCTGATGTTTTTCAACACCAGAGTTATAAAAATTGATGCAGTGTCACCGATTCAGCTAGGTTAACCCAAGAAGTAAACATGGGACCAATAGCCATTTAACTGGTTGATTTTTACCCAACAGCAATGTAATGATGCCCATTACTGTTCTGATATGCCTTTACAAGGATCACATGAAAACTAAAAATAGTCTGTGTTTATTTTTCAAATTTCTTTTCAGTAGAGTTACCCAATGAATGTATTTGCAAAGACATCTCCACCCGCTGACTCAGAGGATGAGTTTGAAAACAGCCCTTCCTCTTGCTAGCTCCTTTTAGTATGTTTAGTTGCCTTGGATCACCAAAGCTGCAAAAATCTAGCTAATTTGTTCCTTAGGATTCAAAAAGTTAGCAAGCCAGCTCCTGGAAACAAATCTGCAAACACTGTATTTTCTGAAGTCAACAGTAATAGAAAGAAATGAATGACAGGCGGCCCTGTGTCCCTGGCCTTTGTTCCCCGGGGGAAGGGGCTGAAATGAACTCAGCCTGCCGTGGGGCTATAGGAAATGGCATGTCTTTGTTTAGATGGAAAAAGCAGGTTCTGTTACCTAAGTGAGGGAGAGAGGACCATGTAGGACAGGATGAGCCGCAGGCAGCTTGCGTTCAGGAGGTATTTATCACAGACAACTAACCGGAAAGTGTCTTCCCGTGGGGACAGATTTCTGTTCAGGTTCCATTTTCTCCAACGCATACTTTGAAAAATAAATACGACGGTGGCAGTAAATTTCTGTTTTCTTTGAAGCCAGGCTTAACATGAGTGGAAGCATTGTGCTCAGAGAAAAAAGTCTGTTACAGTCCAGTACCCCCCAGGCCCCCGCAACAGGCTGGACAGCAGGCTCTGTAGAGCCGGCCGCTTCCGGTTCAGTGCCCGTGAATACCTTCAGTCAATATCTGCTCCTGCCCCGACTGCTGAGCGCAGCACAAAGAACACAGGAATTTATCCAAGAAGCTGGCGCTCAGACTCTCTGAATATGCACTATAATTAGGGCCTGCTTTCTCCGTAACCAATGACCGAATTCAATATTTCAGTCGTTGGAAATACTGCAAAACAGAAGTAAGTATTATGTCCTGGTAGCATTAACTTGTTTGTTTCGTGTTCATTTCTTAATGCAAAGTGTCTGGGGGTCCATCCGGATTTACGTCGCCCGCTCATTAAAAATGTTCAAGTTGAGGAATTGAGACTCACCCATATTTTCCAGCTGACACTGGGAACTGAGGTAGAGACCAGGAACTGTGGAGGTGGGGACTAGGAACCGAGGAGGTAGGGAGTTCTAGGGAGTTCTTGGAAAATCAGGCAGGCTTTACATTTTCTCAGGTAATCATGAGAAATGATAACCAAATAGTAAGACATTTTCTTTTTGGGACTCATGATATGCAACAACAAATGTTGGAAATAGCAGAAGGAAAAGCCTGAGAGTAGAAAATACGGTGTATGGCATTGCTTAAAAAAAAAGAAAGAAAAATAAAGCAGAAAAGAGTGAAGAGAGAGGCTGGGAAGGAGGTGTTATATTTTAGATAAGGGGTTGGCAAACTTTGTATTTGAGGCCTTGCTGGCCACTATCTCATCTACTCAGCTCTGCCCCTGATTGCTAAAGCTGCACAGACAACAGTAAACAAGCGGCAGTCACTGGATCCCAATAAAACTTTATTAACAAAAACAGGCCACAGTTGAATTTGGCTCGCAGGCTGTTTATTACATGGCGCTTCACAGACGAGCGCTCTGATATGGAGACATCTGTACAGGGAAATGTCTCAATTAAGAGAGCAAGCCTTGGGGCTCCATGGGGAAAAGGACCCATGCTGCGATCTCATCCCACGTGGCTTACATTTTATAGGGTTCACAGCTGTGATCACCGATCATTATTTAGCCATGTTTTTATAGGGTCTTCTCAAATGCTCTTGGTTAAGTATTTCTCAATATTCTACCAAGTGGATGAGTCACAATTTACCCAACACGTCATGTAGCTGAAAATATAAACCGTCCAGTGGTTGGGTGTCACAAGTTCTGCAGTAGCAAACTTTGATGTGTATCTTTTTTTTCTCTTTTTTTTGGTTACAAATCAGGCTTCTTCTGACTCTTCTCCTCACTGCCATGTTCCTATCTTAGAATTTTGCAGAAGACGATGACAGCCAGTGACACTGAAAACTTCCTATCAGGTGCTGTGAGAATCAGGTGTGTTCATTCAGCAAGTACAAACGAGAGCACCCAAGTCCCCAGTGTTCATTTTCATGAGTGGAGGATGAAAGTCAAGTGCAAGGGGTGGTGTCTGGTGTCTGGGTTTCAAAATTGTGCCCACAGTAAGTACTCAAAAGTGTCATTTTACAACTAAGGCCATTATTAGATATTTTTCCATGTGAATCGTCCAATCATTTCCATTTTTCCCCTTTTATATTTGTAATTAAAGATTGCTAATCACATTAATTTTATTTCCACGTGAGGGGCCTGGAAGCAGCTACAGATGTACGTTAAATGGTACCCAGTCACATAAGGTGACCTCGGACCTTCACAACCAGCAACTGATTCAATATCAGTATCAGGGAATCCACTGGCAGTGCAGCGCATCTGAGGCTGCAGCGGGTACTTAAGTTAACATCATCTTTAGTAGTAATCCAGCTTTTGATTTTGCGTCCTAGGCTTGCTACCTTTGCTGGCATGAGGTAACACGGTCTACCGAAGTCAATCAACAAAAATAAAAGAGGATGGCAGCCTCGTGCTGCATTGGCCTGAAAAAATAACAGCTCATTATCATCCCTGAAAGCAGTATTTACCTAGAAGCCCCTCTGTGTAAGGCATGGACTCAGCTCAGCAAATGCAAAGACATACACAGACGGTCTTTGCCCTCAAGAGATGTGATGATGACACATTTCATTTTCTTTTTCTTTCTTTTATCCTTCTCCTTCTCCTTCTTCTTCTTCTTCTGTTTTTGGATTGTGGAATTGTGTGTTACAAAGTGTTAGCTACAGTATTTGATGTGTAGTATTTGAGACAGACCTAGGGGAGATTGTGAGTTTGGTTCTAGACAACCACAATAAAGCGATTATCCCAATAACGTGAGTCACACAACGTTTTGGTTTCCCAGTGCATGTAAAGTTATGTTTACAGTATACTGTAGTCTAGTAAGTGTGCAATAGCATTATACTAAAAAAATGGGCATGCCTTAATTAAAAAATATTTTATTGCTCAAAAATGCTAATCATCAGTGAACAAATGCTGTTGGAAAGATGTACCCACAGACTTGCTCAACACAAGGCTGCCGAAATCTTCAGTTTGTGAAAAAGTAAATATCTGAGTGGGATAAAGTGAAGGGCAGTAAAACAATGTCTTCCTGAAATCTGTTATGTCATCACCCTTTATCCACCTTAATAATGCGTATGGTAGCGCACAAACACTGAGGGAAAAGAACCTGCTTTTATTCATTTTAAATTGTATTATTAAAATATTCCAAACTAGTTCCGCCTCCAAATACAAGGTTTTGCTCAACCTCTACGTTTTACTGGAGTCTTTCCCTAAGAATGAAAAGAGTGAAATTACTATTATATGTTCTGAGCCCATCATGGTTTTAAGGAGATGGCTAGATTGAAGGCTGCTTTTGAATAATCATTAGATGAGCTCCACTCAGCGGAGTACCCGGCTCACATAAGAGGCTGAATTCAGGGAGGGAGGGAAGAGAGAACGGACGGAAACTGGGTAGTCGTTCCGTCCTCTGCTTACTCTAAGCTTTTACCGTAATGATCTGTCTTTTCTTAGGGCTTTCTCTGTCTGCCAAGAAATGTATTTATTCATACTCTAAACTTGCTACTCACCTCTCCGCTCTCAACCCTAAAAGGCAGTCATAACCACGGGCGCGAAGCCTGGCTGATTCCCAGCGCACTCTCTTTCACAGCTAATGCTGATCATCTACCCTGCACTGCCCTCTCCCCAGGCGCCGGGAAGTGGACCCCTTTCAGTGGGAGGAAGAGCCCTCCGTATTTAGGAGGAATAATTCCAAGGAGAAGCCTTGGAAAGAGCCACGTTGACTTAGCTAAGAGGAAAAAGAGCTGCCGAGCAGAACAGAACATGAGTGCTCATTTACCCCCGGAGAGGAAAGATGAAGCCGGTTTTCTAAAATGAATTAGTAAAGCGGGTGGTGAAATGTGACAGCCTCTCGGAGTGGGATGCAGCCAGGAATGCAGCTTGGGATGCAGTGCTGCTCGCATCCACAGCACGAGACTAGGGTAGCCCTCAGCTCAACTGGCAAGATCTGGGGGGCTCGAATTATTGTAATGAATTAGTAACTGAGGGTGACCCTCCTCTGGAAAATGAATTGCAGATCGCAGCACGAAGCAAATGGACAGTCTGAAATTCAATTCATTTTGGTCTATAAATGAGAAAACTGTAAAAAAAAAAAAACTCAAAAAAACTGTAAAAGATAGTTTTTTTTTCTTATGGTCAAGTGAAAATCCAGAATGAATGTGGAATTTAAAACTTTATAATTTGGGTTTCTATGAATACACGATGTCTAGTTTTAAAAAGTGAGCATGCTTAAATGAGTTCTAACATTCAATCGAAGGGAAAAAAAGCACACATTCAAAATGTCAGAGAAAGAGCACTTTGTACATTACTGTGAAAGTCGTCACTTGAAACTACAATAGTTTAGCATGGAGGGGAGGTAATATTCCAATTGTCTCCATTTCCAAGTGGAATTTTCAAACAAGCAGTAGTTGTTAGCCTATCATCCACTCCCATGGGTTACAACAGTGCCCCCCCGGAGTCCCGCAACCTCACAGACCCGATGTCAACAATGCAGAGCATGAAACAGAGAGGGGACCAAGAAGGAGACAGACCCACATGAGATCACTGCCCCTGTTTCGCGGCTGTAGATTCAGGTGCTGTTGTTAAGGCTCCAGTCTCAGCAATGGAATACAGTGTACTCACTGATCTTTTTTCTAAAACATCATACTTTGTTGCTAACACAACATTGTAAATCAACCGTACTTCAATAAGTCTTTTTTTAAAAAAACAGTGTACTTTTTTCTGCATGGCTTAATAAAACACGGACTCTGTGGTCAAAGCAAATGATTTGGGAGCGTGAGAGAGAGAGAGCAATTATCTGGGAGCATAAGTCCTGGTGGATTCAGTAGAGAATAAGTTTCAGAAGAAAAGGGAAAAGTCTCCATATTCAGTGTTTCCAAATTTTCAAACTACTTGAATTAAATACACATAAGGCAGGAATCACACATTCTCTGTAAACTTTATGTGACACCTCAGGGGAGTATGACACCTACATTCTGTATCTCACTAAGAAGTCCTGAATCTACAGTCATGGTTTTGAGTTAAGAAAGGAAATATTAATAAATGCTAATATTATTTCTAGCACTGTATGTGGAACAATTTAAATTTCTATAATCTGCCCATACTGCCTAACCATAAGCTGTGGCTAACACTGTGAGAGTCAATGGGACAAGCTAATGGTATTTCATTTAACAAACTGAGTTCTTTAACACAAACTGACGTCTTTCCGTACATATTTATAAGGCTTGGTGGTTATTATTAGGCCGTAATTGCAGTTGTTCTAACACCTAATAAGCCATGGTTGGAAAAACAAAGGCAGGTTAATTTGTGATTTCCTCTACTCATTCAGAGGCAAATTAAGTGTCAAACAGCTAATACAGAACATATTTCATTTTATGAGATTTTAATTTAATTCTGCACCGTATCGTGGATGCCTTAATATAGGGTGGTTTATCTAAAAAGAGGAGCAATTTATAAACCTCTTTCAATAGAATCATTAATGATGGGATATGATAGCATAATTATCGCAGCGCCAGCCATCCTTCTAAACAGAGATCTGCTGGCATTTCCATCATCCGCACAAACCCTGTTCCAAGAGACTTATAATTTAATGTTTAAAGTTGGCACCAGACGAACAATTATGTGTACAAAACAATGAGACAATCCCCAGATTTTGTCTTCTTATAATTAAAAATATTTATTCAATACGCTTAGTAAGCTCACTTGATCTTATTTTCTAGAAGATAATTATAAAGCAAGCATTTTGGAATTCAACTTCTAGATAAACTCATTTCACTCTGCCAGGTTCCTGCTTTACCCCCTTGGCAAAGATGCGCTTTTAGGATTGCAGGAACCAAGCCATATTCACCTAGATTACCCTCCACTCCCACAGCGATCTGATCACAGGCATCTACGTTTGCACCACAGAACGTACCAAAGCCACCCAGGGATTCATGACCGAGCGGGGCCAGAACAGAATCTCTCAGCGTCTGTCATACCCCCAATCGTCTCAAAGGCTGCCTCTCCGAGTTTGCTTAGAGCTCGGCACTTGTAAGCAGGGGCTCACGTGAACGTGATTTCACTGAACTCTGCCTGCAACTGGCAAAGTCCAGTAAGGCGGGTAACTTCATTTCCATGGAATGAAACCAGCATATGCAAGTTGTAAGTTACCAGTTCCCAGCACAGGCCATTCACTGCAATAAAGGAGCCCAAGAGGTGCTCCGAAGCAGCCTCTGGGACAGCAGGCAAAGGTGCGGTCTGAATCAGGCCTTGAGCACGGGGTGTTTCCGCAGGAGCTTGCCCGGCAGGGAGGGAAGACCACCAAGGGCAACACAGAGAGAGCGTCACATCATAAAGGCACAGAGGTGAGGCTGACCCCAGCTTCCCAGAGCCCACTTTGTAAGCTCACTGTCTCCACCCAGGACCCTGCTATGCCGAGCAGTCCCAGGAGACCACAGACCACGCACGTGCTCACCACACTCTGTGCCTGGCAATGACATTCACTCGGCATTCCAGAACTTCTCTTTTGAGGCAAAAAGCCCTCCATCGTGAATCTTCGGTAACTATACATTTAGGCAGCTAGGGAATAACTCAGTCAATTGCTGCTAAATTATCCTAAAGCTTGGTTGAAAAAGCAGGTAGTGCAATCACCCCTCGGTCTGCAAAGGGCACTGGTTCCAAGACCCCCGTGGATACCAAAATCCATGGACCCTCACGTCCCTTATATACAATGGCTTAGCATTTGCACGTAAACTATGTGCATCCTCCTGGATACTTTAAATCACCTCTAGATTACTTATAATACTTAATACAATGAAAATAGTTGCCAGTGTGCTGCAAATTTGAGAACTTTCTGGAATTTTCTTCTCCAATACGTTCAATCCGCATTTGGTTGAATTCTCAGATGCAGAACCCGAAGATGCAAAGGGTTGACTGTATTAAAGTCTGTAAAACCCCCAGGTCAGCAGTCATATCTGAAATATCACCCCATTCCCTAGGATTCTCCGAACTTGACCTGCCTTGTCTTGTGGTATTTCTATCACCAGCGAGCTAATACTTCAGATGTAACAACCTGACCCTGGAACACACGGTGTGAGCTGCACGAGGGCCTGCTGTTGTCTCATTCTGCCAAAGAACCAAGACTTGGGGGGTTTATGGATAAATTCATATTTAAATTTAATTAGAAGGCAAACTATAATGAACCAAGAAGAATTAGTTCATTCCATCATAGAAACTCAAATTTTAAAATTTCTCTATAAATTGATTTTTGAAGGAGTGACACATTCTGAAATCCCATAGAAAATCTGATTTAAATTACTTCCTCACTGCCGAGACTGGGAGTCTGGGAGAAATCAGTCGTCTGTGTCTCCCAGGCCCGGTGAGCCCTTGCTGGCCCTGTTCTGTGGTCAGATCTTCATCTGACATCCTCATGGTCCCATCTGCATCACAAAACCCCAGTAGAATGGAATGAATTCCATAGCAGGTTTCAACCTTTGCATAGGGGGCCTTCAGTTGGCCTCTTGGTTTTATTTGGAGCGTATTTTTAGCAGGTCTTAGAACCCTGTAAATACTTACTTGTGTTCCAGTGAAAAGTCGAAGAATAAGTCACATGTGTCTGCATTCTCTCTCTCTAAACACCCACTTCTCCTTTAACGCATATAGAAGTCTGAACACAGATTTATTACTTACCTCCAGGCAAATCTGCTCTGAAATTACAATTCAGTAATGGGCGATGGATCCAAAAAACTGTTGGTAAAATATGATATGTGTACTTGGGCATATAGTTAGGGTTGTTAATATCAATTAATTCTGCTCACAGAGGAGGACTTGTTTTAAAACAACTTCATTTTTCTTTGGCATATATGTAATTACACGGCTGTAACTAATAGCCATGGAGATGCAATCCACCATCCGAATAACCAGCATTATTCTTCAAAGTATTATTTGCGCTTTTCTAACTTTACTGTCTCAGAAGGAAGGGCGATTGCCAGATAGGACAAAATGTAAAATCAAGGCCATTCGTAAGGGACAACCCCTCCCACAAAGAGGTTCCAATTAATCCAGTATATATCCGCTTGCTGGACGGTACTACAAAAGAATACCATTTCAGTTAGCAAGCCTGCAATTCTTCTTTCTCCCCAAACAGAGTAAGATAACATTTATTTCCAGGAGATTTTCATCCTCCTTTTCTAATGTACGTTATCACCCCCCATCCTTTCCTTTTCTCTTGGTGTAAACCATGTGCTCAATCGCTTTTGCCATTTTGTTTGGGTGACGTGCCCATCAATCAAGTCACTGTTGGTGTACGCACCACGGGGGCTATGAAATCCACCATGAAAATTTCATTACGATTCACTGTGATCCCTGGAACGGGGCTTTCCCGTAACAGAAATGTGAGCCTGAAAAACTTCAAACCCACTCTCGACCAAATACGTATTCTGAGTGGTAACCTTCCATTAAGCCTCTCCTGTTTAATTTAGTATTTACAGCCCACAGAGCACGCGTCAGCAAAACTGTGTAGAAAATACTTCCCAGTGCGACAGGGATTCTCCAGGAAGCAGCAGGGATCTGCTTCACTGAGTCCAGGAACAGAGAGACTTGCTGTATTTCAAAAGTAAATCTTCGCCTTCTAACCCATCTTCAAAGCCCTGCAGCTGTGCTGGTAACAAAAATCCCAAGATGGTAAAAGCTAGTATTTTGTTCTGTTTCATTAAATACTCACACATGCAACGGAGGAATCGGAGACGGATCGTAATGATATCGCCCCTCGTGGTGTCTTGCATCGATGGGGACGGGAGGATGGAATGCCGGAAAGAGATGAGGAGGGTCTGAAAAAGAAGAGAGCCCAACCTGTATAAAACGGAACACTTTGAAACAGAATCCCAATCCACGAAGCCACACCGCCAGACGGTCTTCACAGCTGACGCTGAATCTACCTGAAGAACTGGGGGACCCTTCAAAGTTCAGGACCAAGCGAATAATAATACCAGCACCTGAGGAAGCAGAGCCTCTGAAGGCAACTCAAAGCCAGGCAGGAGAGCAGGAAAGGGGACCAACACGTGCTCCCACCCTGCGGGGAAGGCCAGACAGGGTGCAGGGCTGAACAGAGCCACCACGCCTGGAGGAACAGATCCCGGGACACTTTTTATTGTTTAAATTATCCTGTCAAGTGAATTTGAGACAAAGACATAATATCATGACTAGTTTTCATTTCTCCCAAACCTGTGATGCTTTTCAAGGAACGCTTTCAAAAGTCCCAGCTAGCACACACACACGGACACGCATGCACACACACACATATATGTGCTTGTTAAAAATTTAAATGCAAGCTTCCTTCCTCCTTGTCCTAGGTCAGGCCTCCAGAGTCCCCACACAAGGGCAGCATATCTATAGGTAAGACAGAGAAATGCTACCTGGCCTGACAGAGGGAGGTTTGGAGCAAACTGGGGGGTCCTGCTCTTCAGTCCTCAACGTTCACTTTGGACCCACACCAGCCTCCCCTCCTGTTCTGGATCAAGCCGGTGATCAGTGTTTGGGGGTTCCTGTGTGTGCTTGCTTAAAATAGCTCTTCTCCCCACCCCCATTTACTTGTAGTAAATTGCCCTGATTATCTCTGACAAATTGGAAAATAAACTTCTGTTTCCTAAATAGTGATGCAAGAGCGGAAGACAGTTTTACCGGATTTTATCCTTAGGAGCACCACTGATACTGAAGTTTCTCCCACTTCAAGAAACAAAGTAGAGAATTCCAACACCAGGAGGTGAGCCTGCACGGCTCTGAGCCTGGGAGGATGGCAAATACAGCAGAACCGGGGCTGCAAATGCAACCTTCCACACGTCGCCCTCATAGCCTGCAAGGAGCTATCACGCTGCTACTGCCCCAAACACTGCCAGGATCTGATGTACACAACAAACATGCCTCTTCCAAAAAGTCTGGAGATGTTGCCCGGGATAGCGTGCAGCTCAGGTAATTCCCAACGAGGCTTTGCAAATAGGCTCCAAGCAACAGCCGGAAGCAGTGACGCAGAACCTCCACGGCGGGTGGCAGAGGGGGCTGGGTCACACGCAGACTAGGAGTGACCGCACCCCCATTCCACCCCCGCTGAGAACTTCCTGAAGTCCCGGGGCAGTGACTATTACAAGAGTGTTTGTTGAATGCAGGTGATTTCCATTTTCCTCCCTATACATTTTTTGCCCCATATTTTCTTCAACAAGCACCTTTTAGAATGTAAACATAACCTTCTCAAAAATATTTATGATACCTTACCTCCCTTTTTAAAAAAAAAATTTGCCCCTATTGCCTTCCTTTGAGAATCGAAGAATATGGTTAGGAGGAAAAAGATAACAGAGAAAACCACAGACACAGAGCATTACAGCTCTGACAGACCTACAGAGCTGAATCCCACCAGATTTAGAACCCAGGAGAAGAGGTTCCACAGTACTGCAACTGTCAACTGCAGTTTGTGCGAAGAGGTTCCACAGTACTGCAACTGTCAACTGCAGTTTGTGCTCAGTTGGGGATAAGCAGGGGAGGGAGAGGGACCGAGGGAGAAAGGCATCACCTTGCTATCCTCTCATCATTGTCACTGTGGTATCATGACGCACAGCAATGCTGCGAGTTCAACAGGTGAGGCATATTGACTATCTGATCAGTTATCACACTATCCTTTTTATTAACTTCATATGAAAAAATCAATTATAATCTAAATGCATCACTTAGGACTTAGTATAAAAGGATGTTGTATTTTTTTTTTTTGGTAATACAAATCTTGATAGTTGGTGTACTCGGTGTGAATATTTATGTAGCAATGTCCCACATAACCCAGTAATCCTGCAGAGCCAAAATGTCCTCTGATATTTAACCATTTTGAAAGAAAATGATGCATCTTTCTTTTTTTGTATTTATTTAGACTTTTTTCTGTTTTTTTAAATTGAAGTATATATTCAGTTTACAATGTTGTGTCAATTTCTAAAAAAAATACATAAATGAACTTACTTACAAAACAGAAACAGACTCACAGACATAGAGAACAAACTTATGGTTACCAGGGGGAAAGGGGGTGGGAAGGGATAAATTGAAAGCTCAAGATGTGCAGATACGAGTACTATATATAAAATAGATACACAAGTTTCTATTGTATAGAACAGGGAACTATATTCAATATCCTGTAGTAACCTATAATGGAAAAGAATATGAAAAGGAATTTCTGTATGTCTATGTATGACTGAAACATGATGCTGTACACCAGAAGCTGATGCATACTTCTTAAAACAACATAAAATTGAGGGGAGTAATCTTCTTCTTGAGTTTGAAAGTCTGACACCTACTCAATGAATGTTTCCTGATTTTAAATTTTGACCAGGTCCAAATGAATCACTGCATTTCGGAGTCCGGGAGGTGAATGGCTAGAAGCCTCAGGCGTGGATTCTCTTGTCCTCTACTTCGAGCCATCACCACGTATGCGGACAAGCTCGCCTCCCGTGGACTTCAAACTTAACACCTGTCATCGGCTCTTGGAAACTGGAGAAATAAACCTCCCAGAACTGGGTATAAATTATGCATGCATACAGTCTGACCCACCTCCTAAGCTTTCTCCCACACATCATTTTATATGGCGCTTTGAGGGACGTTGTGACAACTATGCCAGACTTGGGGAGAAATTATCACTTACTTACTTCTTGGCTCTTGGCTCTTGTTCTGTGTGATTAAATTTCTCTCCAGCAGATAAGTGGGTGTTAACTGTATCTGCTTTTCTCTCTGGGTACAGCTATGAATTAGACAGAAGCAAAAATGCATCTTTCTTAATACACTCAGGGCTCAAAATGTGTGTTTATTCCACATTTACTCTTATGCCTCATAAAGCCAGGAAGTAACAGTCATTATCTCTTATTTGAGTATTTATACTAAACTTGCAGTGATTGTGTGCACAGAGGGTGAAGACCAGGCATGTAATTCTATAAAATCAAAAGCATGGACCCAAGCAAGTATTAATCTTCTCCCCAAGGAATACTACAAGACTATCATGGAGATTTAAAAGGCGTTGCCCACTTTTTATTTTTAAGAAGTCATTCTATCAGGATTTTAAACCCCGCCCCATTTTCTCTCCTTTCCAACCATTGCAAACATATTTAAGAGGAAAATATAAAACACAATTACTGAGGCATTTAGCTGGCATTTTCACCACTGAACGTGTTTTGTGAGTTTCAAAGTTAATTCTGACAAAAAAAAAAAATATGCAACTTGAAGCACTATTTGCTCCAAGTGTTTATTTATGTCCCAAGGAAATCTACAAATTCTGCATTCTGGAATTTGGTTACATAAAAAACTGAAAAATATGGATATGATCTGATTTGACCCAAGGCATCCGATTTCCGTTTAAACATTTTCCTATTTCTATTTGCTTCCTTCTTGATTCAGTTTAAACTAAGTTCTCCTGCGCTGATGAAGCCTGTGCAAACAATTATCCCTTGTGTCTCTTATCAGTGAAAATCACACCTCTTAAGCCGCTTTCTGGGAAAACACAGTGGAACAGCCCTCTTCCAATTCAAGACACGCTTGACCACAGCTTAACGGTAGGAACGAAGGAGAAAAAGCAGTACCAGCGTGTCCTTTAATATATGTGGCATCACATGACATTAATCCTAACACGTATCTCAAAAAAAAAAAAAAAGCTCCGGAATCGTCAGACGTTGAGTGCTCCCCCTGCATCTCGGATGGACTGTCGTTTCTCTGCAGAAGACCAGCAGTCTATTCCATCACGAGCCCGAGAAGCTGTCCAGGAAAAGCCACACGACAAGAGCAGGCCCACGTCGCCAGCCACCACCACGATGATCCACCTCCTGGTTTATTATTTACACATGAACAGCACAGCTGTGCAGCATCATAACTCAAGAGGATGTGTAATAAGTTACCGCGCCGCCGTCATCCCCTGCTCTGGCCCTTGACAAAACACCACATGATGACTTTTCCAAAGTCAGGCGAAAACTGCTGAAGCAGAAGGAAGTGCCACTAAACCTGGCTACCTCCTATTTATCATGCAATTTCCTGACTGATGGGTCCACAAACCAGCTGCTAAGTGCTGTGTACTCTACTGTCAGCAAACTAACGGGCTAGATGGGAGACAGGGAGAATAATGTGCAGAACTGGTGGAATCAATTCTACCGAAGGAATTAAAATTCTACCCGGTGGGGGTGAGTCTGCCGAGCAGCGGTAAGCAGTCAACTGTACCTGCTTATGGTTGCAAAGATGATTTATTACAGACTTGCAAGAGGTTTGACTATTGGACCGAATTCCTCTTAGACGAACTGGAGGTATCAAGAGTGCGTATTATCCGAGGCTGGAGTGGAATAGTCTTTAAACCCCATAAATATGTAATTGGCTTGACATGTGTTTAGACTGAAGTGCATAGTAACAATATTTGTTGCTGGGCATAGTTGTCAGTATTCGATTTCATGCTGGCTGTCATCAGGCTCGGCGTTAAGGGTCTCATTAGGAATGAGAGGCACTGATTTTTCGGTCTCTTCACAACAGCCTGGGTGGATCATAAAACCTGTAGCCGGAGAAAGACACTTGGAGGTTTATCTTCAGTTCTTGCATCCTTCTCCCAAGAAGTAGTTTTACTATCCTCAGGCTATGAGATCTCTCAGATGCCACTCTGAGAAACTGTCTTTTCAGGGTTGAAATTTACATACAAAAATTGTAGATTAAAAAAGAGAGATCAAAGACGGTTCAGTGAGTGCCCTGAAGGAGTAATTCACCAAGTGATACTAGAATGGCCTGAAAGTGCCCAAGGGAACAGTGCAGGAGGACCCACAAGAGTTAACTGCCCAGGGCATAAATCCTCGTGGCTTATTTAAACCCTGAAGTTGTCTGTACCCTGACTTCGGCATTTTTTCTAGACCAGAACTAGAGATGACTTTTCCTGTCACTGGGGTCAGCCCTGCCTGTCCCTGCCTGTAGGAATTCCAGTCCCCTCGAATTCACTCAATCGCCCTCATCAGGAGAAACAGTAGAACCCAACGTGGGCAACACCTGCTATGCCAAAGCCAAAGTAATCATCCAGTGTCCATCAAGTGAGAGGTCTCAAAAGGGGGAGAGAGAGACCCTCATCACTCCACCGAGACGGTGGAGAAGTGCCCAGGCCTCATCTCTGCCCCTTCCCACCTTGGGCGTCTCCTGTCCTCACCGCGCACCTGCAAGACCTTTCCCAGGGCTCAGTGGCCTACAGGAGACATCACCATGTGGACTGACTCCAACACCCACACTGACTCCCCATTCAGACAGCCTGGTATTCCTGCCTGTGGACAGGATTATACCACGGCCAGGAGTATGCCAGTGGACAACATGGCTCCAGAAAGCAACAGCCCGGGGATGGCTGACCAGGAGTTCTAGAGAAACAGGGTGGTCTGTGGCCCACGGAATCTAAATAGTGAAACTCCAAAGGGACCAGCTGCAGACGTGCTGCGGTTTGGGTGGAACCATCCCCATGGGCCGCTTCATGGGGCATTAGGAATCTTCCTTCCAGTCTTATACGCATGCTGTGTGAACCTGGAAATATCTCCAGAGTCAATAGCGTGGACTGTGTTGTCTGTAGGATCCCCCTGTAATGTGGTACGAGTTTTGAGACACTGCAGTGCTAGTCCATTCTACACATTCGATAGATGCCTTGCATAAACAAAGAAAAGATCTATTATTCTGCCACTTTATACCATGGCAGGAACCCTAACTCGTAGTCTTTGTTCTGGGAGGCATGCTACTTAGGTGGGCAGTTTTTGTAAATAAAGTTTTATTGGAACACAGGTGCCGTTTCGTTCGCATACTGCCCATGGCCGCCTGCACCACCTGACAGTGACAGGGCTGGCTGGCTGCCACAGAGAAGGCATGGCCCACAAAACCTGACATATTTCCCACCTGGCCCTTACAGAAGACAGTTTGACAAACCCGGCCCTAGCATACCGCAAGAAAGTAATTCTCATAAATGTTTACAATTCAGAAAAACACACACACCATTTTTTCTTTAGGGACAGGGAGTTTTTGAGTGATAACACCAACTGGGTAAAATATTTATACACCGATTTGTGTGACTTAGAAGTATCTGTAGCGTAGCAGTGTCCACACAGTTAATTATTCAGAAAATACACACCGATTCTGCGATGTTAGCAAGACGGATCATCAATAAATTTGAAGATAAAAATGATAATGGATGAAATTGACTGTAAACCTAGCAAATAATGGCAATAACTAGTTAACATTTGCAAATTTAAGTTTCCTTGTCAGTTAAGTAAAACATACACAAAGTTACATAGGACGCTGATTAACAAAACTATGTTATTTGGAAAACCTAAGCAATTTTTACTTCTGGCAAGGGCCTGAACATTCCTGACTTTTGTAGAACTATCCATAAGCATTCCGCCTACTCAGAGAGCAATCTTTCTATCATCTCTTCTGTGCCAGCATGCAGGTACACTGAGTTAATCTGATATTTTAAATAGACCTAAATGCTCCCCAGCACTGTACTCTGGTCATACCACAATCCATCCACGCCATGGTCCGGAACAAACATAATTGTGGGTTTCTACAAGAAGATGACAAACAGCCCTCTGTAAGTAAACTAGCAGAAATCCCTGCCTTTACCACCTCAAAATGTGTCCTGGGAAGTGAACAAACGATTGATGTCTCCCCTTTCTGATCTCTTTTAACTTCTTTATCAGCAAGTCTTTGCAAGTTTCTCAACTAAAAATCATATCACATCCTTGGATTCCCAATGGCAGAAATAGACCGCAGCCGCCTACTGGCCGCCAGTGACATCCTTCCACCCAGAGTTTCTGGACTGTGCCTTGCCTATGTTCCTATATATATATATGCATCCATCACATTTTTGTTGTTTGTAGCTTTCCTGCCAGGATAAGAGGAAAAAGTAAACAGAGGAAGAGGCAGCAAAGAGAAATGTGAAGGCTTACAGCCATTACATCTAAACTGCAGAACTCCCCGAGGGAAATGGGATGAAAACATAGGAGGAATCACTCCATTTAAAAATGACACACTAAAAAAAAAACTTTAACAAAATGACAAATCCATTTACTTTGAAATCTGCTAATGGTGTATTTTCAGTGACAATAAGAAAGCACAGAAATGAAAAGATGGAAACTGGTTACTAGTGACAGATTATTCTATCACTGACTTTTTTTTTTTTTGGTACAGCACAATTTAAAAGCCAAACTCACAGTTCCAAGAACATACATGGGATGCTTAACATTGATGAAATGAAGGCAGAGGATGAAAAGCATTTGGTATCTCAGAACTAACTACAGAAGCCTTGGAGACACACTGCATTCAGAAGTTGCCTGGTTTAGTTAGTAAACCAACAAACGATCAGCAAAGATGAGGTCTAGACGTTACATCCGACCCTAAAAAAATCAACTCAAAAAAAGAGTTTCCAAATATTTTTTCCAATGTTGCCAGATTAGCAGAGGCAGGTGGCAAAAGGTGACAGCAAAGGACTATGATGCTTTATACTTCGTAAAAGTCACATCCATTTCCTCATGGGATCCTCCTGACAACCCTAATATCATCATTTCCAAAGCTTGATTATTATTCCCCTAAGTCTTGTTTCTCTTTTATTTTCTATTATCACACAACTCCAAGAACCAGGGAGGGAAACTTCCATTATCTGCTCAGAAAATCTGAAAGATCTACCCAGCGTCACAGAAACCAAGCTCCTGCGATGCAAGTTGGTGGCCTTTCTCTTCCCCTACCAGGGCACCATGGAGGTGGCACTGCTGGTGTGACCCCAGACACTGTCATGGAGCCCCACCTGCAATCTCAAGCCTGCTCTGAAGCAGGAACCAGGACGTGCTCTCAGGCGCACACCCTTGGCCTCTTGGATGGGGAGGACTGCGCTGAGGCTCAGAGCATCAGGCAGTTCCCTTTTCCCCTTCTCTTCAGAGTTTCACAGCAGAGAATGATGCCCCAAGTCCACCCTGAGAAGTATTTTGCAGGCACTAGAAAACCAGCCATCACCTTCAGCGTGTGCTGGTTAGAGTCTCTGGAGCTATTAAATCACGAGCGACGCACGGTGCACGTAGGCATTTCGCTCGGACCCAGGCGAGAAGCTGTTGACAAGTAGATACTGACTCTCCCCATTGAACCTCCACCGCCCACCCCATTTTAGTCCCTGTCGATCGACAACTGAAGGTTTTTATCCTCCAAGGTCTGCCCCGCTAACAGTAATTAATAATAATAAAGCCACCGTGAGTATAAGGACAGTCATACGTGTGGGGGCTGTGCTGAGCCTCGTGCACCCATGACCTCCTCGCTGTCTTCCTCCGACCCTGGAGGGCAGCAATGGGTCTGTCCGTTCTTTCAGGGAAGGGAACGCATTTAAAGGCTTTATCCAAAGAAACGTGAGGAGAGGGCGGGAGAGCTGGGGTCCTTTTCCCTCCAAACCCAGTGCTCTGAGCCACTCTGCTTCTTCCCACGACACTATCAGAGTTCCCGCTTTTTATCATCTCTTATCTAAACGATATTCTCCAGACTCACATCCCTCAGCTCCAGACTGGACCATATCCTTCCTGCTCCCCAAATCCGCAATGGCTAGGAGAGCCTTCCCAGCCTGGCCCCACCCTTCACCATGGCATTCAAGGCCCCCAGCACCCTAACTCCAACCAGGATACTCCCATCTGAGACTCAGAGTTGCCTTCACAGACACTCAGTGTTCTGGCTTATGCTGTGCCCTCGGGTGAGGCGTCTTCCCCCTTCTCCAAGTCCAGCTCTGTCCTCAAGGCTCAGTGCAAACGCCGCCCATTCAGTCAAGCTTCCCCGAGCCCCCATGGGAACCACTCGCCTCTTCCTCCCTTCTGCACCATCAGTCAGTTTATCGGGGACCACCCCGACAACCTGTGGAACTGTTCACCCGCATCTCCTCTCTCTCTGATGCTAAGCTCCCTGAGGGCCCTGTGTTCCTCCTCTGAAGCTCTCGCTCCCACGGGTCGGCCCTTCTTCACTGAAGGCCACGCTGTAAGGAATAGCTGTGCAGGTAACCACACACACAAGGGGAGCGCTCACTGTGTTCCTGATGGTGCCAGGCCACGTGGCACGGGGCCCTGCGCTGGCACTGCTGTCAGACCAGAGTCGTCTGCCTTCTCTCCCAGGCTGGCTGGGGCTGGAGGGCAGAGGAGGCTGACTATTCTGTATACCCAGTAGGAATTCAGTGCTCCTTAGAGGAAAGGCAAAGAAAGGATGAAGACAAGAAAGGAATCTGAGGTCACAGGAGAGCAGCTGTGGACCAGATCAGCCTCCCGCCTGGCCCTGCATGACTCTTGCATCTGCCAAACGGGCCTCAAACACAGGCCAAACCAGGGGACCCCAAAGGCACGGCCACCCCTTCGGAATCATCCCAGTGCAGGTTCCCAGCGGTTACCTGTGTTCAGAGCCAACCCCGGGCAGCTGCCTGCACACCCTGAGTTAAATCACAGCTCTAAATGGCACCTTCTAGCCCTGCAAGGCTGCCTGCTTTCCACTGGACAGGGAGTCACCTCCTGTCGGGGTGCACTGTCCCCACCCCACCCTGACACCCTGATGATGACCAGACAGATAATGGTGGGCGCTGAGCAGTAACTACCCCATGTTGGGTCTTTTCCAAGATGCTGCGTGGCCTCTCCCGCCAAGGAAATGTGGACGCTCCAGTGAATTTCAGGATACTTGAGTAGGCTGCTAACACCCATCTGGAAAAAGCTCTTTGACATAAAAGGTTGGAGGTCAAAAGTTGAAAAGCTCATGACAGAAATGACAGGGGCCCCTTTGCCCCCCTACAACTCCCTCTTTTTTTGTCAGTAACATCAAAGGCTCCGGCTTGCCCCTAATGCTCTTATTGTTACCCCTTTGGCATCCACTGAAATTCCAGCACGTTTACTGCACACCGGGAGCCCTGAAATGCTCCACTTTCCTGCCGCTGAAGTCCTGAATTCTCACTGCCCAGGAAGCACTGTGGAGCAGGAACACACAAAGCTGTTAAGCAAAGAGCTGATTTAAGTGCTGCCTCCCCCACGGTCATAAAACGGTCAGACACACTCAGTGAAGTGATTCCCGTGCGAGGATGAGCAAGGAAATCGGAGAAAAGGGAGAGAACCCCCCATTTCCAAGGGGGTCAAAGTCTCCTTCAGGCGTCTTGGCTCAGGAGAGCGCAAGAACCAAAGCATCTCCTGTTTTTCTTAGATCTCTCTTCTCACCCCCGTGTTACATTAGCCACTGGGCACGCACGCTACACACGCGTCGAAGACGTCGGCTGTGTGAACATACACCAAAAGGCTTGATCTGAGGGAAGCAACTTTCTGCTCAGGGATGGTGCTGCAAGGGCCAGCGATGGCTTTGCACCGATGGCTTCTCCTCTTGTTAATGACTGACGTGGCCCAAGTCTGGAAGCTCTCAATGCCTGAGACCTCTTCCGGTCCATTAATAAAGCTGAGTTTACAGAATTATTACAGTGATCGCATGGATCAAGAAAGGAGGAAATTGACAGGGGGAAAAAATCAAAACCTATTAAAGTTCATCACAATATCACACCTGAACGCTCTCTCTACCCTTAATGGAATCGGAGGCCCATCTGGCTGAGCTACCTGGCAGCCCTTTGATAATCACGGTCCTGTGACTTACCCACCCACCTCCCTCCTTCCCTAACAAGCGCAGTCCCTGAGCTGCGCGCCTGACCCCCCTGTCCATCCTGCTGCTGCCCCGTCAACGTCCCTGCATGTGTGGATAAAAAACCCAGAGCTGTGTGCACGTGGGTTCACAACTACCCCCCCCACTCCCCAAAGTTCACACTGGGACTTCCTTTCTTGTCAGCCACCTTTCCCTCTGTCCCTAACTCGTTGGACTTCCTATCTTGATTCTTAGCCTAATTCCCTTGGGAATGCTGAATGAATTTCAGTATCTTTCTGACCCACCATCCCTTAGAGCACCTGCCCACTTGGCAATGCCCTTGGATGTGGAAACTACACTGCAGACAAGAGGAACCTGGCGCTGGGCCCCCGGGCTCCTGGTACAACCCCACAGCCTGCCCGCAGAGGACAGAGGCCACTCCTTCCCCACTTCCCCTGGTGTTTCCTACAATCCAGACAAGCTAAACTGCTCAGAAATCTCCAAGAGGAATCCACACGGCCAGCCTTCTGCATCAGGACTGAGAGGAGTGAGAGATTTGGGGGTGTCGACAAACCTTCTAGTCTGCTCAAAGGGGCACTGCCGGAGACACTCCCTCTGGGAGAGGTTGATGGTGTCCAGGCTGCTTTCACAGAGCAGGGGTTTGTCTGGGTCGCTGCTGCCTGTGTTTCTGATTCCATGCCATCCCCGGCCTCGGTGGTGATCCCTGACACTGACGCTGCCTCGGAGGGTAACCGCCTAACTGGCTGGTTCTTCCCAGGGCCCTCCACAAGGACTTGACAGCTCCTTACCTTGTCTCCAAAGGCCCGGACTCTATTTGGTCTCAGTGTGATCTCTGTCTGGGCCTTCTCCATCCTCTCCCCAAAGTGACCCTGGTTTCCAGACCAACTGCACAGGATGGAGTCTTTATAGACTAAACTTGGCAAGTGTCTAAACTCAATGACGTCCGTCTGGGCCTGTGGGCCCCTGAGGACAGAGAGCATGGTCTGCTTTTGGAGTCCACATCTACACCTGGTACCCGAGTCCACGGTCAGCCCCAGGGACTACAGCCCCAATACGGGGAAGCGCACCTCCCTGGTAATAGCGGACACACCCCTACAGAGAGGACCCCACCCGGCACGTTCTCAGTGAGCTTCCTCTTGTCGGACAGTGGAGTCCAGACACGTCTCTAAAGAGCAAGGCTGCCTCTCACGTGTTGCTGTTTGCCAAATATCAGTGACTCAAAGAGTGATAATACGAAACCCCCAGTGTACGTAAAACAGAGCATGGGTTTAATAACTTGAGGCCATGCAACAGACGAAAACTGATGATGGCCAACTGCTCATCTTAGAGCCAATATATACTTGCTCAAATGTATCACCCTCTCAGTATGAAACCTTAGAAAATCCATCCTTCAGTTTCACCTCCTCCAAAGTCAGGAGCAGGTCAAACACCTAGCACACTGAGTAATGCATACTGCAGCCCTTAGGGGACAGCACCGACGGGGGCATGTCTGTTCTCCATCCATACATGCTGTTAAAAATGCTTCCCACTTTAAGCCATGTTTTTATAGATTTACATAAAAACAAACGACTATTATTCATCACGTAGATTTTTTTTGTTTCACACACAAAATACAACCAGTAAGATTCAGCCTTACTGACTCCACAAAGTTGCCCAAGGTGTCAAGTGACACAGGTGAAGGTGGTCCATAAATTCTGAAATATTCACATTTAAGGGGTTATGGTTATTTCTAAGTCTTTCTCCTTCAATCCAGACGTCCAGGTGAATGTTGCTAGTCAACATCTTGACACGAGCATCTTCAGCTTAGGACCTAAACTGATGGCTCCGCCCACATTCCTCCCCTGCACTCAAGCCTTCACTGACCAGGAGGCATGTGAAGGTTCTTCACCTCTTGTCTCAAGGTAAGTTCTGTGGCAAACACCCAACTCTGTCCCCTGAACTCCAGATTAGCCACACACTGTCGTCGGCCCAATCATCAGGGGAGGGAAAAAAATTACAGCCACAGATACATTCAGATAATTAATAGCTATCATTTATTGAGCACAGTGTGCTCAGAGTTACCCTAAATACTGCTCATATATATTTTTTTATTTACACTAAACGACAACTCAGTGAAGTAAGCATTACTAGCCCTCCCTCATGATAAGATAACAGGCATCAGAGAAGACACAAGCTGAAAGGCACTGTTACAAGCAGACAGCAGGCCCAAGATGGAGTCACTTATGCTAAGCCCCTCTGTCACCAAGCCCACCAAACTGAGACTTAATTACAGTTCTGGTCTCTCCCAGAAATGGAGTCTTAAACCAGTCAATCAGAAATCACCTGGTGGGCACTAGAGAGGTAATCGGCCACACAGACTGCCCCGTCCCCTAAAAGAAGGTGATCTTGCCACAATCAATCTGCTTTCTGCTCATGTAACTTTCTTGTCCCCGCTCCCTTCTGCCTATAAAAGTCTTTTACTCCAAGTCCCCTTCTGTCTGCTAGATGGGAGGCTGCCTGATTCACAAATCGATGAATAAAGCCAATAGGATCTGTAAAATGTACTCAGTTGTATTTTCCCTTTGTAACGGCACTCAGGTAGGAACTGAGTCCAGTTCCTGGACGCAGGTCCAGCCTAACTGCAGACCCTAGAAGTGGGAATGTGGCCCACCCCTCACCCCAGAAGGCCCCATGCTTGCTTTAATGCTCCGTCATCACCATCTTGACATTCTTCATAATTTCTGAGCAAGGGCCCCGAATGTTCTTTTTCAGGTCCCACAAAAGATGTAGTCCGTCCAGAGTCCTGCTACACTTTCCCTCCTGGTACCCCTGCTGCTTCACGCTTCTCAGTAACAAAAGCTGCAGGCAGCTAAAAGGCATGGCCATCCATCCACCCACCCACCCATCCATCCACCCGGTGATCACTAACAGACACCTGCATCCCAGGTCCTGAGGCAGAAACAGAGCAGGCCTTCCTCCCGGGGCCCCTCTGCAGCGGCACATCCTCTGGGGTCCAGTCACCCCAGACCCTCAGACCCTCCTACTAGACACGGGGGACCCAGCTTGCAGGTAGCAGGTCCCCCCCGGCCTGGCGGGGTGGACCCCGGCTGGACCCCATCCCGGCACTCTCTCACCAGCTGCCCTGGCATCTGCCAGCCATCCCGAGGGCTAACTGGCTGGTTTTAATCAAGACTGAATGAAGCAGAAGTCCCTCTACACATAAATAAATCACAATTACTAACTGCTAGACGTGAATGGCTCTCTCCTCCCCAGGGGCCGCAGCGGAGGAATTCCCAGGTCTGCTGGGGCAGCACAAAAGCCCCAGACTAGCCTGGCAGAATCCGCTGGCTGGGCTCCGTTTATTATTTAAACAGTCCCTTGACAACTCCGCCCGGAGGTGAGCGAGGCCAAACTGTTTTCCTTCCCTTCACAAGGCAGACGTGCATGGCTTGTTTGAAGGTCTCCAATGTTCACTTTCGTCCCGCTTAAATACCTTCCACCGCAGAGTCAAACAAACAGGGCACTTCATTAGAAAGGCAAACAGTTTCTCGAGAGAGAACGCCAGCGCTCAGAGGGGACCCCGCCCTGGGCCCCCACCAAACCCTCGGTCACCCCCCCACCCCCCGGGGATGGGGGCCTGCGCTCCAGCCGGCCTGGGAGGGCGGCAGTGCGTGGAGCTCACTTCAAAAGCCTTTTCACAAATACTTCACACATTCACTGGTAATTAACAGATAACCCCGAAGAGATTATCTGCCCGGAGGCTGAGGGCCCTAGAGGATTATCCACAGTCCGCTTTGGAGGAGGCAGAGCCTGGAGGGCACACCTTTTTTTTCCTTCTAGAAGTGCAAGTTGATCAAGTCATCTGGGAAAACACCAAAGTGAGCAGCTACCGATACCCCCCACCCCAACCCCGACCTTCCCCGGTTAAAATAACAAAGCCACATCTCATTAAAATCATATTCATTTTCGCAGCCGCTGCAAAGCTGCGCCGGGGAGATCCACCAGGGCCAGGGCAGCAAGTGGATGCCCGGACAGGAAGTGCAGGAAAGGATCGGGACAGGAGGGCAGAGGCTGTGCTGGGAGTGTCCTCCGGATTCCACCTTAGAAGTGTGAGTAAGCATTCTCCCCACCAAGACCTGGGGTGCACTGAAGAAACTGGGGGGCTGTAGGACGCGTCGTGAGCAGGTTAGAACTGGTGCTTTTCCAGCAGCCGTGAGATCCCGGAGCCTGTAGCACCCGCAGTCTGCAGGCTGGTCCCGCCTGCTCCAGCCCAGGACTTGGCCTGGGAACCCCTTGGCATCTGGAGACAGAGCCTCACGCCTGTCACCAGCTTCCTCGAGGCCACTGTAACTCAGGTCCTCACGTCACACCCATCCATCCAGGGCACAGGAAACCATTCGGGGCTTGTATTTTAAAACCAGAAGGAATCCATTTTTCTTATTCTTTAAGAACGCACATACCCACTGCCACTGCCCTACACATACCCACATTATCACTACAGGAGACAGGAGCATCAAACAAAAATGGTCTGGGTGGGGCAGGCGTCCCTACGATACTTGAATTTGGGGTTTCACGCATGTTGTGGTTGTGCCGATGGGGTCAGATTAAGCAATTCCAAGACTCACGGCTTTTAAGAAGTTGGTAAACCTCAAATGCCAACAGCAATAAATCATACAAGTCTCTATTAAAACTATAAATCACTCATGAAATTTAATACTGTCATGAAGAGTAATTAAGTGCTAATGTAATAAATCTACAAAAGAAAAAAAACACACACACACAATAATGCAGACTCTTAAGAGTAGGGGAATGCTCACGTATTAGAGCTTTAAGACAAATCTTTGTGCCCCCAGAAGAAAGTCTGCCTGTTTCCCCATCCACATCCAGTGGTCCTCAGGGTGGTTTAAAAAAACACAAAAATCATTAAAGGGCAACACTCCCAAACAAAGTCAGGACTGAGCCAAAGACATGATACCCTTCTTCAACGCAGAAGAACAATGCTGAGAATTTACCTTAGTTCTCTGTTATCTGCTAAAGAAAACAGAAAGGGACGAAAGACAAGTAGAGGACAAGGAGGAGAGACCTTGTCCAAAATGCATCTTGGGCTGAAGAGAAGTTTTGGGAAAGAGTCACAGTCGTTCCTGAAATGTTACTTTCTCTCTTGAACTGCCCTTCAAGTCACAGCTTCCCTGATAAATCATTTGCGCTCACCTCTTCGACTATTTGGAATCTCTGTTCTAGCTTGGGTAGCCAGAACCAGGAATTATTTCCTGGGCTGCTTCAGTCGCATCATGTCAGGACTCAATAAATGTTTGATAAATATACATACAAATAAGTGAAGATCGATGCGCCTGCAAGCCTACCCAGCACCCACCACTATGTGGGCCCTGGGAACACGGGACCCTAACAGGCAGTTCTGCCCAAGAGCAGATCAGGGACTCACTGGTCACAGAGCCACCAACAAGGACACCAGCTCCAAGAGTCCCAATGAAAAGATGCCACTCAGGTGAGCAGTGAGCAGGGGGAGCAGTGGGGAGGGCAGAGGGTCAGAGGAACCTTCTCTCCTGGAGGAAACCCTTGTTCAGAAAGACGAGCGGGAGCAAGGTGAGGGAACCTGCAGAGAGAGAGCACTGAGCAGCAGGGGGTGTCTGGGGACCCCAAGAGTCCAGGGCTGCTTTAGAGCACCTGGTCTTCCAATTGCATCACCCAGAGGGCTCCTTGCAGGGCAGATTGCTGGGTCTGCCCTCACAGTCTCTGAGTCAGTAGGCTTGGGGAGAGGAGGGAAGAGAGAATTTGCCTTTCTAACAAGTTCCCAGGTGATGCTGACGCTGCTGGTCTGGGGACTGCACTTTGAGAACAACTGCCCTGTGGAAAAAACGGAGGGCAGACCACGGAGGGTCTTGTGTTCCATGCCAGGGAGCTGGGGGGAATGGCACAAGAGACTGGAAGGATCAGACATGCATTTTGGAAATACTACTTTGGCGGTCATGTGGAGAATAGGTTGGGATGGGACAAAAATAGGTGGGAACTAAAGACATGTAAAGGCTCAAAAATCATTGCCGGGCAGCGGTAAACGGAAATGAATGGTTGGAGAAGACACTCTGGGGAAGAAGGAAAGGATATGGATGAGAGAGAGAAGGCAGGGCTGATTCCTACAGTGTCCGCAGGCAGTGGCAGGATCCCAGAGATAAGGCAGGGAAGGTCCCGGGAGGAGTGAGAGGCCAGAGAATGGGTTCAAGCTGGGGCAGGTGGGATCTGGGGACCAGGAGAAAGGCAGGTCCAGCGCTGGAATTCCAGAGCCAAGTGCCATCAGAGCGAGTGAAATTGGCCAGGGAGAGGGGACCCAATGATCAAAAGACATGTGGAGGGAGGCCAGCAGTTAAGGGATGAGCAGAGGAAGAGGACAAAGCACAGCTGTGAGGGGGAGAACCCGAGACCCGGGGAAGCCAGCAGTGAGTGGTGTGGAGAAGCCAAAGGGAGGAGGTGGTGCCTCCCCGGGGAGCAGGGGGTGTGCACTGCAGTGGGTGGTACGGGCGGAGAGCTGGGGAGGCGAAGACCATGACAGGCCCCCGGAAATGTGGCTGCGGAGGGAGAAGAGAGGGCCAGAGACAGGGTGGCAGTGGGAGACCACCAAGAGTCAGGGTCAGGGTAAGGGAGGGGTTTTGTTTTGGGAAGTCTTACTTTGTTTACAGATGGAAGGCATCTGAGCACCCTGTAAGGGGAAGGGAGGGCACCAGTCACCGGTGGGGCTGGAAGACAGAAGTCAGAGGAGAGCTCTGATGGGTCAGGCAGGTGTCCTAGAAACCAGAGCAGGAAGCAGGTTAGCCCCATTTAAGGAAGGGAGAGAAAAGGAAGGAGCTTTAAAGACAATTTTAGAGGGTGAAGTAAAAAATGCGATCTGTCCCACCCCAGGCTCACATGAGAAAAGTCAGATCTGGTAGCACTGCAGAGTCAGAGATGGCTCTTTTAAAATCAAGGCCAGAGTTTAACAAAAAAGGTGCAGTACAGGCCATTCCTTTTAGGAATTCCTGCTGGGAGGATGTGTTCAGAGCAGTCACACCCCTTGCTCCTTCCCTCTGGAAAGCAAGATTGCCGCGATCTGCCAGGAGCTTGTGCCCCCGGGTCCCGCTGGATCCCTGACCCACACCCGCACCTCCTGTCACCCTGAGATGCTCACTGTGGGGTCACAGCCCTCTCTGCCCAAAGAGAAGGGAGGAAGAGATTCCAGGAGCCAGGTCAGAGCAGTGGAGAGCAGACAGGATGAGACGGAGAAACCTACGAAGGAAATTAACCATGGAACCAGATTCCAACCAGGAAGAGGAACCAAGTACCAGGTGCCCCCAAAAGAAAGTCTGTCTCAAAAGTCAGTTGGAGGTGAGTCCAGTCCTTAGGTTCAAGGTTGTATCCAGGGAGGGGAGCAGGGACAGGTCGGGGCACTGGGGGTTGGCTGCAGTGGCCAAGCGGGTTTTATGAGGTGGCAGCAGCTGCAGCCTCTCCGAGGCCAGCAGAAGGGACGTTTAATAAAAGCTGTGGTCAATTTCAGCCCCTTCATGGCCTTGAATTCTGTCTATTTACGGCCTTGGACCTGCTGTGGGAAAACAGAAAGGCCAGGGAGAGGAGCGGGAAGAGAGACAGAGACAGAAAGAGTTAACAGGCAATAGCTTTCAGAGGCTAAAAAAAAAGAAAGAAAGAAAGAAAAAAAAAAAGTTTCAGAAACAGCGAATTCACCGCGCTCCCTGCTGCTTTTATTGCTTTCGCTCAACAGCTGGAGAAAATGTTTGATCAAAATATTTGTATTATTGTGTTTAAGTGAAATGACATATGACAGCTCATTATCCCAAACTCAGAATTCCCACAGCATCTGTCACAGCCACCCTGTTAGAGACAGTCACTCCCCCTGGAAGACAGAGAGGCCTGGGGTGGAAGATGTGAGATGCAGATCAGCCAGCACCAGACCCCGGAGGGTCCCAGCCCCATAGGCCCTCACCCTGGCTCCAGCTGGACAGGAGGGCACTGCTGGCAGGAAAGGCAGGTGAGGTCCAGCGTCCTACCCCTCCCCCGGGCATCAGCAGCCCTCCTCATACGCCATAGCCAGGAGCACGAAGCCCACCCCACCTAGGGCTTCCACGACCAAGGAAATGGCCAAGATCTCGCCTCCTAGACCTTCTGTGGCAAGACTGTTTGGCAAGCTCTATTTATGGATCTAAATGTTAACAAAATAGCTTCCCAAGTCTTCTGCCTCCAGGCCAGTCTGAAAGAGAAAAAGGTAGCTTCTTAAAAATGATCATGCTGTCTGTTTTCTCCATCCTGAAGCGAGTAATGACATGACTGTACGGGACGTGTCTTTATGACCCTGAGTTCCTTTGAGGAAAGCATCTCAGTCCTGCTCCAGCCCTGTCCTTCCCAGATACCCCAGTAGAACCCTATAGAACAGATGCATGGGGCGTTCTCTACTAGACATGCAAAGGATGAAAAATCATCTCTTAAGGGCTTACTGTGTGCAGAGCACATGTCTGAGAACTTTATTTACTTTCTTCAATTCCCACAACAATCCCAGGAGGCACATGGTATTACCTACTCAGATAACAAGGTTCCTGCTCAGAGAGGCTAAGCGATCGGCCCCCAGCCTCACAGCAGACAAGTGGAGGATTTAGGGTCTAAACCTAGAACGTCAGGGCTCTAAGGTCTGTTTTTCACCACATCCTGGAGGTGCGACTCAGAGACGTGAACTACCCTGAGAGCCCATCAGAAAGCCAGAGTGAATGCAGGTGTCACGTCAGCACACATTTCACCACCCAAATCAAAGACAAAAAAGCTCACCCCTCCGCCTTCCACCACCTCTCTGACCCTACGCTGTACTAAAAAGAGATCTGCACTAAATGGAAAAAGAAGCTCTGAGTGTCAGCCCCATTTCAGCCACTTAGAGATTAGGACCTTGGGAGCTCTCTTTCTGAAGATTTCCGAATCCCAGTTTCCTCACCTGGAACTGGGGGGTGATCTGATGCTGTTTCGTGGTGTACCAACTGATGCAACGGTACGACAAAGAGCTCTGAGGATGCTCCCCGGATAACCCTGTATAGATGATCCCATTTCTTTGAACATCCATTTTCTGAAGTCTAAAATCTGTTCTAGCCACACACAGGTCGTTTCAGGACTCCAAACCAAACTGAGACAATGCACGTGGAAGTGCGCGTGCGCTGGAAAGTGCCATGTCGAAAGTGCTATGTCGACAGGTCTCTTGCATCCTGCCTTTTGGAACTATCTTCATGTCTTGTTTTTTAACAGTGCTTTTGACGGGAAAGTTAAAAATGTGCCTAATTCCTTAAAGAGTCCAAATGCTCAGCTACCCCAGGAGAAACCAAAATTACCACCCTGCCTAAGATGGGGCCAGTTCGAGGTTTTCTTTATCTTCCCTGGGTCCAGAGAGGGTGGGCTGAAATGTCACAGCCTAATTCCTACTCTGCCCCAGCACACGGTGTGAGGCTGGATTGTGGGGTGGATAGAACGGGTGACATCTTTGTGGGGTCCTGGGACTCTAATGGTGGGACAGCCATGAGAATGACCTCTGCAGCCCTCCCTCCAGGGACTGGAGCCCTGTCACCCCCCCCACCTCATCCCAAGGTGGTGACATTAGGAGCATGACCTGCAAAGGCCAGGAAAGCTCTGTCTCCGGAAGACTTCAGTCTTCAGCAGTTTCCAAATCGCCCACGTAGGAAGTCCCTAGGATGCGCCATTTTTAGAGAAACCAGAAGCTGTATCAACACCAACTTCATGTCTGACGAGCTTAGTGCCAGAAATCACAAGCAGGAAATACAAATGCAAGCCAAGATTCCACCCTCTGGCCATGGTGCTAACCTTGAACGATCACATCTTTTGAATTCAATGCTGTCTCCCATGTTGTATTTGTGACGGAAAATCCATCCACCAGCCAGTCCATGACTCAGTCAATCCATATGTGAAATAGAGCATACTAGGCAGCTCCTTTTTTAAGTTAGCAGTAACAGTATTTGTCATTTACAGAGTGTGTTCTCCTCTGTAATGTCACACTTGTCTACAACAAATATACAATACTGTAAAATTTAAAACAAAACACACTTTCAAAATACAGTCTAATATTCTAGAAGTTTCTGTGAAAAGCGTGCCCAGGCCAGAGTACTTTCCACGAAGATGATACTCACATTAATGCAAATCTACTTTCTTCCTTTGTAACCGGCACCGACATATCTTTATAATGAAGAACTTCTCCTTGACACAGGCAGCTCTCTAAAACCAAGAGGATCATTGGCAGGCCAGGTCAATCAAAGCCAGCATTTGCTCCGGAAGCTAAGAGCAATGCAAAGCCGAAGCACACACAGAGGCCCTTCAGGATTGTGAAAATCCAGCAATGTGTGCCCACCTGGTACATTGCAGAATAAGGATGCGATAAGTCACCCGGTATTGTGGGTTGAATCTTGTCCCCCAAGAAGATATGCTGACGCGCTAACCCCTGGAATGTGTGAATGTGATCTTACGGGGAAACAGTCTTCGTGGAAGTCATCGGGTCAGATGAGGTCATCAGTGTGGGCCCTAAATCAGTGTGACTAGTGTCCTTCTAGGGAGAGACAATCGGGACAGACACACACAGAAGGAAGGCCATGGGGATACAGGCAAAGACTGGAATGAGGCCACGGCCAAGGAACACCTGGGGCCACTGGAAACTCAAAGAGGCAAGGAAGGCGCATCCTCTCTAGAGGTTTCAGGGGGAGAGCGGTGCTGCCTGTGCCTTGATTTTGGACTTCCAGCCTCCAGAACTGTGAGAGAATACATTTCTGTTGTTTCAAGCCTCCCAGTCTGTGACACTTTGTTATGGGAACCCTAGAAAATGTCACGATCTTGTTTTAGGAAGGCCACGGTACAGCAGCAACTCTTGGAGAGGAGCCCACATTCTGTTCTCCTATTGGGCTGGAGCAGTGGTGAATATTTACAAGAAATAAAGACCATAAAAAAATCCTCAGAAACTCTGAGGAGAGAAAATCACATGCAGGAGGCCTCAGTCATTTTTTTTTTTTTTTTTGGCTGGAGAACATCCATTCCTTCTTCCCAAAGAACTGATTTCCTTTGGGGAATTACTCCTCTACCGTAATGGCTTTGTAAGAGGGTGAATCAAAAAGCCAGGAGCTTCACTGTCCAGGAGAGCTAGAGCACCTGGCTCTGACAGCTGGGTCTCTCCTGGGCGGCTGAGCCTTGGGAAATGAGAGGATGAAAAGGAAAAAAGGCTGGAGTTCATTCTCCCCGGAAGAGACGGTCCCTCTTTAAAACCCTCCTCCCACACCTGGCCTCAAAAGACACCTGCTTCCCTGGCTTTTCTGACAGCCCCAAGTTCCCGATGTCATCCCAGCAGTTCTTGTCAATGAAAGAATTGGACTCAGTTTCTGTTGTTTATTTTCCAATAACCATGGCTGATGGGATAAAACCCCACAGCTCAGCCACTGACCAGCCGTACCAGCCCCAGGAGTCACTTCAAAGCCTCATCAGGGAAGTCAGGATAATACCTTACCTGGCTGAAAGCGGGCTCTGGGCCAGGTAACCCCCAATTCTCTTCCTATGATGGGGTTGCCTATGATTCTAAAAGTTCCTGCCTCAGAAGTGGGTCATGAAAGGTTTGAAAAGGGGTCTGAACTGCAGGTGGCAAGCACTTTTCTCTGGCTTGCCCTGAAGTCAAGCAGAGCCTTTTGAAAGCTGAGTCCTAAAAACCACCTGAATACAGGTACATGGGGTGTTGAATCAGTGAACTAACCACAGCACTATAGGGGCTCAACTGAGGCACGTTACAACATACATCAAATTAAAAAATGAAAACATTTCCAACTCCACTCTGCAGATTAGATCCTGCATTTGTCATCCACTGCTGCGTAACAAATGACCCCAAGTTTAACAGCTGAAAACAATAGACACTTACTATCTCACAGTTCCTGTGGTTGAGGGATACGGAAGCAGCTTAGCTGGGTGGTTCTGGATCAGGGTCTCTCTTAAGGTTGCAGCCAAGCTATTAACCCCAGATGGTGGTCATCTCAAGGCCTGGCTGAGGAGGATGTGCCTCCCAGGACATCTGCAGAGTCACAAGCAATCTCAGTTCCTACACACAGGTCTCTCCATAGGCTGCCTAAGAGGATCATGATAGGGCAGCCATCTAGCCCCAGAGTGAGTGGCCCACCCATGATGGATGCCAGCATCCTCTATAACCTAATTCAAAAGGAACATGCCATCACTTCTGCAATACCCTAGAACTGTCATTAAGTCCAGGAAGCAGAATTAGGCCCTATCCCTTAGGGCAGGAGAATCAAACATGTGTGGACATATTTGAACCATACAAGGCTATAAATAGCTGACCTTCTAATCTCATCTCCAATCTATCCCACGAGATGACTCAAAGACCAAATGCATCCGATTAAAAAGGAAGCAAGGCCAGGAGCTGACCACAGCTCTGTGTGACCCATGGTAACTGGGGAGCCTCCAGTGTCTCCATTTTTCCACTTTAGCCAAGCACTGTGCCAAGTGCGCTCCACACACTATCTCACCGGGGCCTTTTAACATCCCATTCAAGTGGGCAGGACTTTAAATTCTCATTTTTTTCAGCTGCAGACATGGATCCACAAAGAGGCGAAATCACTTGTCCAAGGTGACCCTGGGCCAGGCTGAGACTCTAAATCTCTCTCTCAGCTCCAGGGATAAAAACAGCACGTGAAAAGATTCAGGAAACATGTAAACAGTGGAAATAAAAGCACCACAATTTGATAAGCCATTTCCACTAACCTTAAATAATAGCAAAGTTAACGAAAGAGGAGATAACAGTAATGACAATGTAGTGGATAATAAACGTGCTCCGTCTAGGAGAGGTGAGTGCTGGCGGGCCTGTTAATATTCACTGTGCCACCTGTTTTATTTTTTTTAAATAGTTTTTTTTGGGGGAGGAGGGGGAGGTAATTAAATTTATGTATTTACTTCAAGAGGAAGTACCGGAGATTGAACCCTGGACCCCATGCATGCTAAGCATGGGCTCTACCACTTGAACTATATCCTCCCCCCATCCTTTTCTTTCTTTATTGTTCACTATAAGTGCACATATGTGTGAGGACCCAGTGTATCATGTGCATGAGGATGCTTATTACCTCCACCTGAAGGGGATAAAAGCAACACCTCGTAAAATGCTGCCTGATGGACCAGTCGTGAAGACTCTATCATGCTCAGTAAAGTCTTGAACTTAATGTCTCTGACAGTCAACATTACAATCAAATCAAAGACTGATGTTAAAAAAGGCATCACAGAAAACTTACCTAGATACTCAGTACCCAGTGTTCTTGAATACCCAACCCAAATGTCCCCCATTCTGGGAAACTGGCTGGCAACCCCCCTCTCCAATTTTACTCACGCGTCAGTTCAAGGGCTTCTCACATCCCATTTCCACAATTGGCAAAAAGACAGGGCAGGAAAAATGTCTTACTAGTCCTTGAATCCCATAAACCCAGTATGGAATTTAGTAAGAATTTCTAAATATTTATTGAATTAATGTGATGCTGAGATTCCCATATGTAGTGGGTAAGAGATTATGAAACCATCATTTATTAAACACACATTTCAAATCCCTGGCCTCCAAATGTTTGCAGATGGATGGATTCAGAGAAACAAAGTTACAAAGTATTGCCAGTGTAATGGATTGAATGTCTCCATCCCCCCAAAATCCAGGTTATTACCTTAATCCCAATGTGATCATATTAGGAGGTGGAACCTTTGGGAGGTGATGTGATCAGGAGAGTGGAACCCTTGGGAATCGGATTAGTGTCCTTCGAAGAAGAGACTCCAGGGATAACTAACCATGCGAGGACCCAGTGAGAAGGTGACCATCTATGAACCAGGAAGTGGGCCCTCACCAGACACCAAATCTACCAGCACCCTGATCTTGGACTCCCCAGCCTCAAGAACTGTAAGAAGCAAATTTCTGTTGTTTATAAACCACCCTCTGCATGGTAGTTTGTTATAGCAACCCAAAGTAAGACAGCCAGGAACTTTCAGAATCATGATCTGGATTTATCCAAAGAAACACAAGACATAAAATTCCGTCTTCATTTTATAGGTGAGGAAACCACAGATAGGAGAAATAACTGGCCGCAGGGTCTTTTAGAGCTAGGCCTGGTCTGGCACATGTCTGCACCGACACACCCTGAATTCAGGTGGGCAAAGAAAGGACAGCAACCGAATGTGCCCTTAAGCAGGTTGATAATCAGGTTCTAAATGACTGTTTCTTGTGTCTGCTTCATATTTAACATCTGCATTGGGAACTGGATTTCAACTCTATCCTCCAAATTATTTTTCAGAGAGAATCTGGTTTCTGAGAAGCACGCATTTTAGTTTCAAATGCGTACAAAAAACAACATGAAAGCAAAACTCCATGAAAAAAAAAAAAAAGTATTGGCCGAGAGAGAGAAAAGTGAGAAGTGGACAAGAAAGAGTTGCAAGGGCGGGCGAGGAAAGAGAAAGGAAATCAGGGAGAGATTACAAAAGAAGATAATGTGTACTTAAGTAAATCACAGATGATAGAAAATCTTTTCAGGAAATGTTTGTGTGAATGAAGAGGCAGCATTCCTGAGTTCCCCTTCACCAAGCCAACAGCAGGAATTTGCAAGCTGGAATCCTTCCACCTAAGGCCCGGGCCTGCCCTGTGCTAGCCTCAGGAGTAACCAGCTCTCATTCCCATCTGCAGGATGGAAATGAATTTTCCTCAAGCCAAGAGGAAGCTCTGCCCCATCACAAGAGCGGCTCCCTGGCTGCCTGCTGTCACAGGAGACAGCGGGGTGTGAGCTGACACTCCAGGTGCCTCAGGTCATCCAAGTGGCCCAGACACCCCACTAGGAAATCAAATTTCTCAGCACACACTGAAACTTCGAGGCCTTCCTTTGAGTCCCTAAAGGTTTCTCGTATCCCGTTTACATTTGGTTTTCAGCCAAGCAGGCTAAATTGGTTAACAGCCAAATGAGGCTGGGGCGGGAGCAGCTGGGCAGGCAGGCGGAAGCATGTGTTTTTCCGGCCCCTGTTTCCCTGTGGTTCTAGTCTGTTTGGCCATCCAACAGTCTCACCTCACTGTCCCACAAGCACCCTCAGCCCGCAGTGTCCCTGCTGCTGGCTGTCAGTGTTGATACCTGCTCCTTCTCTGAGAGAGAGAAGGCCAGGGGCCGAGGCTGAACCTGTGGCTGAGCCTCAGAATCAGGATGACTTCCACCTAAAGCCTCAGGGCCCACCCTCCTCTCTGACTCGCTGCACAGCATCCCTACACCTCTCAGTGCCCCTAGATCTGCCACCACTAAGACCACAGCAGTAGATACAGGACCCTCAGTCACAACAGGTTATAGAGGGTTAGGGTTAGGGGCTAGGGTTAGAGGGCTAGGTCAGCATGAAGGAGCAATAGGACCGCAGTCACTTCTGGTTTTACGGCCACGTGAGCAGGGACAGACCCCTGTCAAGGCATCCATCTGGTGGCTTCCTGCCCAGGTAAGATGGGCTCCCTGGTGGCTTTATATTTGTTCTGTGGCTGGAAGCTCATTCTTTCCACCTCCACATAGTGACTGGAAGTCTAAGTTTATGTTGTATGAATAGATGCTAAAGAAAACTAAAGAAATTAAAAGTGATGAAGGTGTCACACACCTATTCTTCTTAAAAGGATGTGTTCTGCTTAATGAGTTCTTACGGTGTGAAAGCAGCCCCCTTTTTTGAATGGATGGTAAGAGTAGACGATGTTTTTGTTACTTTTTTAGTGTTTACAGCATCCCAACCCACCCCAGCCCTCTTGTCCGTACTTGGACAAATAAGTATTTGGCATCCCTACGTTGGTCTCTCCCAAGGTATTTTTTAAAATCTTACTGCCAGAAATCTGAAAACTACTGATTTGTAGCAATTAAGAAACAGTGAAGAGCTCTGACAAGAGAAGCGAATGCCGAAGCGTCAGGACAGCTCAGAGCTACAGCACCAAGTCACGAGTGTACTTGTGGATGAGCACAGGGTGTATTCAACTCAGGGGATGAGTGTGTTTGGCATAAGAAATAGGTCACAGAAGATTTAATATCCATCCTTCTCAATGCTTCCAAAAAACTGAAGAGGAGGAAATGCTTCCAAACTCATTTTATGAGGCCAGTGTTTCCCTGATAACAAAACCAGACAAGACACTATAAGAGAAGTAAATCTCAGGCCAATATCCTTGATAAATGTAAATACAAAACCCTCAACAAAATATTAGTAAAGTGAATTCAACAATACATTAAAAGGATCATACACCATGATCAAGTAGGATTTCTTCTAGGTATGCAAGGATGGTTCAATACCCACAAATTAATCAATGTGATAACACCCTATTACAAATTGAAGGAGAAAAAAATCATAAAATCACCTCAACAGATGCATAAAAAGCATCTGTTCAATGTCCATTTAGGAGAAAAACTCTCAGCAAAGTGGATATAAAGGGAACATATCTCAATATAATAAAGGCCATATGTGACAAACCCATAGCTAACATCATACTCAACAATGAAAAGCTAAAAATTCTTCTTTAAGATCAGGAAATAGATAAAGATGCACACTCTCACCACTTTTATTCAACATAGTGTTAGAAGTCCTAGCTATAGCAATTAGCCAGGAGAAAAGAAATAAAAGGCATCCAAATCAAAAAGGAAGAAGTAAAACTGTCACTATTTGCAGATGACATGATACTATATATAGAAAACTGTATAGATACTATATACAGGAAACCCTAAGGACTGTTAGAACTAATAAATGAATTCTATAAGGTCTCAGGGAACAAAATCAATATACAGAAATCTACTGAATTTTTGTACACTAATAACAAACTATCAGAAAGAGAGATTGTAAGAACACTCCACTTACAATTGCATCAAAAAGAATAAAACACCTAAGAATAAACTTAGCCAAGGAGATGAAACACCTGCATGCTGAAAACTGTCAGACATTAATGAAAAAAATCAAAGAAGACTCAAATAAATGCAAAGATAGTCCACGCTCATAGATTGTTAAAATGTCCATACCACCCAAAGCAATCTACAGATTCAATGCAATCTCTATCAGATTACCCATGGCATCTTTCGCAGGAAACAAACAATCCTAAAACTTGTATGGAACCATAAAACACTACAAATAGCTAAAGTGATCCAGAGAAAGAAATACAAACCAGGCAGCATCATGCTTCCTGATTTCAAACTGTACTTTTACAAAGCTGTAGTAATTAAAACAGTACCGTATTGGAAAAAACAAAACAAAACAAATCAAAACAAAAGACACATAGATCAATGGAACAGAATAGAGAGTCCAGAAACAAACCCACACATTTCTGTTCAATTAATTTACAACAAAGGAGGCAAGAATATACAATGGGGAAAAAGACACTCTCTTCAATAAATGATTTTAGGAAAACTGGACAGCTGCATGTGAAAACATGAAAGTGGATAACTACCTTACATCAGACATAGAAATAAACTCAGAATGGATTAGAAACTTGAATATAAGACCTGAAGCCATAAAACTCCTAAAAGAAAACATACAGGCTAAGTTCCTTGACTTTGATCTTAGCACTGAATTTTGGGATCTGCTTGAAAAAACAAGGGCAGAAATAAACTAAAAAGATTCTGCACAGCAAAGGCAATCATCAACAAAAAGAAAAGGCAACCTACTCAATGGGAAAATTTTTTGCAAATCACATATCTGATAAGGGGTTAATATCCAAAATATGTAAAGAACTCAACAACTTAATAGCAAAAAATAAATGTTTCAATTTAAAAAGCGGGCAGAGGATCCCATTTTGGGAGTATTTAACCAAAGAAAATAAAAAACACAAACTTGAAAAGTTATCTGTACCCCCATGTACACTGTAGCATTATTTACAATAGCCAAGATATGGAAACAACATAAAGAGTCCATGAATGGATAAAGAAATTGCAGTACATAAGTATAATGAAATATTATTCAGCCATGAAGAATAATGAAATCTTTACCATTTGTGACAAGGATGGACATTGAGAGTATTATGCTAAGTGAAATAAGTTAGACAGACAAATGCCATGTGATCTCAAGTATATGTGGGATCTAACAAAAACAAAACAACTCACAGAGAGAATAGACCAGTAGTTATCAGAGGAAAAGAGGTTACAGTACAGGGTGGGCAAAATGGATGAAGGGTATCAATCATATGGGGATGGATGGTAACCAGATTTACTGGTGATCACTTTGTAGTGTATACAAATTTCACCTGAAACTGATGTCATGTTATATACCAGTTTCACTTCAATAAGATAAAAATATGTCACAGTAGAAGAACCACAGGCTTGATGCAATAGCCCAGCGGAGCCCAAGCTCCTCACTTCTTGCAGCTTGAGAACAGCACGAGGGGTGGAGGTGGGGATAGGCAGCGGAGAGGCCAGAGAACAGTGGCGGGAAGGTGGCAGTCTTCCAGGTTTTTTGTGAATGGGTGGGCGTGGTGAGTTCATTTCCTGTACATTCCAGAGGAGGGAGGGACAGTCACAACCACTGAGGGGGTTGAAACAGGGAAGGAATCCGTCTCTGGGGACACTTTGCATCTCTGGTGCCTGTTCCAAGAACTGCTCCTCTGTAGTAGCAACCTGAGGCGTGTTTTGCTTCCTTTTGTTTGCTGTTTTTTATTTTTTTAAAAAACTGATCTTGCCTGCGGTGCACTGGGTTTTTTAACGTTCGTCCTCATCACAGACACACTCATAGCCTGCTTCGAATAAGTCTGAGAATCCAGGGAGGCTGTATGTGCCCAGTATTCATAACTGCCCACTGCCTCTAAATCACACGTAACAGTGAGTAAAAGAGTCAAAAGGAATTCCTCAGCTCAGGAGAATGTACAGGGTATGTCCTCACAATACCAAATTTTCAAATGCAAAGTGGAAAATGCAACAAATCCTCCAAATACTTCCAAGATCGGAATGCTTGGTGAGCTGGCAAAAATAACGGAATTTCTCACTATTAGTGGCAATGGTTGCATTGCATTTAGTACAATTCACCAATAAAACCGCACGTGTTGTCTAGGCTCAATCTATCGTCCTAATGAACTACAAATGAATGGTATACCTCCCTCCAGACTCATACCAGCTGTGTGGACAATATCTGTGTGGACACATATTATTAGAAAACTGTGCCTCCTCAGGGGAGACCCAGCCCCCTGGCACTCAGCTTGGTGAGCTGATGGTATCTTTTTTTTGCAAATTAGAAAGATAGCCCCCTCCTCTGGGTATAAGCATAGTTTGGTAAGCAGAGTGCCTGCTCAAGTTCAGCCTTCTTAGCTCGGTCCTTTGTGCAGTGAACAGCCTGGACAACAGTACTCAGAGCCCTTGTCTCTCTGTACAGTGTTCAAACACAACTGGACTGAAAGTGTGACCATTTCAAAGCAAGAGGAGAGGAAATGGTTAGTGATAAGACTTCTTCTTTAACTTGAACCACAAAAAGAATCCACAATCCCTGCTCCATGGGAAGAAAAGAAAAGATTGTCCTAAAATGGCTTAACCTAATAAAACTACAGGATTTCAGAGCCAGAAGGTACATTAAAAGTTGTTTACCTACTGCATTCGGTGCCTAAGTAGACATCCACTCACTCCCCTCTAAAGTTGCTCCGTGGATGAGAACTCCAGCCCTTCTGCACTGGCAAGTATGCCTCCCCCTAACTTTCACCCATCAGTTGGTCCTAGTCCTGTTTTCTGAAGCTGCCCACATTAAGTGAAATTGGTTTTCCATGTGATGGCTCCTTTTTGAAAAAAAAATTTTATTAAAGTGTAGTGGATTTACAATGTTACTTCCAGGTGTACAGCAAAGTGATTCAGTTATACACATACATATATATAATTTCTTTTCAGATTCTATTTCATTTTACATTATTACAAGAAACTGAATATAGTTCCCTGTGTTATACAGTATATCCTTGTTGTTTATCTATTTTATATATAATAGTGTATGTCTGTTAATCCCCAACCTCCAATTTATCCCTCTCTACCCTTTTTCCTTTGGTAACCATAGTTAGTTTTCTATGTCTGTGAGTCTGTTTTTGGTTTGTAACTAGAATTTGTACCATTTTTTAAAATTCCACATATAAGTGATATCATAGGATATTTGACTTTCTCTGTCTGACTTAATTCATTCAGTGTAATAATCTCTAGGTCCATCCATGTTGCTATAAATGGCACAATTTCATTCTTTTTTATAGTTGAGTAATATTCCATTATATATATATATGCATATGATGGCTCTTTAAGTATTCCAAGACATGTAATCATGCACCCTCCAATCTTTTTTTCCCAAGCTAAATAAAAGCCCCTTGCTAACCCTCACCCCAACTCCAACCCCAAGCCTCACCCTAACTCCTAATCTCACCCCTCCAACAACACCAAGGTGACTGACAGTGTCCATGAGTATATCTGTGGTTCATCTCAGGAACTGTAGAGAAGCTGAGAACAGGATGAGAAGCAACCTTGCTTCGGTGGAGAGGCAACACCATGCTTGGGAAAGTAGAATTTTGGGAAGTCTAGCACTTTGGGAATTTTAAGGGGCACACAAACCCCATGGGCTGTAATAAGATGTAGTTGATGTTTGGACTGATCTACACCCGAAAGCCATGAGAGGAAAGTGGTCTACATTCTGGAATGAATAACAGCATAAGGTACTGCATTTGAAGCCACACAATGACACACTGAGATGACTGTAGGAAAACCAATGGAGCCCTGGCGTTTTCCAGATGAGCTTTCAGAGCTGACAGTGAAAATAATGAACAGAGCACAGCAGAGTGGAAATGGGCTTTATCCAGAGAAACCTGTTTCCTGGACCTGAGGCTAACACTATCGGACAAGAGGTTTCAGAACAACGAAGAATCAACAAATAAGATGAAGAGATACCTACTGATAAAGATACAAACCTTGTATCCTGGAACTAGAGGGCTTACTGGTAAAAAGAAACAGCACACTCTAAAATTAGCACAATTAGCAGTCAACTGTGAACAACAGTTTTTCCACTGGAAAAAGAAAGGGTTTAACTTCACCTTGACACATGGGAATATTGACCAAAAACACAATAGATTCAGAATACTTTGTTACAGGATGCCAGCTGTCCCGATTTTGGATACTTCATTATAGGAAGCCTTGTATAACTTTCCTATTAATGGCATTAAATGGGAGGACCGTGCACATACTTCTTACACAAGGCTTCGTTTCATTACAGCAGCAAAAATCATAAGAGGCCTGAAGGTAGCGCCAGACAGTGCCAAAAAAATATAAAGTGGGAAGTGGAAGAATCTCATAGAAAATATAAGAAACAAACAACAAAAAAATTGTTCCCTATTTTTTTTTCTAAAAAAAAAATAGGAAACAAATAAAATTCTCCATTCAAATATTTCCAAGATACACTGGTAGTTTCTCTGCATAAATAATTTTTAGTTTTAGAATCTAATGTGATAGAAAAAAAAATTCCCCTTACAACCAAATTTTCTGCAGCCCTATGGAGGACACCTGAATAAAGGTGCATCCTCACTCATTCATACATTCATCCATTCATTTATTCAAACTTCCACAAATATATGGATGTTACCTACTGGGCCAGGTGCCATGCTGGGCTCTCAGGGCACAGCCTCAGCCACAGAGACGTGGCTCGTGCCCTCGTGCCATTAGTGAGAATGAGGAAGATAGATGTTAATTCATCACACAGATCATTGTGTAATTAAAAACTGTACTAAGTCCACGGAAGGCAAAGCCCAGGGTGTGAAGGGACAATCAGAGAAAACCAAGGAACTCAGAATAACCAGGTATCAAAATGCCTCCCACCCTGGTATCCAAGAAACACAGGAAACCAATTACTGGTTTGGTGAATACTGGTGTTGCCAATTCCTTTATATTTTGAAAATTATGATCAAAATAAAATTATTTTGATTGGCAGTAAGCCAGCCACAGACCAACAGAGAGAAGGGAGGGGCTTGCAATGACTCAACAGCACAGACAGGTTGTGCTTCTTTCTAAAGAGGGATGTCAGTTTATTTGGTGAATGTGAGTTTAGAGGACAGTGGGACACCAAACAGATCCCGGTGCTGGCTAGTAGCAAGCGACTAGGGTGGACTGGGGACGGCAGAACTCCAGAAAAACACAAGTTTTGGAAACCCGTCACCCTGGGTTCAAATCTCAGCTCTACCAGAATGATGCAAACTTTGGCAAGCCATTCATCCTTTCCAAGCCTCAATTTCCCTCTATCGCTCATCAGCAGGAAAAGGAGTATTAAAGATTATTGAGGACTCACCACACCGTTGGCGCGAATGGATAAGCAAACAGGAATGACATGTGGCCGTTCAGCTAGTCTCCAAACTAAGCTCTGAGCAAAGGCTCTGGGAGGAGTGAGCCCAGGCCCGCGGCAGAGGCTTCTGGGAGGAGTGAGCCCAGACCCGCGGCAGAGGCTTCTGGGAGGAGTGAGCCCAGGCCTGCCGCAGAGGCTTCTGGGAGGAGTGAGCCCAGACCCGCGCGGCAGAGGCTTCTGGGAGGAGTGACCCCAGGCCCGCGGCAGAGGCTTCTGGGAGGAGTGAGCCCAGACCCGCGCGGCAGAGGCTTCTGGGAGGAGTGAGCCCAGACCCGCGGCAGAGGCTTCTGGGAGGAGTGAGCCCAGTCCCGCCGCAGAGGCTTCTGGGAGGAGTGAGCCCAGGCCCGCCACAGAGGCTTCTGGGAGGAGTGAGCCCAGACCCGCGCGGCAGAGGCTTCTGGGAGGAGTGACCCCAGGCCCGCGGCAGAGGCTTCTGGGAGGAGTAAGACTAGACCCGCCACAGAGGCTTCTGGGAGGAGTGAGCCCAGACCGAGGCCTGAACAGTAGCAGGGAGGGCATCTACTCGTGGTGTGGGGATTGAAGGTGTTCCGACGTGGGGAATCGCAGCCCTAAAGCAACTTAAAAGTCTGATTAAAGCAGAAGATTCTCAGGGGAGGGTAAATCTCAGTGGTGGAGCGCATGCTTAGCACGCATGAGGTCCCAGGTTCAACCCCCAGTACCTCCATTAAAATAAATTAATAAACCAAATTACCTTCCCCCACACACAAAAAAACAAAACAAACATAAAATTAAAAAAATAAATAAATAAAAAAGCAAAGGGTTCTCATAGGTGCCCAGTGGCAGGAGATCAGCTCAAGGGGGTTGTGGGATGCTGTTCGTGAGGAGCCGCGGCCATGGAGCAGAGGGGTAAGATGCTCCTCCGGACATTTAGAGAAGATGAGGAAGGCAGCAACATTCCCAGAAATCAGGAAGACCATCAGGAGGGTGCAAGCACGAACAGGACATCAGGAGAAGGGAAGTGGTAACTTCAAGAAACCATCTTTTTTAAGGGAGGCATTCCTCCAAAGAGGGAGAATGTTTGGAGCAGTCGACGTCGGGCTCCTGAGACACAGCAAGAACTCCAGTTCTAGAGCCCCTCCAAGTATCCTGTCAGGATGACAGGCAGACTGGGCACACTGGAAGGGCTCCATCTGGATGGCCCCCCACGGCACCAGCTCTGCAATGGACACATCCCCGGTGCGGCCATCCAGGATCCAGCTCCAGGGCAGGAGGCCTTGGAGATTAAGGGAACACGAGCTTGAGGGCAACAACATGAAGCCACCAGGGATGGAGAATGTGAAAGAGAATGTGCCCAGTGGCAGGAGATGCTGGTGACACCCACAAACATTGACTGGGGAAACTTCACCCCAATACCTTCCCTATGACTGGTATGTCACCAGTATAGCTGGGGTCTAAAGAAGAGATCATGAACTTTTCCTGGAAATAAAGCCTTTTTTCTGCCAATGGTGTATGTCTCACTGTGGCTCCAGGGAACTACTGTCACAGGCCAGGAAGCCAAGCAGGGAACTTCTGCTGCTGAGAGACAAGGCTTGGGTTCTTAACGACTTAGGGAGCTATATTAGGTTATAGGACCACAGAATATACCTCAGATTCCAACTAACATTCATTTAGGGAATGATAATGATGAATATGTCTGACGTGGTGAATGCCAGAAGAGTCTATAGGCTAGAGACATATTCACCCTTTGAGGAAGGTACTACTGCCAACCCATTTTACAGATGAGGAAACTGAGATCCCAGCCCAGCCAGGAGAGAAGAGATAATCAAGTTAACAACTGGAGCCTGAGGAAAAATAGATATCAGCATGATAAGTGAGAAACACCTAAGTGCTTTCTTAAGAGCAAGGATGGCTGGAGGACTGAGTTGGCTATTAGGGCAAAGAGGTCCAGGGAGAAGAAAGGTGTCCCTGGGCCATCTTTAGGTGACACCTCTTTACTGTGACATGGAAGCCCATGACCCTACAGTCATGTTTTGCCCAGGGGCCCTTTCCTGGCCCATAACTCAGAAATTTATCGGTATATGGTATATCTGTTTTGTAAATAAGTTCTTGTTTATTTTTAATTCCACATATGAGTGATATATGGTATTTTTCTTTCTCTTTTTGGCATACTTCACTTAGAATGATGATCTCTAGGTCCATCCATGTTGCTGCAAATAGCATTATTTTATTCTTTTTTATGGCTGAGTAGTATTTCATTTGTGTGTGTGTGTGTGTGTGTGTGTGTGTGTGTGTGTGTGTATGTGTGTATCCACAACTTCTTTATCCAGTCATCTGTTGATGGACATTTATTTACAAAACGGAAACAGACTTACAGCTACAGAAAACAAACTCATGGTTACCTGGGGGAAAGGGGGTGGGAAGGGATAAATTTAGAGTTTGAGGTTTGCAGATATTAACTACTATCTATAAAATAGATAAACAACAAGTTTCTACTGTACAGCACAGGGAACTATATTCAGTATCTTGTAGTAACCTATAATGAACAACAATATGAAAAGGAATATATGTTTGCACATGTATGATTAGAACATTTTGCTGTACATCAGAAATTGATGCAACAGTGTAAACTGACTATACTTCAATATAAAAAGAAAAGAAATCTTATCAGTGTAGATGTGCCCATGTGTGTATGCTGGGTCAGGACGTAATTGACAAAAATCAACTGAAATTAATTGGAAAAAAAAAACCCACATGGGATTTTTAATAATGAGGTAAGAGCCAGGAGAAAGGGGACAAAAATTGGTAACAGTGCAAGCCCCCTTTCTCTAATGGACCCCAAATCATTCTCCTACACTTCTGCAAACTCCCAACTAGCCTGCATTTTCCTTTCTCCAAAAAGAACACTGTGTAGACCACCTCCCTTCGCATCCTCCAGGCATCTAATCGCTCAGGTGATGTGGATGCTGTCTGGCTCCATCAGGCACGTGGGTAGGAAGGTTCTGCAGCCAGCTCCCTAGGATCAGAGCATCCCAATGAGCCAGCCTCGCTAACAGGGGCAGACTGTGGGGCCAGGTACGTGTTACGTTGCTTGGATAAGAAAAAAAGCAAAATTTCTTCTTAGGTGAGGTCATTTTATGGAAAGCAAAGGCACATGTAAGTAGTCTTAGGCCCTGACTCATTTCTCATCTCACCTGCATCGAGGGATTTATTTTCATAGCATATTATATAATTTTGGGTTGGTGGCCAAGTACTAACATCTGTCACCCCTCCCACAGCTACAGAAAAAACAGGACTGAACCAGAGATTGTTGAGGGCTGTGTTCATTTTTCCCTCCAAAGCCTGAGAAGAAAGCAGTCTTTAGCGGACAGCTCAGTCTGAGGGCAGAGGTGACCACTGGAGATACTTCCTTAATTGGTAAGATTTGTTTTGAAATCATTCTAAAGCCACAAGGTGGAAACACTAAAAAAAAAATCTTTTCTATGAACATATATGTCTGCAAAGCCCACTCTGATGGAAACTATTGGGTTCCAAACATGTCAAATGTCAGAAAAACTCAAATTCAAATGAAGAGAAGAACAATTTCCATGTGACCCACCTGCAGGTCTAGGTTCCCTGTTTAAATGCTCAACTTACAACCTCTAAAATCTTATGAAACAGCAGCCCATGAACTTACAGGGATTAGTTTGGAGTGATCAAATATTTAAAAGGCATCAAGAAAATAGAGGAAAGGGACAAGATGAGCTACTTGTAAACTACATTTATACTAAGAAATTCTGGGTCTTTGAAACTGGTGAATAAATTTAGTAAACCAAACATCTTCACTAATACGCAGAGGACCGGGCCCAAGTTTTAGCCGTGCGGAGAACTGAATTAAGCTGAAGTATTTTTGTTTTTTTTTTTAAATTGCCTTTCTAAATATATGAGATGCTTTATCAACCAATTCATAAAATGTCCCCTTATGCTTTTATTGTTATATGAACAATTTTTTAAAAAGCTAGCTAGACCCCTTGAGAGGAAAGGGGGAAGCCCTCTTACATTTCTCAGTGTAGGAAAATGATTTGGGGCCCATTAGAGACATGGGGCTCGCACGGGTACTCATTTTTGTCCCCTTTCTCGTCTCTGTTTCCTCATTATTGTGTTACCAGACTGAGTGAAAGCATTCCCCACAGAGAATTAGGTTCCCCATCTGTTATGTAGATCATCTTGCCATATTTTCAGGAATACTAAAACAAAAACATATCAAAACACGAACAGAATCCATCCAGACACACAGCTAAAGCCACATCCCTTTCAGCACCCTGTAACGGACTGAGGGCTCAGCCCGTGGTCTCACAATGGTGAGCGTGTCATCTTGGAGATCCCTCTTCCATCCAAGCAACTGAGAGCAATTCTGGCCCATCCACGAAGTCCTCAAGGTGCCCACTTTGGCCAATGGGGAGGTATCCACAGATAGGTGTCACTCATGAATGAAAATGTGTTTTTCCTCCGGAGCTGGGGTCATGGCTCCGAGGCACACTTTCAATGGCGGGCGAATGTTCCAACCCACCAGCCAGAGTTCCTGACTTTGCTGGAATTCCAGGTCTTTAGTCCAATACGAGTTTTTGGTGTTGGCATTTAAAGATGGCAGTGTCACGGAATACAGACTGTTCAGATTTCCCTCAACATGCTGGTCAGAAGGACAGGAGGGAGGACAGAGAAGAAGGAGGCAACTAACACAGAAAGGAGAGAGCGCTGGGAGTGGCAAAGGAAGGGCCCTGCGATGCCGAGGATGCCTTTTGAAGCCACGTTTGCCCTCCCATCACCCAGGTGCATCCTTCTGTGGCTGAGTCCTTGATTTATAAGGCCGGCAGCTCTCTGACAGGTCATTTTCCATGTTGCAGAACCAAGCACCAAATGCCTTTTCAAACAGTTTTGAGAAAGACAAGCCACTTTGACATTAATGGCTGCAACGCGGTTTTAAGAAAGATGACACACTGGGCATGGCGAACGGGGAAGCCTTCCCATCCGATGGGCCTGATCTGGTCTCAGGGAAGTGGGTGCGGCGGGGGGAAGATGTCTGAAGAAGCTTGCAAAGGACCAGGACTCTTCACTGGAAACAGTCTGACTGGCTTGGCCGCCCGCTTTTGCAGGGAAGTGGCACAAATGGTGCTTCAGGCTGGAGCTGCCTGGTGACATGAAAGTGCCTCTGGCAAAGTGGATGCGCTCAGAGGCCACATGTGCTAATTTACACAGAGTTTAGATGAAAGGGATGAGGGTGGATCTGTGGGGGGTGCGGGGGCACGTTGAAATGCCATTTAAAAAAAAAAAAAACCCAAGTTGGGGCTTCCGTGCTCCACACGCCCCTGTGGATTCTGTGGCCTGGGATACGCTGCCCCCGAGGAACTGAGGCCTCTCCAGGTCAGGACGGCACCCGACACCTCCACACCGTGGTTCCTTAACTGCCCACCTGAACAGCATCTCTCACTGTCCAAGATTTCAAGCGCCATGATACCGGCAAGAGCTATCAAGAGGTCCTGCCAATGGGACACAGAGAAAGATTCGATGTTGTCTTTAATTAACAGCAATCTTCTTTTTTTTAGGGGGGGAAGGAGGTAATTAGGTTTGTTTTTTTTTAAGAGGAGGGGATTGAACCCAGGACCTCTTGCATGCTAGGCGTGTGCTCTACCACTGAGTTATACCCTCCCCCGACTTTGTCTTTAATACAGGGATGTCTTTTAAATAGGAGCTCAAAGTACCAACCTCTGGTTTGCAAACATGCCCGTTCTCTCTAAAGCTTAACAACCTTAATGGGATACACACAAAGGTGTTCTCACCATTTATTTACTATATATTTATTTAGGGTTTTTCTTCATGCAAAAGTTATGGGAAAGCAATATACTTCTCCCCAATTTCCAAGTGATAAACCAGAAGTTGAGATGAATCCAACCCTTCATCCGAGGTCACAGAGCCAGGACCTGGCAGAGCCAGAAACACACGAACTTATTTACAAAACAGAAACAGACCCACAGACCTACAGAATAAATTTATGGTTACCAGGAGGGAAAAGGGGGTGGGAAGGGATAAATTGAGAGTTTGAGATTTGCAGATACTAACTACCATATATAAAATAGATAAACAACAATGTCCTACTGCATAGCACAGGGAACTATATTCAATATCTTGTAATAGCCTATAATGAAAAAGAATCTGAAAAGGAATTTATATACTTTATATATATATATATATATATATATATATATATATATGAATCACTATGCTGTACACGAGAAATTAACACAACATTATAAACGGACTATACTTCAATTAAAAAAAATAAAAAATAAAATAAGATGGACTTCCTATTTCCACTGAGTCTTAATACGCCCCGGCTGGGTCTCCCCGAACCCTCACACACTGCTACCCACCCAGCTGACCCACTGGTCCCAGCCACCCTCTGGGTTCCACAGTTAAGTCCCCACCAGGTTAACTTGCTTGTATTGTCCGCCTGGAATGACAGACTGTCATCACTTTGGAAACAGAAAGTGTCCCAACATGCTGAAAGGGAGAGGAACACCAGAAACCAACTTGTGACCCCTTTCACAGTGTAGCAAGGGACGGTCCTTCAATCTACTCTCACATAAAGGCTCCCTCGCTGTGAAGCCGGCAGGAGGGTGGGGGGGATGCCATTTCGAACCCAGACTTCTGGAGAGGAATCTTTCTTTTCTTTGCTGTTTGTTTGGGGGGGGGTAATTAGCTTTATTTACTTATTTTTTAATGGAGGTGCTGGGGATTGAAGCCAGGACCTTGTGTATGCTAAGCACGCGCTCTACCACTTGAGCTATACCTCCTCCTGCCCCTTGAAGAGGAATCTTTCCTTCAGATTTGTTTTATGAGGGAAAGGCACCTCGTTGATGAATCTGTCCAATGCCTGCACTTCTAAGAAAAACCAAAATGAACATTTAAGGAAAGCCATTTGGAAATCACAAAGAGTCCAAACTCAAAGTCTTTTTCTCAGACTGGCTGTGAGGAAACTCAAGAGTGTCTATGGATGGCGCTGGAGTCTTTTTTTTTTTTCCACAAACCAGAACTCAAAACGCTAAACCAGGGGAACCACTCTGACCAGCATCCTTGGTCCCACTACACTAAGGATGAGGGTGTTGTCCAATTAGGGCCATGATGAGGTCCCCAGATCTAACTTAACCTACGCCCTCTTCTGAGATTCAGTACAAGGGTTTGGGAGGTTCTTCCCAAGGGTGTCATGACTTGGGAGCACCTGTTACTTTTCAGCCGAGCATGACCCTCTTGCTGCCTTAAAGCAAAAAGTACCGCAACCAAGATGGTTCTAGAGCTGACGCACCTTCCCTCATCCCCAGATTCCCCATCAAAATATACAGTCCTTTCCCTAAAAAATGTCATCAGGGGGTGGTTTAGCAGAAGCATCTCTTCCAATCAGCAGAAACCTACTAAGTCTTTCCCCAAAGGCTTATTCTAAACAACATTCCACGACAGCACCGGGTGGGGGGGGCCTGATTCTGTTTTCTGAATAATTTTACTAGGAGCAAGTCAAGTCACAACAGCATTAAGGGCAATCACTTTCTACGCCCTTTTTTGTTCCTGGGATGAAATCCGCTGAAATAAAAATTGACAGCCCAAAGCTCCCTGGGATGTGTTCCAGATGAACTGTGTCAATCACACAGAGTCACAGACACACAGACACACAGACACACACACTCCCACACCCCCTGAAGCCTTGCATGGACGGAAGGAGTTGTCTCCATCTATGGTCGACGACCTGAAGGAGCAGGTCCGAAGCTATGGACCGCTTATGAGCGCAACTTTCAGTTTAATTTGGGAGGATGCTAATTGTTAGTGGTGGGAAAATGCGGGCGACATTTTGACTTGAGCAGCCCCGCTGCCCTGATTAAAACCTATCAGCTTTCCACCCGCAAGACATCGCGAAGGTGGACTCCTTTACAAGTTGTTAAGGTGCAATATGGGCACAGTTAGTTCTTCGTTTAATCGAGAAAATCTGCCCGAACCCTGATTGGACTGATTTCCCTAAGGCCAGGAGTGAAGGTTATTTCCTTACGCCTTTTGGGAACAGCAATCTCTCTAATACGTTTCTGAATTATTCCAGACTGTGCTGAGGCTGAACGTGAGAACAAAGCCCTGGTTCCACGGCAGAAAGACTAGCCAAACTCCCAGCTGGGAAGGTTTAGGCGGAGATTTATAAGTACAAACACCGAAGAAATTTGCAAGTAATTGCATGTATTTGCTTTCCGTTGTGGGTTGCAGTAAACCAATATTTATTAAAGCTACATCAGCAAGGTGGTGTTTATTACCCCCTCTCCTTGATGCCTTGTGGAGAGGAATAAAGTGTTTGGCTTTTTTCATTTCTTTAAATTAAGAGGCTAAAACGGTATTTCAAAGACTGGAAGAGAGAAATAAGGCTGGACGGCTGCCCCTTGCTTAACTCGGAGTTCAAGCACACCCAGGGCTCTGGATCTGTTGTGCTGATTTGATCCAGGGGATCTTTAACTTTCTTTTTAAATGCGTAGGTTTCCATGAATCCATTACTGGGGGGTCAATGATGATCATTTTCTCCTGTGAAATTTCTGTTACTGTTCTTGCCCTGCCAGCCCACAGACCTGAAGGCTAACAGGCACATGTTCAAAACGATATAAAAGGGTAGGCTCATGTCAGACCTTCGTCACGGAGGGACTTAAACTAATAACGAAAAAGGAGATGCCAGATTCGCTGGCTCCTGTCTCTGAATCTCCCTCCCACCACTTACCTGAGGTTTGAACTCAGCAGTGAGAAAGTCAAAAGAAAGGCACCAAGCAGGTGACAGTCCCTCCCACTTCCTGACTTGGATCACAGCTCTTTACCTGCTCCAGTGCCCTCATTGTAAGGAGGGACCCAACTCATTTCCTGTGATGCTCTAACAGAAAAGGTTCTGAAACTGTAGCTGCATGAGCCTCACTGGGAGAACTTGTTAAAATGGGTCGCTGGGCCCCAGCCCCGGAGTTTCTGATGCAGGAGGTCTGAGGCCGGGCCCCAGACTACATTTCTAACAAATACCCTGGAGGAAGCAGATGCTTCAGGTCTGAGACCACACCTGGAGGACCACTGGTCCAGCAGGTAGATGGGCACAAGTTCAGAGCAGTCAAGATAGGAGGTATAAAAAAAATAGCAGGTAATGACAACCAGATTGCATTTCGTCCTTTGTTCCCAGAAATGAAATATCAATGTATGTTATTTTAGCCAACAAACATCAATTACCAGCCACTCCCACACTGCACCCCTCGAGGATTACCAAGGGCCCTCCCACCTTTCCTTCTGTCTGAAGCCCCTGACGGACTCGGATGGGTGCGCTGATCACATCCAGGGAGCAAGAGCTCCCGGTCTGCACATCTGCTCTTTTCAGAGCTGCACCATCCTCCCCTCCTCCTTCATCACCAGGGCACCCACAACTAGGTGGTCCTGAGTATCTGGGCAGCACCTGGTATGCAGCAGGCACTCACTGAACACTAGCCGCTGCCTTGCTAAAATTCTGATCAGCAGAGTAAAGCCAGAACACAATAAAAGGGGTGTGCAGGCAGGCGGGTGCCCCTTCTTTTCCTGAAGGCTGCAGACTCAGTAGGACAACTTGGAGTTTCTCAGTTTGAGCATTTGTAATGAATAGGTCCCTGGTCTCAAAATAAAAAGATCTGTAGATGGTTGGTGAGGACTCAACAGAGAGGGCAGCCCAGTGCACTGTGCCCTGATTGAGGCCGGGTCTCCTGCAGACAAGCACCACCCACATCCTTAAAGTGAGTTCTCCCCAATGTCGTGATATGAAAACAAACAAATTAGTGACCACTGAGAAACATCGAAATGAAAAATGCTATTAGATAAAAATAAGCCAGGTGAGAAAGTCAGATAGCTTGCTTTTTTTTTTAATTGAAGTATAGTTGGTTTACAATGTTTGTTTCTGGTGTACAGCAAAGTGATTCCGTTACATATATGCGTGTGCATGTATATATGTATATATACACATTCAAATCTGAAAAGATTTGTGTATGTATATACATTCTTTTCAAATTCTTTTCCATTATGGATTATTACAAGATACTGAATACAGTTCCCTGTGCTATACAGTAAGACCTTGTTGTTTATCTATTTTATATATGATAATACGTATCTGCTAACCCCAAACTCCTAATTTACCCCTCCCCCATGCCTTTTCCCCTTTGGTAACCATACGTTTGTCTTCTATGTTTGTGAGTCTGTCTCTGCTTTTTGTAAATAAGTTCATTTGTAGATAGCATGCTTTTTTTAACTTAAATATTTTATAGAGTAAGTCCCGGCTTTTATTTTTATTTTTTTTCCAATTATAAAACCATCACCTCCTGATCACATCAAATTAGATTTTCTATGGTCTTCGTTAGAGAAGAAACATGAAGTCTGTATGTGTTTTGATCGAACTGGCCAAAGGTGACACTGCTGAGGCAGGAAGCTGACCTGCTCTGGGCCGACAGTAGTGTCTGCCTTTTTTTTTTCTTTTCAGTTTTATTGATATATAATTGACATACAGCTCTGTATGAGTTTAAGGTGTACTGTATAATGACTGAACATACACATGCTGCAAAATGATGGCCACAGTAAGTTTAGTTAACACCTATCTCCTCATACAAAACATTTTTTTACCCTGTGATAAGAACCCACCTTTAGGACCCACCTTCTTGGCATCTTTCAAATGTACCACACAGCAGTGTTAAGTGCAGTCATCATGTTGGAATAACTTACACTGCTTAGGTGCAGAAGATGCTTTAAACCAAAAAGTTCTCCCAGACCTGTTCCATCCCTCACAACAAGCCTCTGAAGAAGGTACTTGGTATCAGGAAGGAAATTGAGGTGTCTAGTGACTCACACACAGTATCTCAGTAAGCGAACGCCTAGGAATTGAACGGTGGGTTTTTTTTAATTCCAAAATCACACCTGATTTTCCTCTAAGCAACCAAATCACCAGCACGCATCTATCCTGTGTTGGAAGCATGCACAGAACTGGTATAGTTTAAAAGATGATGAGTTATTAACATTGGCGGAAGGAACCCAGGCTTACGAATCGGCTCTGCACCAAATGAAGACTCAGAAAAGACATCACATTTTTGATGATCAGATATCCCTAGAACCTGCAGCAAAAAAAAACAACTGAATATGCAACATTTTGACAAGAACAGACAAGAGTGTCTTTGAGACTTCACAAACAAAACAGACAAGAGGATAAATTTGGATATTAAATACTAAATTGTACTACTCCAAACCTATTATTTCATTTCACATCTCTACTGTTTTTTGTAGTGTTCATTACAAATGTTAACAAAACGTTAACATTCAGAGCAAAAGGAAGCTTAAAGTCAAGCCCACTATGGCATTTATTTCAGCTCTGTATGTCTGAATTACGTGCTAATCGACTCTTCAATTAACAGCGGCCACTGTGATGGGCCCCTGGACAGACAAGGCCAAATTTTTCACCAGCCAGGCCCATATTTTCCCATTTCTGGATATGATCAAGTTCAGTCAACATTTCCACAGCCTGAAACTAGTGGTCTCAGTATCAAGACCTTACTTTAAAACAAATGCATCAGGGAGGGTTAGCTCCAGTGGTAGAGCACATGCTTAGCATGCACGAGGTCCTGAGTTCAATCCCCAGTACCTCCCTTAAGTAAAAAAAAAAAATAAAATAAAAATAAATAAATAAATAAATAAACCTAATTACCACCATCCCAAAAAAATGCAAAGTCTTGGCCAAAAAATTAACAAGGGAAAAACAATTCATAAATTTCGTGGTAATTCTAGCAAATGACATGCTTTTTGTATTTAATAAGATCTAGGTTTCATATAGGTATTAAAACGCATATAAAGGTATGAATTTCTATTCCCTAAAGAGAAATTCAGATATCCAGAAACACAATTGTACAAATTATCCTTACTGCCAGTTGCTAATTCAGTTTAGGCACAATACTTGGGAAATAATAAAAATTCCCCTTCATAATACTGTAAATCAGCTATACTTCAATTAAAATAAATTAAATTAAATTAAAACAAGACAAAAATTCTCCCCAGCATCAAATAATTTGGTATTCAACTTTCTTTACCACATAGGGAAGATTTACAACGTAGGAAAGTAAATTGATTTCATCATAAGTATTCAAATTTACATTTAAGCAACCATCAAAAATAAGGTACAATTCACTATGAATTCATGTACAAAACAGAAATAGACTCGCAGACATAGCAAACAATCTTATGGTTACTGGGGAAAGAGAGTGGGAAGGGATAAATTTGGGAGTTTGAGATTTACAAATGTTAGCCACTATATATAAAAATAGATTTTTTTAAAGTTTCTTCTGTATAGCACAGGGAAATATGTTCAATATCTTGTAATAACCTTTAATGAAAAAAACATGAAAATGAATATATGTATATATATATATATATATGCATGACTGGGACATTGTACTGTACACCAGAAATTGTCACATTGTAATTGACTATACTTCATTAAAAAAAAAAAGGTGTAATTCAAATTGGGATATAATGTGTACCAATCAGGTGAGCAATTTATAGGCTCTTAAGACAGAAAATCTAAGTGTTTACCAATTAGAATTATAAATTGAGACCAATATCTGACATAACTCTTAAAGCAGTGGTTCTCATACTCAATTTTATTATAAAACTTATTAAACACAGAATCTCAGATTCAGTTCCCAGAAATTCTAACTCAGGGGGTCTGGGGTGAAGTCCAGAGCTTCATACAGCTGCAGAAGGGCCACAGGGTTATTCGCTCTGGTGCCACTTTCAAGAGTCACCCTCAAAGGTAGCGTCCCTGAAGTCCACCAAGTCATCAGCTCTGTTTGACGCCACCATCCCCAACTCTTAAAAATTGTCTTGCCTTCCACTGACACTTGGGGTAAGAAAGTCACCCCCAGAAAAATGCTGTCTAAAGGGGTGATTGTTGCTTTAGATAACTGGTCAGTTTCAATCAATGGAAACATACAACAAAACAATCCCTTGCAAGACATTAAAAGTCAAGCACATGCTTATTATCTCGATGACGTCTGGTGGCCCATATACAACATTTTTTTCCTTCGTTAAACTGACAGCTGGGGCTTAGCTTATCTCAGTTATTTGAAGATCATTTCAAATGTGGGAAGAGTCTAACCCGCACAAAATAGCACATGGATGACACTTACTCTGAGAGCGATGACCGGTTAGGGGGCTAGTTTCAATCCAAGTGCCCCTTCTCTGAAGAACCCAACCAACACAGAGAAGCTGGTTAATTGGATATTAATTACCTTTCAGCCACTGACAATAAAAGTTACCCCAAAGCAACAATCAAAAAGAAGGTGTGATTCAAATTGGGATATAATGTGTACCAATCAGGTGAGCAATTTATAGGCTCTTAAGACTGAAAATCTTACCAAGTAAGGGATGAGAAGCCCCTGTGTTCCACTCCATCCATTCCCAGAACTGTCTCCATCCCCAAGTACAAGAAGCTGAGTGTGGCTTCCAGGGGTCGGAAGTCACTCCTCTACTTCTTCCGTTCAAACGTCCGTCTTAAAGTTCCCCACCAGCCCCCTGCAAGCACCACTTGAGGGTTTGTGAAATGCTTTGTTCGACCGAACATCCAAAAGTGTCAGGACAAAGGTTACTTATGACATTCAAGAGAGAGTGTTGGTCGTTGCTTTTTTGTGTGTCGAACAAGTCAAACATAAAATCTGCAGCTTCTCTTTTCCCAACGCATGGTACTATGTCAAACAGCAAATCTGATCAAACTGAACTCTGGCTTGTTCATTGAGAGCATAGATTTTTCAAATTACAAGTTCCAAATCCATGCAATTTATGCAAACGAATGTTCTCCTGGGTGCGCTTTCAGACTCTTATTTACAGTGTGTTTTTCAGGGCAAAGGGTCAAAAGAAGTCACCAACACATTCTAGATCCAAGCGACACTGTGATTTCTTTCTAAAAAGGGACAAGGGAAAAAATTATATTAAAAACCTTGAAGAGCAGAATGAATGAGGAAAAGCTGACAGTTTAGTGCTAATGGCTCGCTGCCGCCAAAGAAGGGCTCACACTGAGTGGAAGGAGGTAAAAAAAACTCAGCCACCTCCAGGAAGGGAAGCAAAGGATGCTGATGGTCTGTGGTTTAAATATCAGCAAACTGGAAAGGACAGAGGCAAAGAAAGGGTGGTCCAGGTGGGCCGCCGGACAAAACCATCCCATGTAAACCTTAAAGAGGATTAATCCACAAGGAACCCTGTAATGAGACCTTTAAAGACGGAACAACAGCAGCCTATCACGGGAGAAGGCGGTCGCCTGCTCCCCAAAGTCTTGCCAGCAGAGTTACATCAAAGCGAACGGGCAGCAGATAGCAGGCTGCTGCACGAATCCCTTATCTCAGCTGCAGCGGATGCAGCCGCTGTGATTGTCTTGAACTGCCACCTGTCCCAGGCATCTTTGAAGGCAACGCTAAGCCTCTGATGGAGCTGACCTCCTTGAGCTGAGATCCTTTCATGTCTTTCTTCATTTTCTGCCCTGCTACATTCTTCCCCTGCCACGCACGCGACATGAGACAAAGGGAGTTCTCACTCCTGACTCTCTGTCCCCAGCCGTTTGAAAGGAAAGGAAAAACAATGTTAAGGATTATACTCCGCCTGTAAGATGGAGCGGTCCTCAGGAGACAAGCTTCTTATTTTTTGAGAGTGTAACCGGACCACATTTACGTGCAGGAGCTTTACAAAGGGGTTCGATGGCACTGGGGGGCCAAGATCCCGAAGCTGCGTTTCTGAGATAACTTGAAAACACAGGAACGATCCTACAAACTTGATGAATAATCTCGTTTTTTAACAGGAGGAAGACATGTCCTAAAATATTAAAATAAGCTTACCAAGTCAGCACACACAGGGGCTTGAAAAAAACGATGGCAACAAGCAAATGTCCCCGAACCTGATTCAGCTTAAAAGAATTAAAATTTAAAAAAAGGTGATTGGAGGGAGAAATATTAAAGACACACATAGACCACGAGTGAGAAAAGTTTATAAGCTGAACTAGTTCCCTCTGGGTCCTCTGGGTTCTCTGAGGCTAGAAGAATCTGACATTTCCAAATCATCCTGGGAGGAAGGGCAGTGTCTGTGTTTCTCTGCAAAGGTCTGCCACTTAAAGAAGGGAACGCCACTGTCTTCCAAATCCACTCAGTTTAAGGTTTCTCTACAACTACTAACACGGTCACGCAAATCTGTCTCCACATATCGCTTTAATGATACTCATTTCTGTGACTATTTCTCCTAGCTAGTGAAATTCTAACACCGCTTACTGACTGATTAGGAACGGTATTATTTCTAATACTCTGCCTTATTTCACTGAAGATTTCAGGCAGCATTAAAATTTGTGTAAAAAGATAGAAAGTGCTAATGAAATAAAAATCCAGCCAGAGAACAGTCTACATGGTCAAGATCTTGAGGAAGTTAAGTAGAAAATAAGCAGGCCATAGATCCAATAGAGTTAAAACAGCTGAGCACACATTTATATCTGAGTTTCCCAGTAGCCAGAGGGAAAAGGGAAATCAGCAGACACGTGATATTTCTTTTGCTAGAAGGAGATAACTCCCTATCTTATAGTCTATCATGGTCTTGTGTTCTGTCTGTACAATAGTTAAAAACTTCAGAAGGATGTACACCTCTTCTGAAATAAATCAGGAACTCTATAATTACCACCACAGCCTGCTGGTATGGGTCCTGGTCTGGGCTCCCAAACCTGTTCATTCAGAAGAGATAAAGGGCCTGTCTGAAGGTCCAGGAAACAGAGCCCTTCTTGGTTCTGGCTTAGAGGATTGCCTCCAGCCAGAAAAGTGAAGACCCCCACAGTGAGGGGTCAGTACAGAGCCCGCCTGGCTCCAACCACCCCTTTTCACACTCCTGGCCCCCAGCTTGGCCTCACTGACTCCAGGCAGCTGCCAGCTCTTTCAGTTTGTATGTTCAGCTTTTCCATTTTCCACCGGCTTTCCCCCAAACAGTCTTGCTCTCTGATCGACAGCCTATCTTCCCACTTCTGACACGGCTCCACGCTGCAGGCAGTCCTGCTAGTAACAAGCCTTTTCAACTCGAACCTGAGGGGCCCTGGGAGGGGTAAACCACTGCTCCCAGACTCTGAGCAGACAAACTGCCTAATGCTCTTCTGTCCAAGCTGGGGTAAAGACGTTTTCCCCTGCCACTACAGCCCATTACACGTTCTTCAGGGATGCGTGATTAAAGAAAGGAACACACTGACATTCGCTTCGTGCAAGGTGGGCAGAGTGTGTTTAAAGCTCAGAAGTCAACTCTCCTCCTTTTTCTCAATGAGATCTGACTTGTGAAACTGTTTGCAGACTATGGTCCCTTCTAAGCGGAGTTGACTTTGCCCATCTCTTAAACACGGCCAGTTGCCACCACGAAGAGTCAATTTAATTTAATACAGTGCCCACTTAACATCATTAAACCCTAATCATATCTGGGACAGGTTGCCAATAACTTCACTTTAAAAACAAGATAAGTTTATACAGTATCATTGGCTTCTCCGAGTTGATGAATTTTCTTGTGGTGACATTAAAATGAACCATGTTAAAAAATAAATTAAAAACAGAATGTACTTGCCATGTGCCTTAAAATATACTTAACATGTAAAAATGAAATAAAACCAAGGATAAGAGACACACATATAAGAGCATATATATAGATGTTAGAAGGAATATGTTCCTTTGTAGCAAGTCTACAGTAAATGGGCACTCAGTTTATGATATAATCTGATGAGATCATCCAATTTAATTGTTTTTTTTAACAATGTTAGCCAGAGTCGAAGTATTTAATTTAAATTTCTACTGAAACACCGTGTAAGTTACTCCTTTTTTTAAGTCTGCTTGGGTTAAAAAAGAAATAAACGAGGGGAAACTTTTCTCAGGAAATGAATGACTGGCCCTTCCAATGGGAAGGATAAGACTTTGAAGACTTCTTGGCTGGGATATTAGTTGGCTTTGGGAAATTATACTATTTAATTTTTGTACGTTATTCCATCAAATTATGTCAGTGATCATACCTCATTTTTATCTAGGTAGGGCTTTACTCAGATCTTAGGCTTAAAGTCCATTATTCTCAAACTTCTCAGATTTGTAGAATTATAAAAGAGAATAAAATATAATCTAAAAGCTAAAAGTAAAGAAAATTATAAAGGAGGATTTAATAGCCTCAAGAGAATTCTAAAACAGAAGAGGACAGTCATGAGCCACTCTCCTGTGTGAAGCAAGCCATCAGAGACGGGAAGGTACTTGCAACCATGCAGGGATCTTTCACAGAAGGGAAGCGATTCGCCAGGTGTTTCAGCAAATTCACTTACTTCCTGTTACGACCATAAGAGGTCGCCATGACAGCCCCTGTTTTAAAGATGTGGAAACCAGAGTTCAGTGTTTGCTCAAGGTCACCCTGTCAGAAGGTGACAGAGCTGGGGCTGACTTCGGTCCAGATCTTGAACTGACTCTGGATTTCTGTGCCAGAGATCAAATATACAAACTATTTAATTTGTCACTTCCACATCAAGACAGCAGCTGGGAAAAGATATCTCTCACCCATCCCCCTGAAGACCTCTCTGAAATAAAAAGATGGAAGCAGACGTTGGGGAGATGATAAAAAAATATAAACAAATAGCAAAAACAAACAAAAAAATGTACTAAGTACACACTGTGTGCTGGGTACCTGTAAAAGCTTTACTTATACTTAATAACTGAATCCTCAAAACAAGCCTATGAGCAAGACATGGAAGCAACCTAAAAGTCCATTGACAGATGAATGGATAGAAAAGGTGTAGTATATGGATACAATGGAATACTACTCAGCCATGAAAAAGAATGAAATCATGCCATTTGCAGCAGCATGAGTAGACCTAGAGATTATCATATTAAGTGCAGTAAATCAGACAAAGACAAATACCATAATGTATCACATATATGTGGAATCTAAAAAATGATACAAATGAACTTATTTTCAAAACAGAAATAGATTCAGAAAACAAACCTATGGTTAACAAAAGGGGAAGGAAGAGAGGGATAAATTTGGAATTTGGAATTAACAGATAGAAAATAGGTAACCAACGAGGGCCTACTGTACAGCACAGGGAACTATATTCAGTATCTTGTAATGACCGATAAGGGAAAAGAATCTAAAAAAGAACAGATTTTTTTAATATATATATGAATACCTGAATCATTTTGCTGTACACTTGAAACTAACACAGCATTGTAAATCAACTATACGTCCATATTTTAAAAAAAGACAAAAAAAAAAACCAAGTCTCTGAAGCAGGCTCTGCATTTATCCCCATTGTCAAGATAAGAAAACCGAGGCTCAGAAAGGCTAAATGATTGGCTCGTGGTCACATTGGTGGAAGTGGCAGAACCAGGATTTGAACTCAGGCAGTCTGGCTCTGGAGTCCACATTCCTAACACTGCCAGTTGAACTAAGAAAATGAGAAGAAGAAATTTCAGCAATGTTCTGCAAGATGCAAAGTGGGTCAGACTGAAATCATTATAGAAACGTGTAGAAAAGTAGCACCTAGATTACACTTTAGGGGAGCAAAGAAAGAGGTGGCGGCCGGTCCTCCCAAGGAGGCTTTGCCGGGCAGATCTTTCCGTGAGCACTGATGCCAGTCTGTGCTTGTGTCCTGCCTCACAGCTCACCAGCACAGGTGGCTGGCATGTTCCCAGAGCAGCATCTTTACGCCTCTTCTTCAAAAAGCTAAATGCACTGTCCTGGGAAAGTGAATTCATCACGGATTTTGGAGTCGTCTTCTGACCCAGGTCTCTCAACCAAATGCACTCACCATGAGAACCAGACCAGCTCCCACCTCCACAGGGTGACATGAGCCCTGATCGCTGCCCAAGGCTACTGGTTCTCACTGCTCCCCAGAATTAAGCCCTCCCGTCCCGTCCTGGTGTGGGGATGACCCCGTTGCATCTCCTGGAAGGAAATCCTGGAGACAGAGATGCCATGTTACAACACAACACTTTGAGGAAAGGAAACCAGGGCAGCGTCCTTCCCTGGGGTGTTAACACGAACAGACACCTGAGATCACCAGGTTTATGAAGAGATGGAAGGTGTAAACGTGACTGACCAAACTAAACAAGAAAACCGAACCCTGGAGGAAGCTTCTGGAGGGTACTGAGAAAGTATTACATGCCGAAGGTAAGAGCAAGGTGCTCAGAAAAGGGAGACATGAAAGAATTCCTTTAAAAAACTCTTAGAAATTAAAAATACAGTGGCTGAAATGAAAATATCACTGACAGCATTGAAAAATGAACTCAAGGAAATTTCCCAGAACATGCAACTGAAAGCAAACAGCTGGAGAACGTGGGAGAAAAAATAAGAAACTCAGAGAAATAACTCAGGAGGTCAGACGAAGCAGAGTCACCAAAAAAATGGACAGAGGAAGCAGGGTGGGTAAAATGACTAAAGAGAAACAGAATAAAAGTCACCCCCAGAGATAAAGAAAGCATCTTCCGATTGGAACAGTCCACTGAGTGATAGGCAGAATGAAGGAAAATAAAATTATATTAAATTTAAATCACTACATCTAGGGATGTGCTTTCAGACTACTAAGATTCTGAAAAGTTTCCGGAGAAGGAAATTTAGCCACCTTTAAAGGAAAACAAATCCAATGGGCATCAGACTTCTCATCGACAACTCTGGATGCTAATGTATCTTTAAAGTTAGAATTCTAGCTAAACAGGCACACAAAAGCAAGGAGATAGAGATATTTTCACACAGGCAAGGACTCAGAAAGTGTACCTCCTCTGTTGTTGAGAAATTACTTGATGTAATCCAGAGTAAAGAGTAAGAATGACCAAGCGGTCAGACCCAGGGAACAGTGGTTCCAACCCAGATGACTGTGAAGGGATGTCCTGAGACACCTGGTCCAGGTTACGTGGGAGAGTGAAGTGCCCCAGAAATCTGGGTTCTCTCCTTTAAGGGCAAAAGATGTGGTTGGGAGGTTGGGGGAAAAAATGTAAAGATATAATAGAAGAAAAGCTAGAGCAATACACTAGGTAGGTAAGTGGTTAAGAGAGGGTAACAATGGACAAACCACTTGTTCTTAACTCTAGACACATCACTGTCTGGACCCACAGAGAAGTAAGTAAGATGCCAACATTCTACAGTATGACGTGGAAGAGAATGCCCAAGGCTGTAAGGCTAGAGATGCTTTATTGACTTCCAACTTTTAAAGTCAACCTAAGGATGAAAACATGGCAGCTGTGGTGCTGACTCTAAGAGACCTGGAGATATGGACAACTTTGAGGCTACAATAGGGAAGTTTGGCTCCAGATGGTGGGGGCGGGGGGCAGCGGCAGGGGAGCTCACTTATCTCATCTCATCTTTTGAACTGACAAATAAAAAGATACTATGAAAAGTTGATGAAGAAAAAAAACAGAGGCTTCAGATAATCTTGAAAGTTGTAAAAATTACCCTTACACACACACACAAAAGATAGAAATAATATATCAATACTAGAAGAGACAAGGGCATGGTGTGAGAAAATTAAAGGTTAACTGTCTTACTAGGGAGTCAATAAATTGTACCGGGTAAAACATATCCAGAGTTGACATGTCAGGAAACAAAGGTATTGGCACATTCTGGAACTGTAAAAAGAACTACAAGAGAAATATAAAAAAATTGTCCTTAGGACTGAGGCTGTAACAGGAAAGATGGGATAATATTAGCTTTTCATCCTAAACTCTTGTGAACTTTACAATTTGTTGAAATGAGCATGTGTTACTTACAAATATAATTTCAATATAAATATAATAAAATGTTAAATTATAAAGAAAACATTAAGGTTTCTTCTGGATCTTTTCTAGGGATAATAACAAACTAATACCGGAATAATCAAATAATCACCACATATGAAAAAAAAAGTTCAGTTTTTACAAATCAGTTTTTTCCATTCAATTTTTACAAGTCAGTTTCAAGGAGAGAACTTTGTTTGTACCTGACTTAGCTTTCCCAGTTTGGAATATCACTCTGGGGCAGAATCCCAGTAAAACCCCTTTATAAGCCCTGAGTGGATTAGAGGCTCACAGCTCCACAAATTTCCACTCCATTCTGGCATCCTCAGAGTATCAGCTCTAATTGTTCCAACTACATCAGACATCACTTGACAGAGAGAAGCCAAGAGTCACAGGCTGATTTTGTAAAGCATTTAGCTGAGACTAGAAGAAGATACTAAAAGACGTTTAAAATAAAATAAGCTCTTCAAATTATAATTTCCTCCAGATATATGCCCAGAAAAGACACATGCACCCCAATGTTCATAGCAGCACTATTTACAGTTGCCAAGACATGGAAACAACCTAAATGACCATCAACAGATGACTGGATAGAGAGGATGTGGTATATGTATAAAATGGAATACTACTCAACCATAAAAAAGGAATGAAATCATGCCATTTGCAGCAACATGAGTGGACCTAGAGATTATCATATTAAGTGAAGTAAGTCTGATGGAGAAAGATAAACATCTTATCACTCATATGTGGAATTTAAAAAAGTGATACAAATTCTGTTTATAAACCAAAAATAGACTCACAGACACAGAAAACAAACTATGGTTACCAAAGGGGAAAGGGTGGAAAGGGATAAATTAGGAGTTTAAGATTAATAGATACACATTATTATATATAAAGTAAATAAACAATAAGGACCTACTATATAGCACAGGGAACTATATTCAATTTCTTGTAATAACTTATAATGGAAAAGAATCTAAAAAGAAAAAAAAGTATGTATGTATGTGTATAAACAAGTCGCTTTGCTGTACACGTGAAACTAACACTGTAAATCAACTACACTTCAATAAAAAATAAAAATAAAAAAATAAAAAATAAAGTGAGGTCTAACAGAACATCAGTCTCCACTTATCACCCTATTAAGAATCAGTTGCTGAGCGGGAGGGTATAGCTCAGTGGTAAAGTGTGTGCCTAGTATGCACAAGGTCCTGGGGACTGAAAAAAAACAGACCTAATTACCTACTCCCACCAAAAAAGTTAAAAACAAGAATCAATTGCTTTGATTCTTTGCTCATCACCATATCTCATGGTTATCATCCTCAGCGCCAAAAACCTTTCCTCCAATGTCAGAACACAAAAAGGCCACCTTCAACATTAATTTCTAAAAGAAAAAAAAACTTTTTAGGGATATTTGCTTTAAAGAATAAAATTCTTTAAAAATGCAAATAAAACTTAAACAGAAACATATGACCTAAGTCATCAGACTATAGACGGAAAAAAGAAAACAGAGCTCCAATTTCTCAGGATCTTTCTATTTCGACCTCTGCTGTTTGCAAAACTAGGCTGAGGGGGGAGGGTAGGGCTCAGTGGTAGAGCACGTGCTTAGCATGCACAAGGTCCTGGGTTCGATCCCCAGTACCTCCATTAAATAAACAAACAAACCTAGTTACCTCCCCCTCCCGCCCCCAAAAAAAGATTCAAATAAAAAGTTTAAAAAAACAAACAAACCTAGGTTGATATTCAAATGAAGCAAGTACTCTGGAATAACTATTTTACCTTGGTCTCAGGTATTACTAGCTACCTAGGACAAGTAAGGCAATGCCACACATAATCTTCAGTACTGCTGATGCCTCCAAGTTCATTAACTCCAAAACTCAACCACAGGACGCAACCTGCAGAGCTTCTAGCCAGTCTGAATCCAGGTCTCGCTCCTAAACTCACCGAGTCCCTGCCACCCACTCCTGCCGGGAAAACCCGTGACCTGAGGGACCATCCTTCCCCAGACATCATCACCGTATAGGATCTCGTTTCTCCTCCAAAGAGGAGCCAATCACAGCCGTGATATCAAGCTCTAACTGGATTCAATACTCGAGACAGAAAGCAGCAGCAAAAAATCCATGCTCAGCGTCAGGCTCACCTGGTCACTCATTAAGAGAGAGACACTTCAGAAAATCTGAGTGTTAATAGCAGGAAACTGTCATCAAAGGAAACAATGCTGCGCTGTTCCTAAAAAGAGGATTTTTTTTTTAAAGAATATTCTATTGGAGCAGATGTCCAAAAAGGAACTACAAGGCAGGTCTCCAAACTCTTCCTCTGTGGGGCAGGTAGAGCCCACTATGGACCACTCGCCTCGGTCATGGTCATTGCTGGGCTATTTCCCAGGAGCAGTCTGGTGGCTGTGCTCCTGGACAGTGACAACCAACATGAAATATGAAGTTCAATTAACCAAGCGTGAAACGGGCTCATGTTTAAGAAAAATCCAATGTGAATGACCAAAAACTGCACTTGAATGCTTCATGCTTTTGTTACTGTGACGCATCATGAGATGGAGAAGGCAGGAAAGGAGCATTTTTGGCAGCTCGAAGGTACACAGAGATGCCAAGTAACACTTCTGCTACCCAAGCTTAGAGGGCACGTCTCTAGAAATCCAAAATATCTAGCTTGTACAAATTTATCAGAATTCAAGGTCAGGAACTAGGTGCCAGACGAGAGCCACTGAAGATGCTAAGGTTCCATCAGTGGTGACATCTGTAGTGACGTGGCGATCAGTGCACCCCCTCGGGGGCCGTGACAGTGCGTGCGAGTACACATCACCCAGGGCCCGGGAAAGATGATTAGAGAACAATCAACCCCAATGCTTGGCTGACAAATGAGCAAGGGTCATGATCAACTCATGTGTAATTTGCACACCCCACCCCCACCGCCCCAAAGTCTAAAATTCAGGGGAGCATTTCAGATTGCAAGTCAGAACGCCTCATAAATTAATGAAAGTCAGACATGAAAGTTAATAGCAGCTGGAACGGATCAAGCAGAAAGAAAACACAGCATCACGCAAGTGTTATGTGAATTTCTTAGAGTCCATAAATTCGAGAGTTGGAGGGTAGAAGGGAAATGTTAATTAGGAGAAATTTCATCCTGGATTTACATTTGCCATGGAGTCAGAGCTCTATTGTAAAAGCCCGCTGGAGTCAGAAACCACCCTCCCCAGCCCCGGGGAGCCCCTTTCATCGTATTTTATACTTGGTGATACGTGACTGAGTTGTTTTCACGTGTTATTTCATGTTCTCTTTCCCCAAAATATAGAAATCAAGAGCCAGGGTCATACTTGTTATTTCTACTGTGTGTGGTGCTAAGTTAACGTCGAGGAAATCAATAAAAATACCTAAGCAGTCACCCCTCTGCCTTTTCTAAAATCTTCATTGCAATTTTCCATAATTTTTAGACTGTTTGAGTTGTAAGTATCTCAGGGGATCACAGTCACACTTAAAAGTCTCGACATTAACTTTCCTTATTTTCCGGACTCAGGAGAAGCGTTGTTACCACTTGCATCTTTATTATGAGATCCAGATATGCCTCAGGTCAGATCAAGTTCCCTGCAACATCACCTTTTGCAGACAGACTCTGATACACACATTAGTCTTTAAAGCAAACAGCAGTCCTGCCTGCAGGTCCCGGAGAGAAAGGGACCCAGCTGGTCTTCTCCTTGACTGTCTGTCTTCATGCATTTGCCTCTTTCTTGTCCCTCAGCATCCCTTACTTGATATGAGAGTCACTGAGTGTGCCTCGTTGCTGGCTCTCTGATTCATTTTCAGTCCTTTTCATCTTTCCTCATAAATCATTCCTCCAGCCCCTTAATCATGCTTAACTGCTTCTTCCCAGGATTCTCTCAGTTTATCTGAGACATCAAAGCCAGGAGACCAGGAACTGCCCGTGTTAGTGGGACCACAAGATGCCTTTGTGCAAAAGGACTGTGGTTCTCTCTCTCTCTGATATAAGCATTCCGAGTGTACTTGTAAATAAAGGGATGTTTTCTCCCTGACGCTTCCTCCGCTGGGTGTGGCAGGGCGGTCCGCTGCCCTGGTGTCACACGGAGGGACGGGTAAGGGATGGCGCGGTGGCCTCTGTTGCTGGAGGAGCCGGCCCCAGACAGGGCTAGGTGAGGCCAGGAGCTGCGTTATTCTGGTGACACTTGAGAGCTCCAGTTACACACACAGGCTGCTCTTGGGAATGGAGTCTTCACGTAACAAATCCATCTTTGATTCAACAGAAAGCCTATGTCCCCCAAGCCACCGCAGGTAGTGGGGGAACAGGGACACAGTGCGGAGACAGAAGTTAACAAGACAGGTAGAAGGGCAGTACACATGGGGTCCTCCTCACTGGCTCCCAAACCCTGGGCCGTGGAGTCCAGACTCAAACGAGCCACACGACCCCTCCAAATCTCAGCCTCCGTTAATTCAGATGCCCAGTGGGTTTGTGCGAAAACTCAGTGGGATCATGGAATGGGTTCTTAGTCCAGCATCTGGCATTTGATAAATGCTCCACTTACAGGCTTGTGGTGCCTGCCACTGCTTCTCCACACCCCTATCCCCCCAAAACCGAGGGCACAGAGAGCACCAGGAAGCCCCCCACATACTTAGATCATGGGCAACTTTCAACTTTTTGGAAGAGCCTCAACTGAGAAGCAATTTCTCCTTCCCTCCCACGTAGGCACACCTGGGGCACAGCAAATGTAGAGGTGGCAGCCAGCCCACCGCAGCTTCCACAACGGGGACCCCTCGTCCATGCCTGGAGCCCCGCGTGGCAGGCAGCCTGCCCTCCCGAGGCCCTCCCAGCCTTTGCCCATCACCATTGGCAATACCCGCACCCAGTTCCAGAAGAGCCTCCAAGCTCCCCGCTCACGGAGCTGAGCCCGAACCACTGCCCGCCCGGGCCAGGCCCTGGCACAGATGTGGGCTGCCGTTCTCAGCAGTTCTGGGGCATGAGTGAAAAGCTAGAGCCCCGGAGCCAAACTCTGCGGGTTCAAATCTAGATTCAGCCACTTTGAACCAGGTGAAAAGGGACAACTTAAACTTAGCCTTCCTGGACCTCAGTCTCCTCATCTGTCCATGGGGAAAATTATGGCGACCTCCCCTAAGGTGGTGGTGGCGATTTCATGAATTCAAGAGCAAAGCCAACAGCACACAGAGGGCTCAGTTTCCACCGCCTATAATTTCTAGGCGAGGAGGGCCAGCTCCCTCCTGGGTTACTGCGACAGTGTGCTGAGTTGCCCCCCTAATTCTACACTCTGCCCCTTCATGACAGTTCCCACACACCAGCCAGAGTGATGTTCCTCAAATAAAAATCAAATCATGTCACTCCCTCTACTGGCTTCCCATTGGCCTACAAGATCCCCCCTTCTCATCCCCCTGCCCCGCCAGTCCATGACACTCGCCTCCTCTCTGCCCCTGGACGTGGCCACAATAAACCCACAAATTTCGCTGTTTAAATGGAATGCTGTCTCCTCGGATCTTTCCAAGGGTGACTCCTTTTTGTCATTTGGGTCTTAGCTGCAAGAACACCTCCCAGCAAGGCCTTCCTGGCTCTGCCGGCCCATTCCAAGGTACGATGCTCCCCTCCAAGTCTCCCGCCAGCGCACCACCTGTTTTGGTGGTCCCAAGGCACCAGCTGTGCTGTCGTGTTGATGCCTCTGCCCCTCTGGCTGGAGCGTGGGTGCCACGAAAGCATGGACCCGACTGGCCTTGGCAAACGCTGACCCCTCAGGACCTAGACAGTGTCTGACTCAGAGCAGGTTCTTTAAAAATGCATAGAATTTTACAAATGAGAGTAACGATCACGCACCACACACTCAACGGGGTAGGACTTGTCGTGTACCACACCGGGGGAGTGATCAGAAGAGCTGGGGACCCCAGAGGCACTCAGGTGCCTCCAGCTGCTCATCGAACGTCTCTCTATATCATCAATTTGCAGAATGGGAGGGACAGACACAAATTATGTTTAAAACATCATTAAAGACAAAACACAGAGGCTACACAGAAATGCAGCCCACGGCCAGAGATACAGTAAATGCTGAAGTCAGCTGCACACTGGATCAAAAGGGTCAGCCTATGTGGTTAGAGACGTCAAACCAAGCTGGGATCCCAGAAGCCAAGTGTGAGATCCATGTGAGATGCAGGGAAGGTGGGTGGTGGGGATGGCAGTCCTTATTTAAAGGGGAAAAACAGGGAAGGAGGAGCAAATCCGAAATCTTGCTGAATTTGAAGGCAGGTTTATTTCACGAAAGCAAACCAAAAAAAGAGGTGGAGTCTGTTTCCTAGAACGCTCGGCACACATTTCTCTGCTCCTCTTTAAACGAGGAGGCAGGCTCTTCCTTTGATTCCACTCATAGGTCGTAATCAGGATGCAGATCTGGGTCCCTGCCAGTGGACGAGCAAACACCGAGCCTCCTAGAGCGGGTTTCCCCTGACCTACACAATGCCCGCTGATTAGCTCTGCAGGCCCCCACGGAGAGGACGCAGCTCCTCCTCAGGGGACCCCCATCACTCCTAAGACTGTCCAGGCTGGATTCTGGGCTTCTCCCACCATTGGAAGTCTTTGTTCTCATCCGCTCCCAGTGGTATTAGCTACTGCATCTCCCAGCTGAACTTCCACTGTGTTATTTCTGACCCCTCTCCCCAACCTGGCCGTGGGCCCTCTGCACCATCTCCATAGCTCGACTGATGTTAGGGGATTTGAGGTTTCCTATCAAATAAAACTCAAGGTTTTTAAATTTTTCATTGCGAATCTTCTAGTTTGAAGTTCAAACGGGTCTCGAGACAGAACACTCTTAATTCATTGGAAATTATTTCCCACATTTATTTCCCAATGTTTGGGATTTGTACTTTGAGACCAAGATACTGTGCTTATCAGGGTCCTCTGATACAGAAAAGTTGGACAAGTTGAAATGGATTTTGCTGTCTTCAAAAGAAAAAGGGGAAAGTAGCAGCAGGGAATTGAGGACCCCTGGGAGGGGACGGACTCACACAATGCAAATCAGAAGGAGAATGAAATGTGAATTAAATGTGCCTCTCTACCCCTTTACCACAGGCACTTATTCAGATGTCACCTCCTCCAGGAAGCCTTCTGGATTGATCAAGTCTGGGTGTTACTCGGTCCTAAGGGACCCTGCGCCTGTCTCTTCCAACACATCCTTTGTGCTGACTTTTTGCAAGGGTTTATCTACTTGTCTCAATGTCCCACTGGCCTGAACTCCACAGAAGTAATGACCTTGCTCTTTCTGTCCGACACTCGTTAGCACTTAAGAGACACTCAGTAAGCACGATTAGCCAACAAATGACTGACGGGTGAACAAAAACGACAAATAGCTGAATGTGTCAAGAACTTTCTTTTTGTTAAGCGGAAGAAACTCATCAAAAACTGTGGTTAATAAATAGCCCGGAGGTTCCCTCCCCCCAACCCCCGCCAAAGAAGGGAAGATACCGGGAAGACAAGATCAGCGCATTTGAGGAGAGACCCACGTGGAAAACCTAAAAGGGTTGAGAAAGTTGGATGCTTTTCAAAGAGTTCTGCAAGAATCCAAACTCTACCAGAACATAGGAAAGACGGAGCTATAAAATGCCAGATCAGTTACCCCATACGAAACCAAACTATGCAAGGCACAAAGAGAGAAAAAGCCAGCCCTTTCACTAAGCAGCATGAAGATACAGCACAAATTTTATAGGAACGAGATCAAGAAAGCCAAACCAGGACAGGAGATGCAGCTTTCAAAAGGCATCAAAGGGAACATTCTTTAATTATACAAGAAAAAGGAGGAGGGGGCCAAGGATAATGCTGCCTCTGTTAGAAAATGGGCTGGAAAGCTGTTAGCAGATGGCTAGGAAATGGCTGGAATGGCTGCAATTCTCATGCGTTACTCAAGGAAGCAGGGGGCGGAACAGCACCGTAAGCAACTAAAAACTCCACCACTTGTGTTGGGCGGGTGGCCAAATTAAGACAGGAACATAATTCCGTGGAATAGTTAAACAACTGGATTCATGATCCCAATAGATTTGTAGATGGAGGCGCCCGTTTCCAAGGATGACACGCATACTCACAACGCTGATGAGGTGGAAAGACGTTACCGAAATCAGGAATTGCCCAGAGGTTACTGAAGATAAGACAAATCGCTGAACCTTGTTCACAGGGAACCCAGATCTTACGTTCACATTCACCATGGGAAAAATACCTCCCTGTTCCACGTTAGGTGGGCTTCAAAACACAGAGGAGAGGCGGATCTCCCGTGCGAATCCCACGGTGTTGAAAATAAGGAGTCCCGTCCCACTCTGTGAGTAAAGTGTCAGTTTCCTCCGAAGCACCATGACCCATCTCCTCTGAGAATCCTGGCAGTTTTAAATGTGTTGCAGGTATGCAGGAGCCAGTATTCTTGATGCTTTACAAAAGTCCAATTTTTACACAACATTGTAAACCAATAAAAAATGTTAAAAAATTTTTTTTAAATTTTTTTAAAAAGTCCGATTTCTAAAGGTATAAACGTGTCATAAACACTTCAGTTTGTTCTATTTTTAAAAGTTTGTTTATCTTTTGGGGGGAGGCAATTAGGTTTATTTTTATATTTATTTATCAAATGGAAGTACTGGGGATTGAACCTAGGACCTCGTGCGTGCTAAGCACATGCTCTACCACTGAGCTACACCCTCCCCCTAAATGTGTTATAAATACTTTAAAGCCTTCCTGCGTTCAGAGAGGACTGGGGGGCTAAGTCTGGATCAGAGGTTGCATGTGATAAGTACATTATAAAACGGGAGTAGAAGCTTCAGTCTCTTCAGACTGCCAAGCAGCCACCCTGACCAGCAGGCTCAGGACAGACATCCTCTCCCGTGGGACTGAGGTCAAACTTGTCCCTTCTCTGCGTCAGTGAGCCCCGCCCAGTCCTGCCTAGGAGTTCGGGTGGCGAGAAGGGCAAAACACTACCAGGACTATCACCTGATGGGAAAGGGGGTTTGGCCAACGTCCGGGGAGAAGGATGTAGCTGTGATGGGTTCCCAGGTAAGAATTACACAAGGACTCGGTGTGCAGGGTAGACTATATCCCCGTGAGACGATACTTAGGGAGTCTTTCAAAGGAAATGCATCTTTATATGGGAGAATAAGTAGGACTTGTAGATGAAAGGAAAGCAAAGAACTATTCTCGGGGGGGCGGCTGTGTGAGCAGGGCGGCCGGAGCCGGAGCCAGCGGGAGCCAGACTCGCCTGCAGGGGGCGCTGTCTGGGCAGCAGAGGAAGGCAGGGCAGCAATAGACCAACTGACTTTCTCTAGGACATGGTCTCCCTTTGCCTTTCCTTTCATTCCTCTCCTGGGTGGCCTTCAAGCTTCCTCCTGATCCCCCCTAATAAATCAATCAATCCTCCCAGTTCAATGGGATGAAAGCAATAACTCATTTTTCCAAACGCCCCAGTGCTTCTCTCCCCATTGGTTCCCAGTTTCACTCGCTATCTCCCAAGCCCTATCTTAGAATCCCAGTCACATCAGCCAGGAGAGCGGTCAAGATTCATTGGGAAGAGTCAAATCTGGAGCTTTAAAAGTTATCCTGAAATTCCCATTGCTCTCTGCAGAGCTGCCTTGCAGTGTAGCTCTGTGAAAAATTTCTGGGAGTGGGCTGTTTCCAGTCTTTTTTTTTTTTTTATTTCACGGGGTGGGGAGGTAACTAGGTATATTTATGTATTTTTTTAATGGATGCACTAGGAATTGAACCCAGGACCTCACGTATGCTAGGCATGCACTCTCCCACTGAGCTATACCCTCCCCATTTGCTGTTTCCAGTCTTAAGACATTACCTCCAGATTGTTGAAAGACCGCTACATGGAATTTCCAAAAGAAAGACAAGAATAAGCAGGGAGCTATTCTTCAGCTCATGAATAACAGTTCTGCAAAGCTTCCTAGACTTTCCTGCATCCCCAGTTCCCCCTACTATTCAAGACTACCAGCCCAGGAAGCCAGACACCTCGCAAAGCCCCCAGAGTGCAATCCGGCATCAGTCTTTCTGGTTAAACCATCCAGTTTTCAAGGGGAGGAGGCGGAAAAAAACATAACACTCCTGACTGGTCCATCAACTGTTCTCCCAAGACAGAAGGCAGCCTGGATGAGAACGGAACTGTGTGCTCAGGGAACTGTCACTGCCTTTGCAGTTTGGTCAACACCCAACTGTTCACTTGTGCCTTGTAGGCATCTCTGTCGTTCACAGTGTCCAGATGACGCTCCAACAGGATAAGAAACGTGAGCAGGTGTACCTACTAAATATGTGAAACACACCCCCCTCTCTTCCACTCCCTGAGAAGACGTATTTCTAAAGGGTGTGGAAAGTCACCTAAGAGGAAGACAGACAGGTAGAAAAAAAAATATCCTCTGTGCCTTTTTTTTTCCCCTAGCACACAAGAATGCAAGTGGGCTCAGCACATCAGCCTTCCACAGAAGATAAATGCCAGCCAATTAAAAATTCAGTTTCTTTTCTTTCAGCTAATTCCTCAGGTTTTGCTAATTAGCAACTAATAGCTCTGTCATCTAAGCTGGGAAACATAAGGAAGAAAACTGGCAGTGTGTTTTCAATCAAAGCATTTGCAAGGAGGAGTGAATCAGACTTTCCAGGAGGGCAGAAGAAAAGTAGTTATCTTCCCACAACTATAAAACTGTAAAAGAGACCTGAAATTTTAGAAAAGGGGGCATCTTTCTAAACCGTCCTCCCCCTTTAATAAAACCAGCAGGGGATCTACCCATGACACGACATGGTGAATCCAAGAAATGCCCCCCACCAAAAGACCCCTGCAGGGCCAGTGAGAAAACTGGACTCCACACAGGGAGACGGAAGACCACGGAACACGTGTTTTCGGGAACAGGGAAGAGAATAAAAGTTAAGTGTCAGCCAGGGTACAGGAATGCTTTAACTACTCTATCACCTGCCTTGCACATTTATAAAAGCATAAATGCATGGTGGGGAGTTGAAAGCAGGGGGTGACGGTGGTTTGAAAGAGCTGGCTACAGATGGAACAGGAGCAGAACACGAGGGCTGAGAAATCTGTGCGCAGGAGATGGGGGTCCTCATCCTGACTCTGGTACAAGCAGGTCAGGTTCCTGAAATCCGGCCCCTCCCATTCTCTCCCCAATTATAAAGCGGGTCTGTCAGCACGACCGCACGTCTGAGCCAGGCAACTGGAACATCTACTTTCCTGCCGTGATATACAGCCTGTCCACAGCTTCCCTACACGAGAGAACTCCCCCTCCGCCCCCTGTGATGATTTGATTCCAAACACATGTTGCACATGTTTGAAGTGCCCACTATCCTTGGGTTTTCTTGTTTCTTCTCTTTTCTTTTTTAAAGTCAAACCCACAAACCTCAAATACTTTGAATCCCGCCTAAGTGCAATTTGTGAAGATGCAACATCGCATCCCCAAGCAGAATGAAGTCTTGTGCAACAAAAACTTTACAGATGTCCTTCTGAGGGGAAAAGCGATTTTCCCTTTTCCGGTCTTACAGGAAGCCTGCCCACACGTTAGAAATACAAAGCTAGTATATATAGAAGCACAAATTAGGCATCTTGGAAAGTCTGCATTTTCCAACCACAGAGAAACGCAGGAATGGCTGTGAGCGTTCACATACCCAGCTACGCTGGACTAGGAGAGCCTCTCCTCTCCAACAGTCTGGTGGGGCTGGCGGACGACTCCAAGGAAAAGGGAACAGCCTAAAGAGACGTTTCTTAACCTTGAGCTACTGAAGGTCTGCAGTGAACTTGACAAGGCCGCCGGCTGAGACAACATAAGGAAACGTGGTCAAACTTTGACATCGCTTTTTAAAAAGACGGTACTTTCCTCATCCATTAAAAAAAAAAAAACGCTTGGAAGATGTGTCACTGTCAGCTTCACACTGGTCATTTACCCGGATAATTCAATCCACATTAGGTAGCTAGATATTATTACAAAGTACCTAAAACAAACAAAAAAAACTCGTTACATGAGTAGAAGATGAAATAATCCAACAGGGTTCTTGAAAAAGTAAAGTCATACTCTACTGACTTCTTGAGGCTTAATTTAGGACATACTTAAATTATTTAATCTAAATACATGCCATACCTTTTACTTTTCCACATGTATTAAGTTTTTATTTGTTACATAAAACCCTTTCTGTGAGGGATCTAAAAACGTTAAAACTTCTCAAATGCGTGTGAAAGCTTTAACAGCTCTTTACTCCCCAAACAGAAAAAAATTACAGCCAGCCCACTAAGGTTCAGCGAGAGAGGACTGTGTCCAGAAGACCACAGTAACTGGTTCTAATCGCATATCCTTTTCCTAAGGTTCACAGTCCGCTCCATCTGTAAGCTGTGTTTATTTATATAAGATACTGACCTCGGGGAGGCAGGAGAGCAGGTCTGGTAGTGAAAAGCCGGTCTACACTGAACCAAAAGCAACTGCAACAGTAATGAAAAGACCTGGGTTTGGAGAGTGAACTCATCCCACACAGACGGTGGTGGTGAGGATGCTGGGGGGAAGAGGAGGAAGGAGGAACAGGAGAAGGGAGACGAGGCAGAGGAGGACAGTGCCCGTAATGACTGCGAGGCATCCACCACGAGCCAGAGATGGTACTGAAACTTCACTGGCCTCAGCTCCCTGAACTGTCACAAGGATGCCACGGGGCAGCGAGTCCTACATCACCCCCATTCAACAGTTAGGAAGCGATTCGTACAGGGATCTTAGAGCACAAGACCACTTGGTGTCGGTCACACAGCCATGAAGTGGCAAGGCTGGCCCCTGAGTGCCCTGATTGCTGAGCCCATCTGTGTCACCCCTAGGACCCCCTGTCGCTATGATGTATGTCACGGCAACACCTATTCACGACCAACTGAGGCGGGGCGCTGGGATGGTTGGGTCAAAACAGCATTTGCCATCTGGTTAGAGACAACTTACCTAGCTTGTAAATTATCGGGGGATTTTATAGTGATTCAAACAATACGATGGGAAAAGCTAAGGATAACCAACCTATGGGTGCAACGTCCTCTAAACAGAGTGACAAGGAAAGGTTCCAAGCGCCACCAAGAGCTGTCCTGTGCCCTGAGCTAGTTCACCCTCCACTGGAGGCCCCGGGGGCGGGGATGGGCGAATCACACACAAGGACCACCAAGAGGGGATGAGGGCCCCAGGTGTGCAGAGAACCCAGCCCCCCAAAGGGCAGGGAGAGGATTCAACGGGCAAACCGTTGGAACAAACGGACCAAGAGCAAGCTGCAACGGCTCAGAGAGAAAGTTAACGGTCATCTGTCTACTTCCGTCGGCCAGAACAGAAGTCCTCCTCAGCTGTCCTGACCAATTAAATACCTCACTAATTAGCGGGCATCTGGAATAGGAAACAAAACATACCTATAGATGGGGAAAGTTGGTGCTCACAAATAAAGGGCAAAACTAGGCAGGGAACATGTGGCTAATAATCTAGACTTTATCCTTTTGCAAAAGTAAGCGTATCTCAGGGAATATTAATATAGGTAGAGAGGATGTGGATTTCCTCCTATTTTCTGCATGGATAACATCGAATCAACACCCAGAAACAAAAACACAATGTAGGAAACTTAGGAATGTGCTCAGAGAAAACCCTACAACACAATTTGTAACTTTCATTCCTAAAATAAAGGAAAAAGAAAATAAAACAAAATGAACCTCTAATGAGGGAAGGAAAGGAACACACACCCCTGCTCCTAACTGCTGGATCTAGAAAAAATAATCAGCGTAGCAATAGGGCTGAGAAGCACTTTTTAAGCGGAGAACCTGTAGCCTTTAAAAAAAAAAAAACTAAAAACTAACAAGAATCCATAAAACCTTTGCCTCCATGCTTCTGACCGCTTTTTAAAAATTCTCCCTCCACTTAAAAAAAATATCTTCCACCTTAACCAACAATATAATCTGGTTGGGGTGGACGGTGGAGGGGGGAACGTTGCTGAGACTTAAGGTTGTGTGAGGCTCTTTGATCTGCACCCTGATGAGGGGACATTCCCCTCTGCTTCCAGCCAACTAATGAAGGGCTGAAATTAGCTTTTATCCTGGGCACTTTCTTGAGCAAAAAAAAAGAAAAAAAAAACCATGCACTAATCAGCTGTCCTCACTAATCAGTCATCTGGCTAATGACCTTTCGCCTTAAAACACTAAAAATTTCTGAAGGCTGTGGAAAAAGGGGAAACAAAAAACAGTCCCCGTCTCTGGAGCTCAATGGATCATCTGGAATTGGAGCCGGGAAGGTTAAATGGAAGGTCTGTATCCTGGCAAGGTGATAAATCTGTAATCAAGAGCTGTATGCTTTGGCACCTCAATATGAACTTCATTACTTCACAACCAAATTATATTTTATTTTAACTCGAAACAGGCCAGAAAATCAACTCAACCCTTATATGTATATTTTTTTCTTTCCATCCCGCCTTTGGAGAAAACCACTGTCTATGTGTGTTGGGAGTCCTAGTTAATTTCTTAGACTTTATGAATGCTGGAAAAGCTTCCGGTATGCTGATTAGAGCAGAAAGCAGAACACGTAGAAAAACCTTCCCCACTGAGGAACTGAGCCCCGGTTTGTTCAAAGAGGTTTGTTCCCCGCCAACCATTAAGCAAAAAATTTTTTTTAATCATTAAAAATAGGGCCACTGAATTATGCTGTACACCAGAAATTGACACATTGTAACTGACTAGACTTCAGTTTGAAAAAAAAAAGACTGGCTGCCTGCTTGTGCAGCTCACTTTAGTAACTCCCCCCATCCACCAGTCTTCCTCCAGCAGCGTCTACCTGGGTGGAGCAAATATGGTTCTACTTTTTAGGAAAGGCCCATGTGGATTCGCCACAGATGGACGCCTTCCCGCGGGCCGCCCCACTGAGACCAGAATTGCTTAGGGATGGAAGGAGATGTCAGTCCCGATAAAGAAGAAAGGACAGGACGTGGGAGAAATAGAAAAGTGGACAGTAAATTGAATTTTGCATAAATTTATAACAAGTCAAATCACTCATAAAGCACGCATGTGCGCACACACGCGCACACACACGCAGCCTGCCGTGGCCCCTGGACCAAGCGTCTAGGGGCAGGGACCACTTACGGTAGTGAGGCTCCATGTAGCCGTTCCTGGGGTCCATGGCGAACACGGCCCCGCGGTAGGGGACGGAGGGCTCGGCCAGGTGTGGCAGGGACCCATGGGTCTCCTTCTTGATCAGAGAGGCCCTCTCATCACTGGAGGTGGAAGGCTCCTCGCTGATCTTGCCGAGTCCCTGGACACTCTGTGGCTGCATAGTGACCGCGTTTCTTCTCTCTCTGTGATAGGTCTGTCCAGGACTTTCATCCTCTGAAGAAAGAAGGGAGACGGAAACTCTGAGAACACTTTCAGGAGCAATTCAAACAGGAGGGTCATGTTAGGGCTCCCTCTCCATCCCTCCCCACCACCCCAAAAAGAAGCGGATTTCTCATTCTTGGCAACTTTGAAAGCTACATCTTGATGGGATATTCTCAAGCCCAAACTGCTTATGAATGAGGCTCCAAAATACAAATGGAAGGAAGAAGTGGGAGAGCGGGAAATGAGCCTATGAAATTGAGATGCAGGGGTCAGCAAATTCTCATCACCAGCTCCCAGCTGAATTTGCCAGTGCAGCTCTCCATCAGGGATTTGCCAGTATCCCCGCGGGTCCCACATGGAGCTAGAAGTTTGGCCAGCCTAAGGCTGCAGGAGTCCAGTGTGCCCTGGTCTGGGGAAGCCAGGCCTCCGGGTGGTCCAGGAGGCGAGGGGCCTCTGTCCTCCAAGGAGGGCCTGCTGGAAAGTGATCCCAAAGGTTTTGTGGTTTTGTTTCCTTGAAAGACAGATTTGTAACCCACTGAGAGATTTAACAAAGCCAGAGACGGGACAGAAAACCCATTGGTTACAAGGGATAAAGGTGCCAAGCATGGAAACCCACAGCGCCCCTTGAAGGTCATTTCCTGCTTCAGCCCACAGCACAGAGCTGAGAGCTAAGAGGAAAACGGGGTGAGAGTCGGGCTGAGGACAGTGTCAGTATAGCTGATCGATGTACACGCTCTGGTGGGCTCCAGACATCACTTCAGACGTGTAAGAAATGGCTTGATGAAATTCCACATATATCTGACATCCCAGCTCCCTAATACTTCTGTTCCCTTTCATCAGTAAAAACTTTCCATCCATCCGCTAGGGTTCTTGGCAAACGTGACCGGATGACCTTTCTAGAACTGCAGATCAAAGAACCGATGCATAAAATCAAGCCAAACTGGTGATCTGAACCCACAACAAGTGGACCAATTCGTCTGCTGGAATCATGTGCACACACGCTTTAAGTGGTGCCCACACCAGCTCTGTGTTTCATCCACAGACTGTGCTCTGGCAGGTAAGTTCTGATGGAAACAGAGCTTTGGGGACCCTGCTTAGACATCTAATTTGAAAGCTGTTTCTCGTTCCTGATCCTAAAAGCAAACAAACAAAAAACCCACTATATTTGGATATAAATAACAATATTCTTGTACTATTTAGATGAACAGATTTTGAACTCAACTCATCCCAAAATACAAACTTAGCTTCAGAGTATCCCCAAAAGCAGGTATGTCTGGCTGAGAGTCCCCCCAGAAAACAGAAAAGGGATGCTTTTTAGCAGTTTCATAAGTCTTTTTTACCAAGTCAGAAGCAAGTACAGCTATAAACACAGACGAGTGGGAAAACACAAACTAAAGTAACAACTACTGTTTTGTGATGACGAATAATCGAAATCACCTAAAGCCAGCAGCAACTCTCGTCTTTCTGCCTATGTCTGAGACTTGAAGAAAGAAGCCATGTATTTTTTCTTAGCCCAGCAAATGACTTCCAAAACAGAGCAGATAATGAGGTATGTTCTGGTCTTAGCAGTGATTTTGCTGACTACTGCTGGGTAACTGTGAAACACTATGTGAAATATTATTTTAGCGTTGTTTTGTGCAGATCCTCACCCCTAAACCTTGTAACAATGGGCTATATAATGAGTTTAATCTATCAAGTAACTACTGAAAAACGGAAAGGATGTAATCCCACATTTTCAGACACTGGTCTTTGCAAGAGCAATTCATATCATGCTTTGGTTAATTTAAAAACAAACAAAAACCTCTACATTTTAATTTTCCCTTCTGACTAATACTTTTAGGCACCATACTCATATTTCACGAGCAGTAAGTGGCAGGCTATGGTAAAAGGGTTTGCAGTTAGGTAAAAGCAGAAGGGTGTCAAAAACACTAAAACTCTTAGTTGGTTTTATGAAAATTCCTATAACGTGCAAATGGCCAAAGTCATATTTTCCACTAATTTGCGCCTCCATAAAACCTTCATTTCCAGTTGCAACCTCAAGTCAACTTGCAGCACTGAGGTGCAAATTCTGTAGAATGGACCCTCACGTGGAAAGCCAGAAAGCCCCTACTTACCAACTTACGTAATTAGCATTCTCTGCGAAAGATGAATAACCAAGCTCAACTAATCTGTTTCAGGTTTCAAACAGGATTCCCTTGACTTAATCTTCCTAGAAGAAATTAACTTTTCTTCTCTTAAAAAACTGCATCCCATAATAGAGCGAGTTTCTTAGAAACTATGCCTTTACAAGGAGCATTTGAATCCAGCTTCACGAATAATTGAATAATTGGCATGGTCTGCCTAGAGTCCCCCCACTTCCCCCGCCCCAATCTCCTGGGAGAAGGAAGTTGTGGGCGGGGGAGAGGAGGGGATGAGTGGAAACTGGGGTGTCTTCTTAGCTAAAAATCACTTTCTTCCTGAGAGGTGATGCAACGTGTGTGCAGATTAAGGTCATAATAAGAAATGAGCGGAGTTCAAATATTCAATACCGAAAAAATTAACTCATTCCCTTAGTAAAGTCAAATGCAGGCCAGATTTTTTTTTTTTAATGTGGAAACTTTCATCAGACTCATTTTTCACAAGAGTCGATGCTCCCACATTTTCACCTACCCTCCCCTCTCCATAAAATCGCAGTGGATCATTGTTTCATAAAGTTTACCTCGTGTACCGATTTGCTTCTGAGGGGCATTCAGAGGAAAACTTGACAGTCCCCACGCTCCAGGATACAAACAGCTCTGAGGCTTGAAAGCCGGCTCTCCACAGTGAAAGGGAAACTTTCCAAGCAATATTCCTGCCTGCTCTTATAAATTTAGCAAGCACTTCAGCAAAGCCAAAAGGCGAGAGCTGTCTAATCTTGTTCAGTTGAGCCGAGCTGTTCAATAAAGTTTGAGAGTCAGTGCAGACAGGCTACGCCAGGCCAAATTATTGACAGAAACATACTGTCCACCATGGCAACAGGCAGAAGTCGGCTGCAGAAATGTAAGCAAACAGCCCAGTCCTCCAGAAGCATCTGCCAATGGACTTGAACAGCCAGACAGACACAAGGGGACTGTTCATGCCTCTCTCCATCAAATAGCCAAGCTCCGGGGCGGGGGGTGGGGGTGGGGGGTGTCACACCCAAACGTGCAATTCACTAAACGGCTTCAGGAGAAAATTATTTTAAACACCGTCATCCAGAACCCACTCGGTAGCCCCTTCCTTCTGTGTTATCTGTGCTCCGGTGAAAGTTAAGGAATTCCTGCCCACCAGCATCCAGCTTTAGAAACTGCCGCAGACTTTCCAAACTCATCCAGAGGCAACCCACATCGCCTCGGATACTCTTGGTGCCATAAACTCTAAAAACTCTCAAGTGGCTTCGTCACCAACACAGCTTAGACCGTTGACAGGGCAAGTTTAAAGGAAGTTAACTGTGTTGCGTGCAGCGGGACTCGAACACACACTCTTGTGCGTTTATTTGCTCACAAACCGCTACACGGTCTCTTCACACAGCCCAGGAAACAAGCGCTCTTTTACCTCGGGCTGGAGATCAAAGTTTCAGGCGATTCTTCCAGGCAGAGAAGTAAAACCCTGCACCGCATCACTCGCTGGGAGCACCTCCTGTCACCCTGAGCGGGCGAGGAGCCCACTGCACACGTGCTCACCTTTTTGAAATGAACGTGGATTTTTATGCCTATCCCTGAAATCCCGATTTAACACCATCACTCCTGCCTTCCCCCAGGACGCAGAGGACACGGAGCGCGTTAAGAGAACAGGCGGTACTTACAACTCGGTCCCAGGCTCTGGCTAGCTACTTCCTGCAAACTTCTCTTGGTGGGCTTTCTCTGGCGGTGCAGACCCTCTCGGAACATTCTCCGTGTCTCCCTGCCTCCCTGCACCCTCGCCCTCTCCCTCTCCCAGGCAGGGCTGCTCCCATTAGAGGAATTAAAAGTGGTTGGAGCCATGCTAAATTTAACAAGCTCATTAGTATTCTCTCTGAGTGCTTCCCAGTGAACTCTCTCTATTCAAGCCGCTCTCTCCAGCAGAAGGGTCAGGCAGCTAATCATTAAATCAAACTAATGTCACCCTATCACAATCAGCCCGAGAGAAGGAGGGTTTATTATTTCAGTTTATGCTAAATAAACGGTTTTACAAATGGTCCCCAAGCAAGGTCAACAGCAGCTTCAATTACAAGACAAACTTAACAAGAGTTGCAATAAACCAAGTGCCCGGTATTGACTTAAGAACAGGCTGGACGCCACGTCTTGCCACTAGCGGGGTTGTCCAGGAATGCATATTGTAAAATAAAGGAAGAGGGGAGAAGCTTCTTTCTTTGCCAGAATTTGCGACTGCACAGCGACTACTCATTCACCTCTCTCCAACCAGCTAGCTGCTCAGCTCAATTCACCCCACACAAAGGCTGGAGCCCAGACCTCAATGGACCGAGTGAAACATGTTCAGAACTAGGCTCTCTATTGTGACTGAATTTCTTAACATCTTTTCAAAAAGCGGAGAATGCCTTGAGGCTAAAGGAAGAAACAGGCTAATGGTGAATTGGGAATTCTGAGCAAATTTCAGAGCCCTTTCCTCCTAGCTTTTGAGGTTGAAAGCAAGCTCTTTCCTTTCAAGTTTCAAAGTCCTTTTTCCTCCCGCAGTGTCACAGAAGGATTTGAAAAGAAGGTAATTGTGCTCGCAGTCTCCCTGATCAGAGCTTACGTCCTATTTCTGGTATTTCGGAATACTTCTTGCAATAATAGCGCATATAGCTCAATCCCTTAACCGGCCTGCACTCTGCAATTGCTCATTAAATGAACAATTGCGGGTATAAAATGCCTTTTATGTTCAAGGTCTGGATATAAGATAAGCATTCTAGGACTCTAAATTTGGTTTACTAAGGAAACTCTCCATCATTAAATTACAAAACTGAAGTCAGAATATCAGGCTTTCCCAGAAAAGTGGCACTCAGGTTTCGGCGAGCCCCAAGGAGGGGCAGATGGAGGGGGAGGCCACAAAATGTGGCAGGGGGTTGGTGGGGGGAAGGACTGGGTACTCAGATTTCGAGTCGAACGGGATTCAAACCAGAAAATAATATTTCCATGTTTCCTAAGGTCTGAGTTTGCGAAACCTCATCACTTCCATCCTGAAGGGTGTAATAAAGTTGTCCTCGAACGGATTAAAACACAGGTCTTAGGCTCAGTCAGCAAGCAAAGGGCTCTTCCTGACCCCTCGCCAGCAAACATCGCCCCCTTCCTGAAGAAAAGAAATAATCCTTTTCTGCCATAGTCCGTTTTAGCATTTCTCTCATCTCCCTTGATCCTCACCAGAGCCCAAAGCTGCCGCCAGCCAAGGTGTTAGGTCCAGTTTCCTGATCAAGAAACAGGCAGCCACGTCCCTGGCTGGCAAGTAAGAGATGTAAGGGGAAATCCAGTCACGCCTCAACTGAAGCCACATGGTCCTGTGAACAGGACTAGGAGTCTGGCCCTGAGCAGGTTTGAGGAATGATACTGGAGTTTGAATGTACTCCCAGCCTCCATCCCCGCTACCATCAATAAAACGGAAACAAAAAAGTAATTACATTTTTGTGCTCAGACACTTTCAAATCCCTGATACTCTCCCAGTAAGTTTTTGTCAACAGAAATCCACCCCTGGGATACACCCAGGGGGCCCCGATGACAAATCCAGGGTGAGACATCGAACCTCAGGGTCTCCGTACCATGGAGCATCCTAACCCCACAGGCTCCGCGCGCACGCGCACACACACACGCTCACACACACACACACACGCTGAGGCTCAGCCAACGGCTTCTGTAAGTTACTGCAGTCTTGAGTGTGCTTCCACGAGCCTGGGCCCTACCTTCCTGCTCTGAGCAAGAAACAGCATCGTTTTCTTCATTCCCCCACCCCCAGTCCCCGGAAATTGCCTGGCTGTGTTTGGAAAGAGCATTATTTCCATTTTTTCCCCCTATTATGCACTGGTTACATCTTGTCCGCTTTTTATTTCTGTGGCTATTTACATTCTGATGTTCTTCGAATAAAAACCAGTGGAACCCAAGTCCTCACCTCCCTGTTTCAGAATTCTCCCTAAGACTTTGACCAAAGAGAGCTCACAGAGGAAAAGAGAAGAGGCTGAAGTTTATTCATAAGCCTTGTAGGATTATGCCGGGGGGCGGGGGGGGGGCAGAATAAACTTCCTGTAGTTTTTAGAAGCAGAATCTTGCCTCTCTCCAACCTAAGGGCAGTTATGTCTAAGCCAGAGGCTGCTCCCTAGAGCCTGGCTTCCAGAGGGAGGCGCAAACAATGCCTCCTCCTCGAAGAGCATTTCCAATGCCCTTGGGGTCAGACATCGCCCGGGAGCGGCTACACATGCATCTCCCATTGACAATGACTGATGACAGAAGGAGTGGCCCAGATGGATCCCGGGAGCGCTCTCCGCTTTGTCTGCGACCTTCAAACCCGCACTGCGGGGCTGGCCACACGAGAGGGCTGGGTCGGGTCAGGGGGAGGGGGATGTGAAGCTTTGGAGAAATTCAAGTGGCGACCCTCCCTCCGAGATCACGGGCTCAAGGATGAACAGGCAGCTCTCTCTTCCTACTTTCATCCACCAGGAGAGCCCACGGGGCAAGGAGAGAAAGTAGAAAACGTCTCCCATCAGGGGAGTACTAGTGCCATGACTGCGTTAACATTTCTAGAGTTCTTTCTGCCAAAGAACAAAACGCAGTCCAGACCGATCAACATGCCGCTAGCCCTTCAGCAGAAACTGTTTGCTGTAAAGAGTAGGCTGAGTCCCTAACCCGAGGCAATTTTCTGGCCTCACTCCCTAGGACTCAGCTCACAGAGCTCCACCCAACTTGAAAAGGGGCTCGTGGGATAGAAAGAGAGAGCAAGATGAGAAGTGAGGTAAACTGAAGGGCAAGCCTGACCTGGCTCTGAGCCTCCCCGCAGCCCGGAGCTCCCAGGCACACGGAACAGGCAGCCTCATGCCCTTCTGAAAACATAGCACAATGAGGGCTCCTTGCCATCTGGAAAATCGGGAGCCAGTCGCACTATCAGCCTCTCTGAGGCCTCACCAGGCAGGCCCTGTGGCCTAGAGGGTTTCCATTCTCTTTCCTTGTGCCACTCTCTGAACCCTCCCCAGTCAAGAGGTCCACACCCCTGCCCTGCCCGCCCCTGGGAGGTTGCCAAGCTGGACAGCTAAGAGTCGCTGTGACTTGATCCAGCACCGATCCAACCTTACTGACCAGCTTTCAAAGTTCCAGACAGAAGGCACACTAGGCAAGCCCCGCCTGTATCTGGGAAGAGAAAAACAAAAAACAAAAGCAAAACAACAGCAAAACACCAAGTAGGACCCTGAGTGCCCCTTGTAGGCGCTCCTGTAAGGCCCAGATCTTCCCGATTTTCCATGAGCTGGCGAAGACCCTTTCTGGAATTAAGAATTCTAAACTGTCATGAAGCTTCTTCTATTAGCCTGCTATTAGTTGCCAGTCGCTGCTTACACAGAGTGAGTTAATTAGTGACATCAAAGGCAGTACAATAAATTCTCAGGAGGGCCCCAATTTTTTCCCTTCTGCTTAATAGCGCATTTATGCCTATCTGTGAGTAACAGTCTCGGGGACATTTAGGTATTAGAGATCTCTTTGAGAACTCGGTTTGAGCCTTTTATAAGCAAAGTATGAAGAGCCTCTCTTCCTGGCTCTGCACCGACAGACCGGAGCAGTTAACATTCCTTAATGAAATCCACGACCAACGGTCTTAACAGAAACCGTGAAACGCCTGTTCACAAGGCCAGTGTCCAGGGCGCTGCTGCTGGCTGCATCCTTCCTTGGGACCAGCCCCATCACCCTGGAGACCGACCCCAGCCCCTGTCCAGCAAGAGGACACAGAACCTGCTCTTCCTTTAAAGACACGCAAGAAAAAAAAAAAAAAAAAACTCTACTTCTGGGAGTACTTCCAAACTGCAGTTCCCAGGTTCGCGCCCACCCCCATCCCCCTTAACATCAAAGTCTCATTTCTTAACCTTCCCATCATTTTTTCAAATTGCAGGAGTGAACACAAATTTAACTGGCTTCATCTGGTGTGTTTATGTTGCATGGTTTTTGTTGTTATAAGACGGGGTTAATAAGTAAGGCTGAGCACATGGCGGTATTACATTTTTAATAAAATTTTAAAGACCATGCTTATACTCCACAGCAGAAATCAGACCCTCCTGGAGTGTACATTTAAATATCAAGAGATTCCCAGGATTGTCCTGAAAGGCTCTGGAGGATCCGCCCCTAAGGGCGCAAGATCAGGATGGTGACCTGGGCTCACCTCTGCTGACTTGGCCTCTGAGCCAGGCCAGGTGCTGCCTGGGTCAGGTTTCCATAGCAGAAGCTCCCTCCAGCCACTGTCCACTTTGACCTCAGCTATGAAATGTGCATTTTATTTGTTTCTGTAATTGAAGTATAGCCAATTTACCATGTTCTGCCAATTTCCGGTGTACAGCATAATGTTTCAGTCATACATACACGTACATATATTCCTTTTCATATTCTTTTTCACCCTAAGTTACTACAAGATATTGAATACGGTTCCCTGTGCTGTGCAGTCAAAGCTTGGTTTATCTATTTTATATGTATTAGTATCTATAAATCTCGAACTACAACTTTATCCCTTCCTACCCCCTTTGCCTCTTGGGAACCATAAGTTTATTTTCTATATCCGTGAGTCTGTGAAATACACATTTTAGAAACCCAAATGAAAATACCACATTTTGATTCTTCACCCTTTTACTATAGGTAACCCTATTTCTACTTGCTCAGCCACAAAAGTCCACCCCTTTGGGAAACACCTTCCAGGAACAGCTCAGATACTGTCTATGAGTAAAGCAGGAAGGGTCACAAAATCTAATTTCCCCCAAAGCCCATGTTTCACAGTCACGGCCAAGACAGGATGCTTTGGTGCCCCACTGCTCTCCTCTCGTCCGACCACCTGGGCGGGGCAGACACCAACCACCCATCCTACCCTGCATGAGGCTAGAACCAGGACCCGGCCAGACCTTCCTTCTAGCCTTTTTCCAGCTTTTCTGGCACATTCGGGAGAACTTACTTTCCCAACGCTAAGGGAATGTGTTTTTATTTTCAAGAAGCCCCAGTAAAAGCGATTAAGGAAACAAACAAAAGACCACCTTGATGTACCTTTCTCAAATACAAGTAATTTCAGTCTCGCTCATTCTTCCTACCAATCTCTTTTTTCAAAAGCCTGACAATTCAAATCTATTAACCATGTACCGGGGAGTGACAGCGAACATTTACTTCCATTCACCTATCTTGCTTACTCTTCACTGTAACTTGAGCAGAAAGACACTGTCCTTTGGCTCTTTTGCCAGATGAGAAAAACTACAGCTCAGGGCAGCTGGCTCGCTCACCCAGGTCACACAGTGGGTTTGCAGGCAGAGCCTGGAGCCCAGGCAGTCAGACTCCAAAGCTCCCACTTTAAATATTTGGCTACCTGGACCTCTGTGTACTTAGTGACAAGAAAATAAAATAAATTTGAACTTGAATTTTGGGCCAGGCCCTAAAGCACAGGCCTGCAAACTTCACAACCACCCAACTCTGCCACCAGACAAGACATAAACCAATGACCATGGCTGTGTCTTCATACTCCATTTATGGCCACTGAAATGTGAATTTCACATAATTTTCACATGTCATATTTAAACATGTAAAGAGCCATGTTTTACTCATGGGCTGTCCAAAAACAGGTAGCAGACTGGATGTGGCCTCACTGGAAGCTAACTAAGTACTACCCTAAAGGAATTGACCCACCTTTACTACAAAGCTTGCACCCAAAACAATGAGGAATATTACAGAATAAAATTGTAAAAGCCGTAATACTGAGTGTTAGGGAGGATACGGAGGCACAGTCACTTTCTCACACTGTTTAAAACATTTCCACGATCGGCTGAATCAAATGATCCCACTTCCAGGATGTATCTTAAGGAACAAAAACTTAGAAAAGACAATTTATACTCAAGAGTATTCATCACTGTGTTAATTACACTAGGGAAAACTCGTTAACAAAATAAATATCCGTTATCTTCTAATATGATGGAACGTTATGTCATTAAATATAGAGCAATCAAGGATTTTTTTGGCATACTTTTTTTAATGGAAATATAGTCAGTTTACCTTGTTGTGTCAATTTCTGGTGCACAGCGTGTTTCAGTCATACATGTACACACATATATTCCTTTTCATATTCTTTTTCATTATAGGTTACTACAAGATGTTGAATATGGTTCCCTGTGCTATACAGTATGAAATTTGCTGTTTATCTATTTTATGTAAGGGAATATTAATGAAGATAAGGAAGAATTTTCCTGAGCACCACGTTAGTTACTCAGCCACAAGCGTCTGCCACTTTGGGAAACACTTTCCGGGAATGACTCAGATACTGTCTATGAGCGAAGCAGGAAAGATCACAAAACCTCATTTCCCCCAAAGCCCAAGTTCTTGGTCAGCAGTAGTCCTAAGGCATTACACGCCCATCCTATGAAGTAAGAGCTGTTGTCACCCCATTATACAGACACAAAGATGGAGGCATATTTATTCAAGAAAACACAGCTAGAAAGTGGCAGAGTCGGACGTGAAATTCGGAGTCCACTCACTCACCCACTAGACTACCATGTCTCCAAATTTTTTAAGGATCCAAATTTCTGGAGAAAGGAGAGGTGGGACAAAGACAAATATATAATTATTTCTATACAAAACTTTTGTTTAAGTTTAAAAAGCACAAAAATAGCATGAAAATATTTCCATGGATTATTTTTCCTTTATGTTTCTATATTTCCCAACCATTTGAGAGTGCAGAAATAGCTGATTTATTGTACTTTTGGTTTCAATTCTGTTCTAAGTATGACGTTTACAATAATTGTTCAGAGAAGTCCAAACGAAGGGCACAGAAATTGACAAATTATCCCACAAATGTATCTCCCATAATCTTATTTTAAACCATTTATTCCATCTCTTAAAACTGTTAAGTGCCTGCTAGGCTACTTTTACACATAATAATAACACCTTCTAGTGAGATTGGGCTTTATGGAGATGTCAATACATTTGGTTATTTTAAATTATATGACTTTTTAATTATTTTCTATTTATATACAAGCGCCTTCCAAACAAAGACCAAAAATGCCCTAACCTCCTTCTCGCCGAACTTGGTAACTCAGTTTTCCCCAAAACATCCCGAAAACATATAAAAGGGAAAGTGCATTAGAAGTGGTCATTACCACCACAATCGTTGCTCTGATTCACTGCACACTAACCACAAGTCAAGCGCAAAGGCATTCATCCTGTTGACTGCTCACAGGCTACCAGGTATGCGGTCTCATCACCTCGGTTGTTCAGCTAAAGCTATCCTGAGGCTTAACAAGTTTAAGCATCCTGCTTCCAGCCAGACTTCAGGTGAGCAGCCAGGTCCGCAGGACTTTCTCATCTATTATAAGTCATGAGTAACCACTGCCAAGGGTCTCCTACAAAGTCTCTGAGAGCTGAACACTGATTTGTTGGCCATTTTTTTATTTAAATCTGTGTATGTGAAGATGATCATCATCGTTAAAATTATTCTACCTCTTCCTATAAAAGTTCTCAGGAAAGGATACCTCAGACTGCAATCAAATGACCTGTTATCTTTCCATAGCATCTCCGAGTTCCAAGCAGCTATTCTGCAAAGGAATGTTGACCGCCATCTCCCCAGGGGGATGTGTTGCGGGCTTGGATGCCAGAAGGAGTCCGAGTATTTGGTTTGTGTTCAGGTTAACAACAGCTCCAACAGTTAATGCTGTACGTAGTTTATGGAAAGAGGCGTGTGTCCAATAGTCAAAGAAGCATATGGTTTGTAGAGAGGAAGGGTGGGGGAAACTTGCGCTTGGAAGCAGCTTGGCGTGGGTTATTTGCCCACAAATGAAAGGCTCTTCATGTGGCCCCAGAGCACCCGAGCAGACTCCCCTCCCACAGGCTGGGAAGGAATGCTGCCCGACTCAATAAAATCAGGGTCACACTAAACAGAGAACTTCTCCCCAAGAAAGATGATTATCGAATTATAGCAAATTTAAGAACGTTTTCTCTTTTTTTTTTTAATCAAGAACCAAACCAGACTCCTTCTTAAAAATACCCTACTAGGGATTGTAACTGTTCCTAAAAGTGCCAGATAGATTTCCATCCATGCAATATTGAAACTAACAAGGGTCTTTCCAATTTCTTTTAATGATGGGGGGACGCCGTAAAAATATACAGCAGTGCTTCGTTTAGCCAACGGAGCTGAAGCAAAAAGAACTGAAATAAATAAATAATCAACTGACACGGGCCACTTACAAAAAAGAACATCACTGAGTTCAACCTTTTACAGGAGGTACACGCAGCATTTTGAAAGCAAAAAAAAAAAAAAAAAAAGTCTCATACCACAAACCTCCCCTTAAAAATCACTGCCAGGGGCTGGAACCAAGGCAGGAGGTTCTTTCTCTTGCAATTTATTTTTTAATGTTTGGGTATTAATGACATCAACTGCCGTATCATATATATAATAAGGCAGCATAGTATAATAAAAGGAGTTAGAAAACCTAAGTCCAGACTTGCCTCAAGCACTTTTTCAGTGTGTGACCCTGGGAAACTAAAAATATATCGGTTTGTCAGTTGCCTCACTTAACGGGCAGATAATAAAACTTGCCCCTCTTACTTGCCAGGGGTTTCTGAGGTTAAACGAAACTGTATATGAAAACAATCTTTATAAACTCTCGCATTTATGAGTGCTGGGTACCACCACCATTTCCTCATTATCTGTTTGTTCTTTCATTTGTTTATTTACTTTATTTTTTAAAGGATTAACTTTGGGGATTTTTTGTGGGGGGGGGAGTAACTAGGTTTAATTACTTCTAATTTTTATTTATATACGTATTTATTTAATGGAGGGACTGGGGATTGAACCCAGGACCTCACTCATGCTAAGCACACGCTCTACCGCTGAGCTCTCCCCTTCCCGCTCAATATCTGATAATAATGCAGATCAAAGTAGTGGGATGTAAGTGCCCTGGGTTGGGAGGTGGGAGGCTGAGTTTCCAGGTCTGACTCTGCTGCGACACTGGCTGAAGCTCAGGCAAGCCACAGAATTTCTTGGGGATACTGCTTCCCTTTATATAAGATATGACATCACCAATCTGCTCCACCCAACTTCTGATAGATGTCCGAAGGAAAAATGGGTAACGCAAAAAAGCTCTCAGAAACCTCTAAGAAGGGAACAAACCCAGTACACACCTTTACCGAGAACCAGGCTCGATGTCTTGGGAGAGAATCATCCCTGATTCACAACCAGAAAGAGGATCCAAGTTCATGACCTCTAATTGTACACCTGGCCATCTCCTTCACCCACTTCTTTAAAGTATCTTGGGGTCAGGCTCATAATCAACATTTACAAAGTATGCGTGAAATTCACACTGAAAATACCAATTTCTTCTCTACTTGGTTCGCTCCAATGACTTGAGACGCTTGAGTCTTCCCAAGAAATCTAGTTGATGTTTCTCCATAAACAATACTAAAAAAGATCAAGCAAATTCTCTTAGGACGATTGTTGGCCACCTACACCCACTGCCTCTTTCTGCATGGTCTGTCCGCTAAGGATGGATGGTACATTTTTGAATAGCCAGAAAAAAAAAAATCAAAAGAAGAAGGATATTTCATGACGCATGAAAAGTACATGAAATCCAAACTTCAGTGTGCACGAATAAAGTTTTATTGGAACACAGCTGGGCTTACTCATTTTTGCGTTGTCTGGGGCTGCTTTCGCCCTGCAAGAGCAGCGCTGAGTATGACGGAGACCAAACAGCCAACGTAAATTCTGAAATACTCACTAGTTGGCCCTTTCCAGAAAAAGTGTGCCGTCCCTGACTTACCTATCTCAGGACACCCATCCGTGAACCGATGAGGCACACCTGGGAAACACATAGCAAAAATAAGACAGCAGTATTTTCAAAGTCCTAGTATTGAGGCTTCCAAACCTTAACTATGAGTTGGGAACTCACATCACCCTACTCTGCAGATGAAGGGGACAGGCTTAGACAAAAGAGCTTCCCCAGCGTCACAAGCCTGTAAGTTGGCACAAATCAGTTTCTTGTGATTCTGACCGCCCCCCCAATGGAGGGACTGGGAATTGAACCCAGGACCTCGTGCATGCTAAGCATGTGCTCTACCACCAAGTTATCCCCTCTCCCCAGTTCCCTATGGTTCTAAACCAGACAATATCTATGGTGGGGAAAGGAAGATTTGGGCTTTTCTCATGAACCCCAAGGTAGAAAACATTTGCAGACTGTGTCCTGTCTCAGTGTGCTAAGCACTGGGATAAATCATGAGTTTTAAATATAAAATGTGAGATGTGTATAATTAAAAATCGGTCTTCTTCTTAGCCAGCTGAAGGTAAGAGTTGTTTAAGTTTTGCCCTTTGAAGAATAATCACAAAACAAACAAGGACACATTGGTCAAAAGTGCCCCTCTCTCCCTTGAAGCTGGAGATGACAGAGGCCATTTCCCACACATTAAGCTACTCGATGTGCCTTTTTTAAATACGAGGGAAGGTGTCCTCTGCTGGGCCAGATACAATCCCTACTGATCTGTTTTCGAGGCCAGGATGACCCAGACTGGCATGTCCTTTCCTTAACAGGGATGGGGTAGGGACTTGCAAGCATCAGATTTTCAGGCTTCTGTTTCCACCAAATTGGGAAAATCTCCTAACCACAGGCAAAAGCAAATGCAGTCAGGATTCCCAGAGAGGTTTTCTGCAATTGTGTGAAAAACTGCCTCCGGGGGCTTTAGGTTTCACGCAACACAAACAATCCAGGCTGGTCCCAGTCAGCCGTTCGCCACACCGGGATTCCTACGGACGCATCTGTGTCAAGGTCTGCATGTGTCCCTGCATAACAGACCAGTAAAAACAAATGGCTGCTACTCTCACAGCCCTTATGACTGTGACTTTTCTAGACATGGAGCCACTTGAGAAGCAAAAGACAGGCCACAGGGTTGGGGCAGTGAACCCATGGATAGTTTGGACGGTTAAGGCAGCGTAAGGAGGAGGCTACTGGAAAGAAAAGGAAGTTCCTTCAGCTGTTGGGTGGGGGAGTAGAGACGTGGGGGACCATCTTGAAGGAGGTTCAGACAAGATCTGGGTTGGGAAAGTCTTAGCTGAGCCTCCTCCAACTTCCGACTTTCAAAGAGGCCGGTCAAGGTCCACCTCACCCCTTGGGGATACATTCAACTCAAGAGCATCGGATTAACAATTACTCTGAAGCTCCGACACATGGCTCCTTGGGTTGGAAGGCACCTGTGTGTTTTTGCTTGTTTCTTTCTGCACTTTCCTTTCTTCTTTAATTCACATCTTGCTGACACAAGTGGAAATTTCATATTTCTTGGCAGGAAAGCATTCTGTTTCCTGCCAAGCCATTCAGATAAAAATGCTTCCCTTCTCCTCTCCCCGCCTGGTCCAGGACTGCTAAAACCCTCAGGAAGAGTTGGAGCAAACAGGGACCAAAACACATAATCCAGACAATTTTATTGTGCTTGACAATTTTATTAATTCTATTGGGTCTCTTTAATCTATTCTATAATTTGTAGGGAAAGGGGAAAAAAAAACAAAAAACAAAAAACCTCCAAGAATGGTCCAGCTCTCCCATTGTAGCATCCCCTCCCCATAAAATGAATGCATCTTACAGTTCATTCAGCAGAACATTGGAAACCACTAGCAGCCAGCCTCACAGAGCTTTATTCGTCTTCCTTCTTACGCATTATTGGCTCTGGACTCCTGGGGAGGCGTGGTCCAGGAGAGGAAGAAGGAAACGCTATTTTATATTTTCAACCTAATCTTCCAATCGACACCACAAACCAGTCCAGTAGCAACGGTATCCATGAACTGCTGATCTGCCACCCAGACCCCGCTTCTGTGCAGTACAGTACTGACTTCTTTCTGTAAGAGTCAGGCTCTAATCCTCCTTGCCACAGGCCTCGGAAATTACTCGGAGTAAAACTAAGACAGGTATGTGGATCTATGCACCTGCCTTTCCTGTGATTCCACAGTTTCTCTGCCCCAGATTACAGCTTCCAGCTCCCCCACAACTGTCAGATCCGTCCCAGTGCCACCAGAAAGGCTCGTCAGCTTGCCTCTGCCCCATAGCTGCCTTTTTATTTTTTCTTTTTTAAAGGTTTGCTATTTTTCAAAGTTTTTTTTAGGATGTTTTTGGTTCTTTTTGGGGGGGGGTAATTAGGTTTATTTATTTAATTACTTTTTAAACAGAAGTCCACTGGGGAATTGAACCCAGGACCTCGTGCATGCTAAGCATGTGCTCTACCACTCGAGCTATGCCCTGCCCCACTCCTTCCGATTCAACTTTTCTCCAATGAAGTCTTTTGTTGTGTCAATTTCTGGTGTACAGCACAATGCTTCGGTCATATAGGAACATACATATATTCGTCTTCATATTCTTTTTCACCATAAGTTACTACAAGATATTGAATATAGTTCCCTGTGCTATACAGTAGAAACTTGTCATTCATCTATTTTATATACAGCAGTTAGTATCTGCAAATCTTGAACTCCCAGTCTATCCCTTCCCACCCCCTTTCCCCCCAGTAACCCCAAATCGCCCCCATCTGATGCACCACCTCTCTTCTGTGCACATCAGAACCACTGAGCAAATCCTAAAATCTCCTGATGCCAGTGTCTCTTGTTCTTGACCTTGGGTGGCTTGTATTTGACTCCTGAATTTGTCTGTAAGGTCTCCATTAGACCAATTTAATGACTTCCTCTCTGCACTGATGCTTCAGCACAGGCTTCCATCCACTCTGTTCAAGTGACCTTTGTGTACCGGTCTCTTACTATCATTTAAATGTGAATGGTTTCAGAAATGTAAATATTTCAAACCTTCGTAAACTCTTTTAATAAGTCTATCCAGACAGACCTGAAATTCATGGTGGGGGAGAAAAAGATCAAAGTGCATGTAAAAATGTTAAGTTCTCATTTAATAGCATAAATGGAAAATATGGCAGAAATAAAACTATTCTTGGATTGGTCTTACCAAAAGACATCTGTACTCTGTCAAATTTGAAAACATTCTCCCAGCATCGCATCTGAAGATTACTGATGTTTGCGCAACAAAATAAACAAAAATATGGGCTGTTTAAAAGTAAATAAATAAATGGAAGATAATCACTAAAAAATTCCTACAGATATACTTGCGAAACTATAAAGTTTTGAAAAGTGGTGTTCTGGTCTGGTTGTATACTTCTGTGTTTCAATCCATTTAAGACATTGAAAAAGAGGTTTAGTTTTTATGCAGCCAAACTCCACATACTAGAAGCAGTTTTATCAGTGCAAGAGAAAGCCACAATGAAATGATGAAGGAATTAAAACTTACCCGATAGGTTATACGCCCTGACAGGTAGAGCAAATCGGTAGAAAATCTCTGGCTTCAATGTAACCCTACTATAAGATCCACAGAAACCACCAAAAGTTTCAGTAAAATGCTTCTTTATCCAACATGACCTGTCTTGCTTTGTATTCTACTGGAAAGTGTTAAGAGTTAAAGTATTTTGCAAAAGCATCAGGGTTTTTCATGGGAGCTGGGAGGATTTTTATTTCATTATTTTTTAAAATATTCCCCTTAGAGATACATATTCTGAAGGCCGAATATGGAATCACTTTTCCACATAAACACTGGAAAAATGAGAAAGCAGAAGCCACAAATTAGCTTAATTTCAATGGTCAGCTCATGACTATATACATGTCACACGATTTATCATGTCGTCAAATCAAAATACACTGCTGGTACATGTCGAGTCAGGGGTGGTAGTTTATTTCCTTACTTTTGCCAAGCCTCAGCCTAGTCTCGTTGAAACTAGTTACTGGTGGTATCAAGTCTCAAACTTCTTTTCTACTCTGCCGGGTTGATCACAGAAAGGAACGCCAAAAAAAAAAATCCCTTTAAAAGTGAATGTATAGATTCTGTAAAATGACTGAGCAACCTAACATTCTGAAAAATTCCCCCGAAGAAGGAGAACCCAGTCTTCCTCAAAAGCTTCAAACCAGAGAGAAAACTACAAAACCCTGGGAGAATGGATACCCTGTGAATCCTGATGTCCAATATATTTCATGTTAATTTCTTCTTAATTTCTTCACTCTTCAGGGAGTACTGAAAACCGAAGCAAATGTTGAAAGTCCTGATGGTCCCCACACTCCAAAACTTGAAAATTTTCTAGAAACACACACGGCTTCTCTGGTCACAAACGTTCCAGGTTGGAGGGGAGGGTGTAGCTCAGGGGTAAAGCGCGTGCTCCGCATGCACGAGGTCCTGGGTTCAATCCCCAGCACCTCCATTAAATAAATAAATAAACCTAATGACCTCCCCCCCAACTCCAAAAAAATCCCACGAAACTTTCAGGTGTCTACAGAACCAACCTCAACCTTCCTGGCCTTGAATAAAGGCACTGAGTGGCAGGGACCACCTTCAGCCCCTTTCATCCCCTTCTTCTGAGGCTGCTCCACGCCCCGCCCAAAGCCTTCTCACACTCTCTGTGATGAGCTGTTTGCTTGCTCCGGCACTAGAATATGGGCTCCTTCCAGGCCGGGGCTGGATCTCGTTTGCTGTGGTGTCCTTATGCCTGGCACACCACAGGCACCAGACACTCATGCTAAGGGCGGATGCATAATTGAAGGAGTGGGGTGGGACCTGCGGGCACGTCTGACAGTGACGTCGTTCCCAGGGCTAGCAGCAACGGCATTCGTCTGATCAGACTCAAGCCCCAGAGGAAAGGACACTGGGGTGCCCGTATGGGCTCCCCCAAAAACCAGATGCCCAAAGTGAAAACACGGCTCTGAACGGGGATGGGGTGACAAACAAAAGAGAGAGTGACAGAGGAAAGTCGCCCGTGGCAGCCTTTTGCCAGGGGTTGGTTCTAATTTTTTAAGCCCCCGCTTACAGTTGCCAGCTTATCAACTAATAACAGTAGCCGCCCAATCATGACTCAGAGGGTCATGTCCCTGAATGGCAGGAAACTCACTGAGGACACCGAAGCCAAGAGAATGAAAATTGGCGGGAAAAACGGACACAAAGTATCTCCTCCCGGACGCCCTCTCTCCCGGCACCCGTGTTTCACCTGTTCACAAGGGTGAGATGTTTCATGCGTTCCACACTCACCTCATGGGAGTTGCTGTGGGGATTAATATTTAGCTCGTGTGGGTGACAGAAGTACAAAGTGACTCATGGTTTACAGAGATGCCCATCAACTGGAAATGCACCAGCAAATATTTGGCCCTTGCTGAGACACCGAATCGTCAGGTGAGACGTGTTTCGGGAAGTCTGGATAACTGCTAAACTGACGTACAGACAGTTGATGGATTAAACAATAACAATTTAAGAATTGAGCCTTTTTCTACACATTCAGAGAAAGAAAAAGATGTGGGAGGCGAGGGATGGGAGAAATAAAGGTAACTCTGCCAATTCCTTAAAAGGGTAGGGCATTTTTATGTAGCACATGGATTTTTCTTCCTTTTTTTTTTTTTTTTAACTCCCAGCCTTTCATCTTCACTCTGGTAGGACTGCATTTGCCACAGGCTGATAAGTGAGTGTGGCAGAACTTCAAAACTCATGTCAGCCCAAGAATCTAACACAGAGGAGAGAGAAAAAACTCAGACAGAAAGCTGGTAAGAGGCAGCCATAACATTATTTTAATACCTTTTATTTAATTCTACCAAAAGATCACACAGTAGTGTGATCTCGATTTGGTAACGTCTCAACCTCACCTCATGCACTGCACATGGCCTACATCCAATTTCTTGCCCCAAAGATGTGGTTTTCATTAAACGAGCAAAGCTAAGAGAGGTCGCCTGTAAGACCAGTGAGTTAATAAACTTCTTTCCTCTTAAGACAAGTTGAACCTTCAGTTTGCTAGGGTGAATCAAGAGCTGATGAACAAGAAAATCACAGGATGGAAAATGTAATTCTTCACGGAGAGGCGGGAGCCCCGGCTGAAGCCAACAGCATCATCTACAATTTATATCGGTGCCTTGTTAAGGGAACGTCATTACTCGTGTGCTTACTGAGAGGAACAGCAAGAAAAGGCAAAACAAAAAACACGTGCATTTCAAGTCCATGCCGTTCTGTACTTGGCTCAAGGGGTGGAGGTGGAAAGAACAGAAAGATATATGGACCCAAGAAAGTTTGTTAAAATGTCAGTTTTACTCCCAGCACCAGGGGGGTCAAAACACAGGCACTCAAATACTTAGAGCAGCACTCTTTGTAACCAAACGTTTGAAGCCATCAGTGCCCATCAGCAGCACGAAGGATTCATCACTTATGGTGTATTCAGACAATCCAGTACCATAGAACAAGGTGAATGAACGCCTGGAAGTACACAAAATGCAGATGAAGTCCTGCAAACTTACTGCACTGCCGAAGAAAAGAAGTCAGATAAGAAACTGATAAAAGTCCAAAAACAGACATGACAGGCCCACGCCGGCAGAAGTCAGGGATCAGAGAGGCTCAAAGGTGTTGATGACGGTCCGTTTTGGGGGTTTGGTGCCAGTTTCACAAATATGTTTGGTCTGTGAAAATCATCAAAATCATCTAACTGTCCAATTGATGATAGGAGCCCTTTTCTACCTGCATCATTTCCTGTAGTAAAAAGTGGTATCACTTCTAAAAACTTCCAGGCAGGTCCTAAATGCTCTGTCTTGTCTCCTGTGGTTCAAAACGTGCTATTATGTATTTGAGGTAGCTGAATGCGAATGCATCCAAACAGCTGCAATATATGAAAAAATGTTACTCTAGGAAAAGAAGAACTCGAAAAAGTGGGGGGGACTGACATGAATAGGCAATTCACCGAAAAAGAAATTTAGATGTGCTAGAAGAAAGTCAAACTAGTTCATATAACGGAAGACGTGAAAATTGAAACAGGGTGCTGTTTTGTTGTTTTGCCTTGATACCAAATTAGCAAGTGTTGGTAAAGGCTGAGTGAAGGAGAAGACACTATTATCAGTGGGTAAAAGAAGGATATTTTGCATGCACACATCCCTGTACATCCCTGGTGCCCTATATGACAAGTCCTAAATATATACACTGCTTGACCCAATGATCCAATACTGCCCTGGCTGGGTACGTACCCAAAGAAGTAATTTAGGTTTGGTGCCAAGACTTAGCTACAAAGATATTCACTGAAATATGATTTATAATAGAAGGGCGCTTACATGACCACAGTAGGAGATTAACAATATCCGCAAAGCAGAGAACAGAGCAGGGCTCGCGATGGGGTGGGCAGGAAGTGTACATCCAAATCTTAGCCACGGTGCTGAGCACTGGAAAGTCAATTAGGAGTGTTTGTTAATTCTCTTCTATTTCCTGCCTTTTCAAAACTTTTTTCTAAAATTAAAAAAAGGCAAGTTTTAAAAGCATGTTTAATTTAGAAATAAATGTGTCTTTTCAGAGCTATTTCAAGCTTACCTATTATAGCCCTAATATAATTTCTTACATATAGTTCTCATATAGAGCACCTATTGGTCCATTACGAAAGCCCTTGGTCTTTTTGAAATGTGAGTTAATGGGAAATAAAAGAGATGCCAGAACTCTCACCACGATTGCCACCATCAAGTATTTGCTTGGGCAATTCTTTTCTTTCCGAAATCCCCCACGGGGGTAGGAGGGAGATATCAGACATGGTGTGAGCTCGTGCCCAGCTTAATCCGCATTCCCCAAACTACAACCTGGGAGGATTCAGCAATGACCCTGTTGACTCAGCACACAGCCATTTATTAATCATTCAATGTGTAATTGCACCATTCTATAAAAATTGCAATGTCTCCCAATGCAAACTCACACTGTTTCCTGGCTCTCCTGATGTTGCATATGTAGCTCTGGGCTCCTAAGAAGTGTCTGATTCACAAGCAGCCTTGATTGCAAAATTTTCAAAGATTGTTAGAAGTCTGGAAGAGATTCTGTCATAGAAGTAATTGTGTCACTAAGTGGCACTTTTTTTTTTCCTGCCTTCTGTAAAAGGCAGAACCTTTTTCCTAAGTGAAAACTTCAAGATTTTTTAAAGAAATCCTTTCCTAGGAAGAGAACTGAGGAGATGAGGAGTCTGAGTACTTCAGGAATGAATTAGAAGAACTTCCAATTTCAGTGTCATTGTGCTGAAGCAGTATGAAAGACAACTATGTGGAGAAAAAAAGACTAGAAGGAAATATACTAAAATGTCTATTTCCAGCCACACATGAGTAAACGAACAAGGATGACTATTGTTTTCTTTAGCTATGTTTTGCAGTATTTTCTACACTGACTAAATGCTGCTTTTGTTATTACAAAGGCATAATCAAATGCTACAGGTCACAGAAATTGCCATTACACTTTCTAATCTAATCTAATCTCATTAGATTAAAAAAAAAACAGAATTGAGCATCAAAGCCCCTGGGATTTGGGGCTTCATGCAACCACTCTAGTTTACACTGTTTCCAAAGCTTTCTTCCCAAGGCATTCCTTTCGGGGGGGGGGGGGGGGAAGGGTATAGCTCAGTGGTAGAGCGCATGCTCAGCATGCACAAGGTCCTGGGTTCAATCCCCAGTACCTCCATTAAAATATAAAATATAAACAAAAATTTAAAAATCTAATTGCCTCCCCCCAAGAAAAATACTTTTAAGTTTTAAAAAAATGGTATTTTTTTCCCAAGGGTCTTCCTTCCAAGGTTATGCCGAATTGAAGATCCAGAAAATAAAGGAGCCAAGATTGTGACATGATCTAGTTGCATCTGTTTCTACCAAAACGTCTCTTTTACATTTTTATGATGCTTTTTTTCTCAGAGTGGGGGATGTATTTTTCACCCACAGAAGTTGAACAGTGTGTGCCCTCACTCTGAGTGTAAGAATAAAACAGCGTTCACTGCTCCGAAGGTGGAGGCGAATGGGCTGGCAGGACCCACACGTGATGCTCAGGTATCCCCTCCGTGCCTTCACCGCCCCATGCAAGCCTGTGGGAGGGGAGACAGAGGACAACCATGGTGGTCACCATAGAGTATCCCCAGAGTTGAAGGATTTGGGGGACTGGCCTGTCTATCAATCAGCAGAATGAGATGGTGTGGTGCAAAAAATCAAACATGTACTGGGTTATAAAGGGAGCAACGCGTCTCAAAAATCATCGCACACTCAGGGAAACGTCAGGCTGGCACGCACTCTTAGGGTCCCTTTCCCTGGTCACAGCCCATCTCAGAGGCTCTGTGTCTGAGATGTGCGTGCAGCCATGGAGACAGACAGCGCTGGGACATCCCAGCTGTCCGGGTCTGCCCTCGGGCCGGGGCTTCCCCATGCTGCCCAGGAGGGCAAGAGCCTTCAGCAGCAGGACTGAGGTTTCCTCTGGAACAGAGTAAATACAAATCATCACTTCGTCCCAACACCTCGCATTTTGCCTTCGCGTGCTGCAGCAGGCAGATGCCCCACAGATGTTCGTGAAATGCCTGGTGCCTGGCTCACCGGGAGAGAGGGAGCCTGCGTGAGCAGACCTGCCCTGGACAGACATACAGGCAAGAACTGTTCTAAAGCAATCAGTTGAAAAGCCCACACACTGGGAGCTTTTTTCTCACCTCCCTTCCATGACACCCCAAGCCATTTGACATTCCTTACTTCTAAGGCCCAAGCCTGCCTCTAATTTCTGAAAAGAGATTTTTAAAATTGCATGAATACCACTTTCTTAGTCTCTGTAATAAATCCAGCAGCAGGAATGAATGAGGATCCTGGACAGAGCTGGGTAATGAGTTTGTAGTCTGTCTGCTCTTGGGGAAAGCTGCCCGTGTATTCTGATTTAGAAGCAAATAAATACTATTATCTTCCCCAACCATCTTTTTTTCTGTATTTTTCACTTCTCCTTCCCTTTCCTCACTTGCATCCCCAATTGGACCAGCCAGAAGAATGGCTCCTCTTAGGATGAGCACAAAAGTGTTTTCTGAGTCACTTTCTAAAGCAGAAAGAACCACAAGAAATCCTTTAGAAACATTATTGACCGAAATATAGCCCATGAGCTTCAGGAAAGGTCTGTGTTCACTCACTGTGTTGCAGGGGGCGGTGAAGGCACGGAGGGGATACCTGAGCATCACGTGTGGGTCCTGCCAGCCCATTCGCCTCCATCTTCGGAGCAGTGAACGGTGTGGAAGGGACCCAGGGAAGATGAGGGAAAAAAGTGATGGCTGTGGGAACCTAGGGACCAAAGTAGAACTTATCTACTTCCATTTCAGTTCTTACAACTTGACATTTTTGCTCTTTACATACTGGAGACGCCCTTGGCCATTTCATTGCCTCATGGCTTCTGTTTCTGGGACAGGTTGAGAGATTAATGAGAAATCTTGGCCCCCCCTATGCAAATTCTACAAAAATAGCCTAATTTTATATTTCTTCCAAAGGACAAAAAAGGCAATGTAAAGTAGATTCCTGATGGCATTGGACTAAAAAAATTACCAGTAAATGTAGAATGGTTTCTTGTGTCCCATAGGACAAAAGTCTTGTGAATACGCAAAAGGCATTAATAAGATATAATATAAAATAGAAATATTGTTATTGTTCCAAAATGTCAGATGTAATTTTATCACATTTAAAATGAATTAAAGACTACTCAGCCATAAAAAAAGAATAAAATGATGCCATTTGCAGCAACATAGATGAACCTGGAGATCGTCATTCTAAGTGAAGTAAGCCAGAAAGAGAAAGAAAAATACCATATGAGATCACTCACATGTGGAATCTAAAAAAAAAAAAAGACACAAATGAACTTATTTACAAAACAGAAACAGACTCACAGACATAGAAAACAAACTTTACGGTCACCAGGAAGGAAAGGGGGTGGGAAGGGAAAAATTGGGAACTCGAGATTTGCAGATACCAATTACTATATATAAAATAGGTAAACAACAAGTTTCTCCTGTAGAGCACAGGGAACTCTATTCAATATCTTGTAGTAACCTATAATGAAAAAGAATATGAAAACGAATATATGTATGTGTATGTATGACTGAAACATTAGGCCGTCCACCAGATCATTGTCACAACAGTATAAATAAACTGACTATACTTCAAATAAATAAGTAAAGTTAAAAAGTAAAATGAATTAAAGGTGTTCATCACCTTTTACTATCTGGGCAACTAGTTTTTCTTTTCCATCTGACTTACTTCCCCCTAAACCAGGTAACCTCCCCCAGCGCCAGTCACACCCAGAGATTTCTTTTGACAGTTCTCCATGAGACATGGGGACCTGATCTTCCAATTCTGATGTCCTGACTCTGGTTTCCTGGGAACTCTGGTTGGGTCCAGGTCAAAAGCGGGTCCAGGTGGGAGGGTACAGCTCAGTGGTAGAGTGCCTGCCTAGCACACACAAGGTCCTGGGTTCAATCCCCAGTACCTCCAATAAAACAAACCAACCAACCTAATTACCTCCCTCTTCCACACACACAAAAAGTCTTTTAAATTGGGTCTAGGGATATCAGCTTTGTGTGTCAAAACTTCTTTCAACTGGATCCACCCTTCAGCCAAGCCCAGGGACCCCGCCGGGTTCATCCCCAACGCCTGTTTATTCATTTCCTCCCCTTGAAAGGTTAAAAGCACCCTGTCCTTAACCAGCTGGTGGAGCTGAGCAAATCCTCATAAATCAGCCCTTTGCCGGGCGGGCGACCTGGGAGTTCATGGTGGCTCTTGGCTGACACAGAGAGCAGCTGAAGCACGTTTCAGTTCACAAAGGAACCTCTGCGTGTTTGCAGGCCTCCTCTTTCATCTGTAGGTTCACAGTGCGTTTTTGATGAACTGTGCTCATCAGCCGCTGCTACCCCCTGCTTCCCAGGGCCGCACAGAGGGTGACAGTGCGGGCGTGGAGTCTGGCTGCCAGGAGTTCAAGGCCTGGCCCTCGCCACACTCAGCGCACAAGTCAACTCCCCGGTGCTGTTTCCTCGTCTGCAAAGCGTGGGGACCGCAGTGGGCGCGCCGTGAGGATGAAGGGGTGAGATGTGACCTCCAGCTGTCAGCTCTCACTACAGCCCCCCACCCACCCATGCTGACAGGCCCTGGGTCTGCAGAGACCCGGGACAGCTTCCCTGCCTGATTTCCACAAACGCAGCCTGCTGCCTTAGACGCACACCTCATGCAACTCCTTGAGTCCATTAAGATCCAAAAGAGATCAACGGATCAAGCCCACACCGTACATGTGTAACTGAATCACTGTGCTGCACACCTGAAACTCACACTGTAAATCCACAACCCTTTAATACAGAATTAAACACGCACACACACACACACACACACATATCACGGATGTGACGTTCCAGCCACCTGTGTGCTTGTAACCAAGCAAGCGACACACATTTAAGTGCACCCATTTGCATGTGATGCTGGCAGAGCAAATTGCCCTGGACCGGTTCCCCCAAAACACTCGCCTGCCGCACCCCAGTCCACCCACGTGAGTGGAGAAGACAAACTTCACCGCTTGGGGCCTCGATTTCTTTGTTTTGAAAAATGGAGCTGACAGCAGGCTCTCTCTTAAAACGTTTGTGGGCAGGAAATGAGTTAAGTTCTACAAACTTAGACAGAAAAGCAGAAACTGCTCTGGGGGAGTATGTGGATTCCGATGTGCACGCGAAGATGGGTAATGATACTAATAGCAGTATCACTCGCTAGTGAATGTCAGGTCGTACAAACCCTCCCCACAATCTTATTATTTCCATTTCCCAATGCAAAAACTGAGGCTTAGAGGGGGAAAGAAAGCTCCGCAAGGTCACACGGCCTTCAGTGACGACTCGGTCTGTCGAATCGCAGAGCACACGCACTCAACCTTAGACAGTACAAGCCCCAGAACCTTCTCTGACTGTGGAAGGTCTGAACTTGTCAACTGAGCCCCAAGTCCCCGACAGGATGATGGAGGAGGACGGCCACACAGGCTAGCCAGCGAGATCATCAAATCGGGCGTGGTGACCAACCAGGGGACAGATGCCCTGGGCAGCCTGACATGAAGGAAATCCTATTTCAATTGCGTTTAACATTTAGTCAAACCCCATTACTTATGCCCCCGCCTAAGCTGGTGCTGACCCGAAGCTGGCCTCAAAGATTCATCAAGGTGCCAGAAGAAAGCTGGGTTCCACGCAGAGGTGCAGAGAATGCCCTCTCCACAGTTGTGTGCGTTCCTTCGCCCCAGGTCTTCACAAATTCTCTTTAGGCCCACAGATCGCACAAAATTCCTCCTGAAAATAGATCTGTCAGCTCAGGTTCCTAAACCTTCTCCCAGGATTAAAACCAGTCCTTGGGGGCCAAGAATCCTGAGGCTATCTTTTCTCCCTTGCCCCCACCTCCTCCAAACCCCTCCACACGTACTTGACTTTCTTCTCTTTCTCTCTCAATCTCTCTCCAGGTGTTTGGTCCAGCCTGGCCCCCAAAACCTCCTCAGTCAGTGGGAAGAAATGGAACAAGGCAGGGATGCAGGCACAAGGATGCCCAAAGCAACACGAGCCCACCGGCTGTACAAACAGCAGACGCCCAGCCCCGCCTGGGCTCCGTGGGGACGGTCGGCTTCCTCACCTTTCATGTGCCTAAGACAACCTGCTTCTTCAGCCTGAGGCTACAGAGAAAAATAAAAGGCCCAAAACATCGCGGTGAGGAATTCCTCCAAGGACCTGCCTCCCGAGGCTACAACCAGGTGTGCTGGCCACTCCTACCCCCCACCCCGGACTCGGGGTGAAGGTGGGGTATTGATCAGCACATCCCTCAGTGGTCCAGCTCCTCGGCTCGGCTGCCCGGAGGGGACTGGGGGAGCGGGTGAGGTTAGGGCGCTCAGGAAGAGCACAGAGGCCCTGCCCTCTCCCCTCCACACTTGTAAACCCTCCCCCAAATCTCAAGGCATCGGACAGACGGCATCTACCACAACAAAGAGATGCTCCTGTCTCTTCACTCACTCCCGTCGGGTTCACTTACGTGCTGAGCATCCACTGGGTCACACAGGGCGCGGCGCACAGGACAGTGATGGGACAGGCTTGGTCCTTCCCCCTGGACCTTACCGAGGTGCAAAAAAGCCAAGAGCACGTGTAGCACACAGCAGTGCTGGGACAGGAACCCAGTCTGACCCCAGGCCCCGAGCCTCAGACCCACGACCTCCATTTCTACTTGTGTGTGGCTTTAAAATGTAGAAATTTTCAATGTTCAGTCTGATGGAAGAATGATCATTCATTAAACGGTTCCTCAAAGGGATACAGAGGCCGAAAACAAACTGCAGAGTGAATCGAATTTAAAAACATGGATGAATCAGCAGAGACAAGCAAGGGGCATTTCCAACCGCACAGAACTGATGCAAACAATTCCACGCTCCTCAGGAGGAATTTTCCGTGCCTCCTGGCCTTGGTGTGTCCCAGTAAGACAATGCTGGGGTACCATGTGCCGATGGGATGCCTAATGCAAAACTTCTTTCCCCTAATTTTTTTTAACTGTGGTCAAATACACAGAAGGTTTACAACCCTAACCACTTTTAAGCGTACAGTTCAGTGGTATTAAGCACAGCCATGTTGTTGTAAACCATCACCATCATCCATCTCCAGAACTGTTCTCGTATGTCTAATGGATAACTTCTGATGAGGCTTGGCTCCAGGCCGTATCACTCACAATTGCATAAACATTCATTAAACCCTGCCATGTGTGAGACGGGGCTGGACGTCAGGGCCCCAAGACAGACACCACGGAGCGCTGCCTTCCCGGCGCTCCAAGTCTACTCGCTAAGTGGGACACAGAATCAGATCATTGCGAAAATAGATTTCAGGGGCTGGGCGATTGAGAAACCAAGCGGAGATGGCAGATGTCCTCCCTCTGGGCCCAAGGACAAGGAGGCCCCAGCTGTGTCCCAGCTGAGAGGATGCCGGCCAGAGACAGCACGCACATGTCACAGGGGCCCAGAAGCCACCCATGCAACTTCTCTCCTTTGAAACAGTTCCAGGGAAAGACGGGACAGAAACACACATGCCCCAAAGTGCTGACAAGGTTTTAAAAATTACTTAAATGCTTCCTGCGCGTAGCGTCCGTGAGGGCTCTAGTTTGCTTCTGTAACAGGTAATAAGAGCCAACTGCAGGCCACCAAGATGCAGGCACCTAACTTCCAGAGCCACGTGTCAAAGTCGTCCCCCCCCCCCAGAGCTGCGAGGCTATGGTCCTGACAATGCTGGAACGCTACCTAGTCTCCTCAACTAAGGTAAACAGAATAAAACAAAAAGATCTCGCCTTTGATCACCAAGGAAGTGGTCACCCCCTCTCAGGAAGAAAGGAGAGCCATTCTTTGAGCAGGACACAGAAGCGCTCCATCGGACTAGATCCAGGGCCTCTGCATTAATTCAGCAAATCTGTATTAAGCTCCTACTACTCACAGGAATCTAGTAACTAGATCCAGTCCCAAGGCTCTTGGGTTTTATCAGTCAACAAAATAGACACGACTTTCCATCACTGAGGGCTCAGAGTTTTAGCAGAGGAAACAGGTAGCATGTTAGATGTAGCAAGAGCTTGGAAAGATGAAAAAAAGAGTGAGCAAACTTGGGTGATGGGGGTGGGGTGGGAGGCAGGCAGGAGGCAATAAGGCGATCCTGGCGGATCTAATGGAGTCATGGACTTGAAGCAGAATAGATCCAGAGAAAGAAGGAAGAGCCAGAGCCAGAGCCAGAGCCAGAGGCCCCCACAGTGAGGGGGAGAGTGTGGGCAGAGGGGCAGAGCACGCCGGGTCTTGGAGGCCTTTGTGACAACTTTGGCTCCCAGGTGACACATTTAGTGAGTTTTGAGGGGAGGAGTGATGTAGTCCAATTTATGCTTTTGTTTTGATATTTTCTGAAGGGGGAGTAATTTATTTATTTTAATGGAGGTACTGGGGATTGAACCCAGGACCTCATGCCTGCTAAGCATGCGCTCTACCACTGAGCTACACCCTCCTCCTCAATGCATGCTTTTAAAGGCTCCCTTGACTGTGTGGATGAGAGACTGTAGGAAAGCAAAGATGGAAGCAGGAGGCTACTGGTGCCCAGGAAGGGGCTGAAGGTGGCTCCCAGGAGGGCAGGGAGCAGGTGGTTAAAGCAGACAGAACAGCCAGAATTTCCTAACAAGCTGAATTTGCTGTGTGCATACGTACACACACGTTGTGTGTGCAAGAGGAAGAGACAGAAGGAACATGGTCCCAACATCTGGACCTGGACAATGGGAAGGACGCCTTCTCCATCCACAGGGGATGGGACAAGGTGGGGCGGAGCAGGTAGAAGGGGCTGGAATCAGCTCAGCTCTTCAATGTCATGGTTAAGGGCTCTATTAGATATTGCCACAGAAATGCCTAATAGATAGAGGAGTCTGGGGTTTTTTTTTCCTTGTTAACATTTTAAAAATATAAGTTAAATGTATTAATTGTACTACGTGAATGATTTTGGAATTTTATTTCATGCCAAGGTAAATGTTACATACAGCCAAATGGAAAACACATCAGAAAAGGGGGTTTTCACATAAACTGTCCATAACGTAGGTAAAATTTCAATAAAACCAGTCTTCAGTGCAAAAACCTCTTCTCAGTGTTACATAAAAATAAATGAAAAAGGACTATGTTGATGTATCATTATTTCATGTTACTTAATAGCCCCAAACAAACACACTGTTTAACTATGAGGCTGGTAGAAATGCTATTTGCTTTATTCACATAAATACAGAAATGCAGAAAGGTTCCAACACAGAATAAGCATCTTAGTGGAAATAATAGAGATTGGAGCATTTTACGTGATACATATGGACTGATTCAAAATTTGGAAAAGTAATTTACATAGCAGAACACATGTATGAATGTGAAAGCAAGATGAATGAAAGAAAAAGAATATGAGTCTGGGGTTTGGGGGAGAGAGGTCTGAACGGAAAGGGCGAATCAGGGGGTTTTGGACAAATTGAGAAATTGATGGCATGTCAGTTTCCAGGGCCGGCTGCTTCCACCAAAGGTATAGCAGAGAGAGAGAGAGGAGACCCAGGTCCCAACTCCGGGGCACACCCACAGTAAACGTTTGGAGAAAAGAGAAGACGTTGGCAAAGGACCAGCCAGTGGACTGAAAGCAGAAAGCAGACAGAGCGATGGGCTGGCGGCCAAGTAAAGCAGGGGAGGAGTGATGGAAGAGCTGGGTCAAACGCTGCCGAGGGGCCACGCATGATGAGGACTGAAAACTGACCCCTGGATTTAGCAACGTGGGGTCACTGATGGCCTTGACAGAGCAGTTTCCACAGAGCGAGGGGTCAGGGGAAAAGCCAGAGCGGGTGTAAAAGGGGATGGCTCAAGAGAAGATGCAGACAGTGAGTTTAAACAACTCCTCAAAGATTTGCTGCAAAGACACAGGGTGGCAATTGGTGGGGGCGAATTAGGGTCAAGGAGTGCTGTTCATTTCTTTTAAGGATGGACGTTTATATTCTGATAGGCGCCAACTAGCAGGAGAACAAAATAGATGAGGTAGTGACAGAGAGGATGGTCGTGGGAGTGACAGCCCGGAGAAGGTGGGAGGGATGCCCCCCCCCCGGGACTTTTGGAGGAACTGGCTTTCGATGTCACCTGTAATAAGAGGTGGGGCAGCGAGAGTGAGGTCACAGACATCAGAAGGCAAGCGGATGTGCTGGGAGTTGCTGGTGAAAGTTCTCTTCTGCTGGCTTCAGTTTGCTTGGTCAAAGTAGAAAAGTAACCTTACCAGCTGAGGAACGAGGAGGAAGAAAGAGTTACTGGAGCCATGAGCAGAAGATATGAAAGAGCCTTCAGGGAGAATGGGACAGTGAAAAGAGCAGAGGGAGACAGGGGGAGTGCGCTCCCAGAAAGTTACATTTTCTCTTTGACGTCCCCAAGTGTGTGATGTGTGATTGCCCTTCCTGCTGTCTACGAAATAAAAATTAAGTATGGTTCAGGGAAAATGCTATTTCATTCTAACAGGTTGCCTGTTTCTCAGGAATGGTCATCTTAAACTGCAAACGTTACAAAAAACGTTGAAAAGATGAGCTTGTGAACCTGAAGACCCACTGCTTTCTATAAATCTGGTTACTATTTAGTTCCCCCTTCAATAACACATAACCGATACTGCCTAGGATGGAGGTACAACAATGATGCTTAAAAGGAAATGAGATCTGTATCCTTTTCATAAACTCCGTGGCTTCCTTAATATCCAGTTCCCCTTGGAATTTAGGGATGTCTGGTATAAGAAGCGAGAAACAGTTTGAGAAAATTCCAGCTCAGAATTACACAGCACAACCTCAGCTCAGAAGTAAACATCCATAAAAGATTTTAGAAGCAGAACTCTGTAACTACCCTTAAAGACTTTTGCAAACCTGGGCCTGCCCAGATGTTTCCAAACTGGAAAAGTGCTCCAATCACTTGCCCGGTACCCGGACCAGAGGCTGGCCAGCCTTTTCCGTAAAAGCCAGAGAGTAAATATTTTCAGTGTTGCAGATCATTTTGTTGTGACCATGCAAGCCTGCAGTAAGAAAGCTAAGAGCGCTGGGAGAGAGGAAACAAAAGGGCGTGGCTGTGTTCCAGAACATCTTCATTTGCACCAACAGGCACTGGGCTGGATTGGACCCTGAGATTATAGCTTGAAGGCTCCTGTCGTCTAGATAACAGACGTCTTCTAAAGATAACGTTAGACTATCACACCTTCTCATCTAGTCTAAAATTATTACTGCCTACCGAAAGGGAAGTCCAAATGCAATGCACGTCATAACAGGCAACACGATTTAAGCTCCGAGTCAGTGTAAGACTTCCCAAAGCTATTTCTAGTTTGGATATAGCTCTCTTAAAGAGAACTATATAAACATCTTTCACCCGTAGTTTCAAAAGGTAATAAAAACTTCCATGAGCCTACACTCTATCCCTCTGCAATTATTATACCCATTTTCCAGATAGGTAATGGCCTAGGTTGGAATGTACTACTAAAATACTTACAAAAAGGGAAAAGGTCCGATAAATCCCGCTGAACCCAATCCAGCACCAACAAGCTGGAAAACTCAGGCACATACCCACCCTTCTAGGAACTGGTGTTCCGCCTACTCATTGGGCCGGAAAAATTAGACTGTCATCTTCAGACAGCAGGACGTCATTGGTCCTTTTAGATGGGGTAGCATTTTTTTTTCACGTTCAGGGCCATCTATAAGTTTCTCTGTAAAACTTCTGAGTTTCTCAGGTACCACAATTTAACTCTGACTCCAAGATTCCAGGTCAATCTTAGATTCCAAGGCTCAGAGCAATGCTGTCCCATAAAACTTTCTGTGATGATGGAAATGTTCCATGGCTGCCCGGTCCAATAGGGTAGCCAGGTGGCCACTGAGCCCTTCACACATGGCTGGTGTGACCGAGGGACTGAATATTTAACTTTATTCCATTTTAATTTATTTAAATTGAAATATAAATGGCCAAATATACCTAGCGGCTACTCTGTTGGACAGCACAAGTCTTAGTGGAAAAATAAAAATGAGATTGAAACTCTTTTCTGTTGGTTTTTAATCTTTTTCTTTTTTTACTTTGCCTTATTTCTTTTTCTACCAAAACTCTCCTTCAAATAATTCCCCCAGTCTTGCTTTTACAAAACTGAATCCCAATAAAATCACCAAAAGAGACAAACCAACTTCCTGAACGTCTTTCTCCAGTGGAGCTTACTTTAAAGCTTCACGTCCTATCCGGCCGAGGTCATTACCGATTTTCTGGCCTTCAGTGGAAGACAAGGACTCACACAGCATACAAAACTCATTCTCTTTCTGGGCAAGAATCAGTTTAAAACAAAATTTTTTTTTAACAGAGTCCCAAGTATATGCTTATTAAATATTAGCTTTACCATCCTTTGGGGGTTAAACCCCACTCGTGAGTGGTGCCGACCTCGGTGACTGCCTCTCCCCAGGGGACTGGCAAACAGCACCACGACAGGCGGCAACAGGAGAAGTGATCCCGTGGAGTGGACTGTCCTTTCCTTCCTGGGGATGGATGAGTGGGGACCAGAACTGAGGCACCACCGCACAGCCTTATCTCACCTCCATGCATCCCAGAGTAAGGGTTTAGAACAAGCAAGCCTCGAAAAGTGAATGATTGCAGGGGAGCAGGGAGGAAGGGGTCCTAAGCAGGAATCCACGTCCCTCATAGAGAAATTAATTTTCCTTCCAGGTCACTAGCAGACCTGTGACAGCCCAGATTTCTCCCACCCCCGACCTGACCCCCCAAGTGAAAAAGATCAGAAAAGAGGCTCTCTCTCACACCTGCCCTATCTACTCAAGTCAGATTCCAGGAACCCGCTCCCATCCCTCTCCTCTCTTTTTTTTTTTAACCTCCCACGTCCAAGTCCAACAGCGCATCCACATCACGGGCCGGAGGAGGCCACTTCCATCCACCTCTAGGGTGAAACCGCTGGGATGGCCTATAAATCGAATCCTTGCCCCCCATATTAATTAACCAGGTGTCATCTTTCCAGAACGAACGGGCCAGGAGCCCAGAATCCTAAGCCTGACCCCCTCCGTCCAGGTCCCCGGCTCTGCCACATTTTACCTTCGGCACATCAGGTTCCTCAGCTGCAAAATGAGGAAACCAACTGCTCTGAGGACTGGGTGAGCCTAACTCACACCGAACATCTCAAACTGGACTGGCAGGTGCCAAGCACTCTCGGGTAAGCACCCTTTCGAGAAAATTCTCTCCTCCTTCCAACCCCTCCAGTACCTCCCATCACACTTAGAATAAAAGCAAAACTCCTGGCCTTGACGTCATCTCACTCCACTCCTCCCTGCTCTCACCATTCTGCTCCTTCCCTTTCTGGAACACACCACGCACGCCGGCTTCCCTCTGGGGCCTCTGCCCTGCCCTCCCCTTGGCCCCGCATCTCCCCGTGGCCGCGCCTTCTGGGTTTTCACGGTCCCTCAGTCAGTCACCAGCGTGGTGCTTTCATGATCATCAGAGCACCTGTCCCACCTGGTACCCTCACATCCTTGTGCACAGACCGTCTCCCAGCTGGAGGGCAGTGAGCACTGCTCCTTCATGTTCCATTCAGTGGTCCAGCTCCAGGACGCAGTCCAGCACCTGGTTTCAGCAAGTGGGCAGTGAGCACTATGGCTGATGGACCGCTTTCACAACTAAATGAATGAACGAGTTAACGAAGGAACCAACAGAGCCACGTTATATACAGTGGTGGACACCAAAGTGCCCCACCCAGATCTCCCTTCTGTGCAGGACCTGTCGCCCCCCCCCGCCCTGCTGTCAGCCAGCGTCCTTCGGCTCAGCCCCGTGCAGGGGTTGCCGTCTTGCTCCAGGTCACCCTCGTTCCCAGGGCAGTGCACACCAGATAGCTCATCCATGCGGGAATCTGAGGAACCTGGTCATCTCAGTCCAACTCAGGACAACTCTGCTGGTCCCTTCCATTGCAGGACCCCCTGTGGGGTCGGCCGAAGCTGGAGCTGGGTCTGCACTGCATCTCGGCATCTCGCTGTATCCACTTCTGCTCCCTCCCCCGTTCCCACAGGTACCATCTCCAGCGCACTCTGTAACAAGCATCCCACACACTGAACTCCATCGCAGAGGCTGCCTCTCACAACGTGTAACCTACAGCAGGACTACGCCATTAAGGTGGACACTGGCCCCATCCCGCCCAGGCACACAGGTGCGCAGGCTGGGGAGGTCTGCACTCCTGGCATCTTCTCCCCTGTGCTCCGGGGTCCCATCGTCTGCCTGGACTGATGGACGGATGACTCACGGGAAGCAGTCTGGAAGGCCACTTCCATGCCGCTGGCTACTTTCTCATTCTCCATCACTCCTCCACGCCCTCCTGCCTCCTTTTCCAGCATCCGCTCGGAGACGATTCAGAAATATGCTCAGAAAGCCTTTCAAGTGGCGGTTTGAACCCCACACGCAAAGCCACATTTTCCTAATAATTACGGCAGGATGCTCAGAGAAGTTTTTGGCGCGGTTCTCGGATGCTACAAATGAGCTGTAGCTTCTGTCTGCAGCACAAATAAGTAAATATCCAAATGCTTTACTGGTGCTGTGCAGAGGCGCCCAGATGTGTCTCAGCTTCCCTTGAGCAATCCAACGCTGTGCAGATGTGCTGTTACCGGACACAGGTGCCCGGTCCTCCAGACCAGCCCGTGGTCCTCGCCAGCCTGCATCAGCCCTCCTCTCCGGGGACGATGAGTGTCAAGGACAAAGAATCGTGACTATAAAACAAAGCGTGCCGGCAGCTGCGTTCGGGACTTGCTTTCCTGGCTGACCATCTGTACAAACATAGCCCCGTGGACCACAGGGTCTTGAGCTGTCCCTACTGTCAGGGTGTACTGTGCCTGCCTCCCTTCTGGAACAGCTGGCTGGGGACAAGAGTGTAGACGCGTCCTGATGGGAGCAGGGATGGAGAATTTAGCCTCACTGTCACCAAGTGTTAAGCAAATGATCACATAAGCCCGAGCGTAACATCAACGGTCCCAGGTATGAAATTAAGCCTTAAAACGTGGCTCAGAACTTCAGAACCAAACAGCGTCCTTACAAACCACTGTTTTATGCGACAGATGCCAGGATTCTCAACAAAAAAACAGTCAAATCTCAGTTCTTCTCATCAGCTGTCCCTGAGAACTTCCCTTCGATGAAACAACTAATTGTTCTCTCTTCTGTCTCCGCCTTAGCATTTTAAAATTTTTTTTAATTTTATTTTTTAATTGACGAATAGTCAGTTTACAATGTACACAGTTACACACACACACACACATATATATATATATATATATTTCATATTCTTTTTCATTCTAGGCTATTACAAGACATTGAATCTAGTTCCCTGTGCTATATAGTAGGACCTTGTTGTTTATCTATTTTATATATAGTAGTTTGTAACTGCAAACCTCTTAGTACTTTTAAAACCTTTGAACCATAATATTGGTCGCCCAGCATAACAGAATGTTTACGTGTTCTATTTCACCCATCCAGAGTTGGAATTCCTTAACACCTGTCCTCCGCATCTTGGTCAGCATCCCTTGTGACCAGCACAGGGCCTGCTGCAAGACAAGTACTCGAGAGAAAGGTTTACAGAAACGACAATGATGCTCTTGGTTTTACTGGAAAAGGGAACTTTAAACGTCCTCTGTCATCCCCGAGGCTAAGTCACGGGAAGAAAGAAGGCACAGAAGAGAGAAAGATGGGAAATTTGTTACAGCAGCCTGAGAAATCTACTTAGAAAGGTCTCTATCATTTCATCCATTGCATTGCAAAAAGGTTAAAAATATCGATACATGCATTGCTGGTAAAGGGCAAGTCCGTTTAGCCTTTCTGATTATGTAGCAAAGCCTCGAAATACAAATATCCTTTGATCCAGCCAGTTTACTTTAAGAAATGTACAAGAATAATCAGATAGGAGCAAAAAGTTAGCTGCACGGATGACCAGCGCAGCACACTTATTTATAGTAAGAAAAAGAGAAGTAAGACATGAACACTCTAAGCAAGAATCAAATTAGATTTGGACTGATAAAATCAATTTTTGTTCCGCCAACCAGTGGAATAGTTGGAAGGAATGACAAACTTAAAATGGAATTAACATCAACCGAAAGACCACGATGTGCAGAAATCCTAAACATTTATATGAGATGTAGATGGTATGAAAAGTCAGCGTGTGTCAGAACCAAGCAGAAATAGACATAAAAACCACTAATGTGAGCAATCTAACCAAGAGTGAACACTTCAGATCTCCCGTACTAAGCGTTAATCCCACCCTTCTAAAAGTAAAGGTTCATTTCTATTCATGTTTAAAAGGTAATCAGGAAAAGTGGAAGTCAGCCAAAAATGAATAAAATGATTGGTGGAGAAGATTACATAGAAGATAATCTAACACATGTCTTCAAGCACATAAAATATTACTAAGAACACCCACTTCGTTCTCCAATGGCTTTGGAGAATAAAGAAGAGGAAACAGGTTCAAAAAATAGCAAGGAAGACCTGAAGATACAGAAGTGAGCATATTCTTACCAAAATCCTTCACAGTCCTGGAGTAACTTAGCAAGGGTAACAGGAGTCTCTCTCCCTCTCTGCCGATTTGTAACAACAGGACAAACCATCGCCTTTCTTGGATTGTAAGAAGCAAGCTTAAATCAGCCTACTCTTGAAGTCTCTTCGAAAGCGGTAACACTAAATTATCTTACGTCTTGTCGGTTTGGGTATATATCCTGTCGTGAACATTCATATCCATGTGATACATGTGTGTGCATACATGCACACAATTGCGTGTCTTGTGAATCTACACAGAGAACAGAAAATATATTTACATTTACACATAAAGTTACAGCAGTCATTTTATGCAGTAACGAAATCGGTGTCGTGAATACTGTGTGACTGCTACGGAATCCAATCTGTAGAATCACACACCAAATTTTGAGAAGTTGAAAAAAAAGCAGGAATAAGAAGAAAGAATGATAATGTCAGAAAATGATGAAGTAGCAAACTGAAAGTTATTAGATTTTATGAACGCAGTCCAAAGCAGGTTGTCTGGAGAGCAAGGTGCACAATAAATTAAACCACCTCTGGCGAGTCTACAACGGACTAAAAGGATGAAGACATTTTGGAAAAAAGTTCTAATTCACTTCACAACTCAGTGTAATCCAAATGCCAAAATGTAAAATTGTGAGGACAAAAGAAAAAACCAACTACACATTGAACCTATTTATAGACAAACAGGAAAACTGCTAAGTGCCTAATACAATATTAGCAAAGCAAATCACATCGAAAGTCTAGCATCAAGCAGATTTCATACCAGAAAATATGATCAGAAATATTATGAGACAGACTGAAACTACAAGACATTAACAAAAGAGACTGAAGAAGACACAAATAAATGGAAAGATACTCTGGGTTCATGGATTGGAGGAGTTAATATTGTTAAAATGCCCATACTACCCCCAAACAATATACAGATTCAATGCAATTCCTCTCAAAATTCCAATGGCATTTTTCACAGAAATAAACAGACAATCCTAACATTCAAATGGAACCACAAAAGACCCAGAAGAACCAAACTAATCCTGAGGGGAAAAAGACAAAGCTGGAGGCATCATGATTCCTGATTTCAAAAAATATATTCCAAAGCCATCCTGTTTAAAACAGGATGGTACTGACATAAAAACAGACACATAGATCAATAGAACCGAATAGAAAGCCCAGAAATAAACCCATGCACACATGACCAATTAACTTACGACAAAGGAGCCAAGGATACACAATGGAGAAAGGACAGCCTCTTCAATAAATGGTGTGGGGAATACTGGATGGCCATATGCAAGAGAATGAAACTGGACCACTGTCTCAACCATACACAAAGATTAACTCAGAATGGGCTCGTGGCTTGAGCATAAGACCTGAATGCATAGAACTCCTAGAAGAAAAATAGTAGGTAAACATCTTGACACAGATCTTTAACGATGGTTTTTTTGAATGCGACTCCACAAGCAGAAATAAACAAGTAGGACTACATCAAACTAAAAAGCTTCTGCACAGCAAAGGAGACCATCAACAAGGTGAAAAGACAGACTCCTGAATGGAAGAAAGTATTTGTAAATCGTATATATGACAAGGGGCCAATAGTCAAACTATATGAAGAACTCATACAAGTTAACAGCAAAAAGAAATCAAACAAATCAATTAAAAAACGGGAAGAAGATCTGAATAGACATTTTTCCCAGTAAGACATACAGAGGGCCAACAAGTACATGAAACGATGCTCAACTTCATTAATCATCGGGGGAATACGAATCAAAACAACGAGATATCACCCCACACCTGTTGGAATGGCTCTTATCAAAAAGACAAAAAATTAACAAGCATCGGTGAGGATGTGGAGAAAAGGGAACCTTTGTACACTGTTGGTGGAAATGTAAATTGGTACAGCCATTATGGAAAATGGTAAGAAGGGTCCTCAAAAAATTAAAATTAGAACTACCATATGATCCAGCATATGGTATTTATCCAAAGAAAGCAGAAAAACTAAAAAGCGATATGCATCCAATGTTCATCGTTCACGGCAGCATCATTTACAATAGCCAAGATATAGAAACAATCTAAGTGTCCATCAGTGGATGAATGGATAAAGATATTGCAGTATATACTGTACAATGGAATATTATTCAACCTTAAAAAAGAATGAAATCTTGCCATATGCAACAACATGGCTGGACCTCAAGGGCATTATGCTAAGTAAGACAGATTAGCCAGAGAATGTCAAATGCTGTATGATCTCTCCTATATGTGGAATCGAAGAAAAATTAATTAAAAAAAAAAGCAAAGCCAAGCTCACAGATACAGAGAACAGTTGTTGCCAGAGGCAGGGGATGTGGGGGATGAGAGAAACAAGTGAACTGGGTTTTTTTAGTTTGTTTTTAACTTTAAATAAATTGAACTTTAAAAAAGAAAAAGTATTATGAGAAAACATATTAAGATCATCAGCAGGTCAAGGGAGAAACATTATATGAAAAGGTAAGATGATGAAAAGGTATTTGATAAAATTCAACACTCATTCTTGATTTAAGAAAAAAAAAGTACCAAACCCAAACTAGAAAGATATTTCCTTAGCATGATAAAAAAAAATAGTAATAATATTAAAGTAACAGCCAAGATGGTTATCACCACAATTAATCTCTATTACTCAGGAAGTTGAAGGCAGTTCAATGTGAAATAAAACAGAAATCAAGTATACAGCAATTGGAAAGGAAAGAAAAATATTATTATTGGCACATACTGTTAGAGTCTAATCTAGAAACCCAAGAAGATGTAACAGAAAAAATATTAGAACAAATAAGACATTTAGTATAGCCGTCAAATTAAAAGTAAATATCCACTATCTATACGTCAACCACTATATATAAAAACAGATAAAAAACAAAATTTCTTCTGTAGAGCACAGGGAACTATATTTAATATCTTATAATAACCTTTAATGAAAAAGAATATGAAAATGAGTATACATATATATGTGCATGACTGGGACACTGTGCTGTACACCAGAAACTGACACATTGCAACTGACTATACTTCAATTTTAAAAAAAAGTAAGTATCCAGAAATCGATAGTTTTCCTATTCAACAGCAATTACCAGTTAATAGAAATAGTTAATATTTTTGAACATGTATTAACTGCCAGAAATGCTAAGCCCTTAACGTGTATTAATTCATTTAATGTTCTCTACAACCCTAAAAAGTAAACACCATTAGGATCCACATTTTACAGGTGAGAAAGCTGAGATTCAGAAGGATGACATATCCTGCCCAAAGTCACACTCTTACAAGACAGAGCCAGTATGAGACCAGACCAGCTGAATAAAAAGGCCTGAGCCCACTCCATCCCACCCCTGCCATTCGATTAAACTGAGGGGCTGTGAAACCTTTGAAAATTGTAAAGCACTACAGAATTTAAAGAACCTTCCATTCAATTAAAAAAGTATTTAAAGATGTTCATCAGTCAGTCAATCAGTCAATCAGTCAATCAATAAACCAAAGGGTACACTCCAAACTCCCGCAAAAATGCTAAAGATAAACAGAGCTAGAAGATGTTAAAAATAAAAAACTTGCTGACAATCACAAAGAACTTTTTTTGAACAGAGATACACCATATTTACAACAGAGAAATTGTACTTTATAAAAATGTCAATTAGCCCCCAAGTAATAAATTGATTTAATGTAATGCCAATCACAATCCACAGAGAAAATATTACCTTTGTTGATACTGAATAATGTGATTCTAATTGAAGAAAGAGAAGCGAATATCCAGCCAAGAAATTTTAATAACGGGGATTAACCTGTCCTATAAGATGCTAGGCATTTCCATCACCAGGCTGCGGTCCACGCAGTTCCCCGGTCGCTAAACACAATTTCCCAAAGAAGTTCTGTGAACACCCTCGTGGCCCCTTACTTTTAAGAAAGATACAGAAAGTACAAAAGTACCCACAAGCCCTAATATCAACAGACAGGTGAAGACTCGCAAGAAAATACGCTAAAATTTAAAACAGCTCATGTGTTCAAGTGATGAAATTATGTTTGATGTCTACTCTTTGGTCTTCAAACTTTCTTCATAGTTAGAAATTATGATCATTAAAAAAGGGGGGGGACAATGAGGAGGTAGGAGGAAAAATGTAAAAATAACTTACTTAGAAATTATCTTTTAAAAAAAGAAAACGTCTTATGAAGATTCCACACCTTCAGAATGTTTCATCTGGAAAGGTAAAGCTCAGGAATAATTCAACAGCTGTGTTAAAAAAAAAAAAAGTTGGGGTACCAACACGAATTCTGTCTTCCCTGTCATCGCTTTAGGTAACCACACCACTCCATCCTTCTGGACCCCCTTCAGGGATGCCTCCATCGCCAGGCTTCCCCCCCTACACAGTCCAAACATCACCTGCAGCTGGGAACTTTGCAGCCCCTCCTCCACCAGGTAGCACCGAATTCTCCAGCCCTGTGCCCTCTAGGCGTGTGTAAACCGGCCGGAAGGGCTGCACAGAGCTGCTGCTCCCCGGCCCCGTGAGGACCACAGTTCGATCCGGTCGGGTCTGGGAGCACGAGCCAGGATCCAGAAATACTTGTTGATGCAGAGAGTGCAAGTCTCTTGGCAGGTTTCAGGTTTCAAAAGATGGGGGGAAACTGGCCACATCAAAAAGGTGATGATTTTCTGACTCCGCTCCAGCTTTTTTTAAATATTATGTTTCTAAATAAAGTAAATGGATACTCTGGAGCAGGAGCCGGAGGAAGGTCACAGAGCAGAACAACTACTGGAGACTTGATAAACCAAATAAACAATGAGGCCAGTGCAGGAAAGCAGAGAGCAGGCAACGGAGCCTCCTGCCTTTTTGTTTTTCCATTAAGGAGCTGTTCTTATAAACAATAAGCCCATTCAGAAGGGCTTTGAAAAAATCCCTGGAGGTAGCGTCTATCTCCTGGGTTGAAAGTCCTGCCCACCCTTCTCCCCAGCCTGGGAGCGCCTGCCGCCTTGTGTGCTGTCTTGCCTTCATTTGGATGGAAACAGCTTTGATCAGTAGCTCCAAGGAAAAGAAAAAAGAAAAAAAGAAAAAAGAAAAAAAACTCCAATTACTCAGGAATTCTACTGGTAGCGAAAGGTAAGCACAAAGTAAAGACTTCCTCCCAGGATGAATTTGCCCTGGGCGGGCATTTCTTTCTCCCAAGAGGAGCAAACAGCAGAGATGTTTGGTTTGGTTTTGGTTTTGAAAATTTTATGCAGAACCAGCTGAACATCCGTGTCCCCCAAAGGTCACGCTCCTGAACCCGGAACCGTGCGATTTCGTGGCTTAACACGCCCATCCCTTTTAATGTGTTATTTATTCTCCAACATTTATTTATTATTATTTATCATTTAGTTAGTTACACTCTGTCTGGTTTCCATGGATTCTCAGAGCTAAATTCAACAGGCAGTCAGCACAGACAGCAGCCCATCTTATTTCTGCTTCTTTTTTAAAACTTTTCATCGTGAACTATTCCAAAGGCACAGAGAAGGGATTAAAAACAATCTAATAGTTATCTGATCTAGGCAATGCTCACAGATTTAAGCATCAGATAGTTTTAAGGAAATAAAATAAACCCAGCCAAGTCTCCCATTTCCTGTCCCTGAAAGACTTATTCTTTCCCGCCTTCTGCAGAAATACAAAAACAGTCAATAACTTTAAGTCAGTGTTTGTCTTTCGTGGATACTTTTCACTTTTTTTGCCCATGCCCATAAGATCAATTTGTATGATTTAAAAATGCATCAAGGACAGTCCGTTGCCCTGGTCCCATCCAGGACCGATGCTGCACATCCAATCGCTTCCAGAAGGGCCTCCCATCTCACACCCCCTCTATTTGTTCCGTTAATGATCAGCCTCAGTGCTGGCACGTTTTTCCCTGCACAGCGTCAAAATGAGGATCACAAACTTAGGACGGAATTAACAGAAGGAAACAAGACTCCTAAGTATTTACAATTAGAAAGGATAGGCCCCGCGTCCGTGGTTTATTTACATCCTAGAAAGAGCCACCGCATTTTCGGTCAGCAAAGTGCCCTCGGAAAGACAGCATTTCTTCCTCCCCCTGGGCGTTAGTACACGCTGCTGGTCAACGGCTTTTCAAGCCTCCACTCACCTCTTCTTGCTCTGCTTCTGTGATCCCATGCCTTCTCCATTAGCATCAGCATTTCCAAGCCCAGCCCCTTTTCCGAGGTTCTAAACACTTGGATGGCCTCAAACTTAACCTGTCAAACTGAGGCCATCGCAGTCCTAGTCCAACCAGCTCCCAGTCCTGTCTCAGTGAACGGCGCCCCCATTTACCCAAGGCACCCAGGCTAAAGCACTAGGCAGCCGTCTTGCCTCTCCCTCCTTCATCCTCACGGTCCCACTGAACCCTGCCAAGTCCAACCCAATACATCACTTATGCATTCTACTTCTCTCCACTTCCCCATCGCCCCCAAGCCAGTCTAAGCCACCACCAGTTTGTAGGTGGGTTAATGCCATAGCCTCCAATAGATTTTCCTATCTTCTGTACTGTCCCCGCTAGTCTGCTATATACACAACAGCCACAGTGATATAACCCCAATATAATCGCGTCTTCCATGCTCACTCTCCTATAATCACTCTCTGCCCTGAGGCTAAAAATCCACAAAAGACATCCTGGATCTCCAGTACCAGACCCTATTTATTTACTCCTTCTACCAGTACTCACCACCTCTCACTCCACCCCCCGGTTTCATTAAGGTTATTTTAGTTGCCTGAATGCACACTGAGGATTCTCACCCTCCACCCCTGGTCTGGAACATAACTTCCCCTCTGTATGTTCCTCCTCAACCGTTCTTCCTGCGTTTTCACCAATTTTTAAAAACATTTTATAGGTTTCAGCTTGAATCTGCCTTCTTCCAGAAAGCCTTCCCTGATGCCCAACTCCAGTCCCAGTAGTGCCCCCGCCGTGCGCCTTATCAAAGCAATGGTCACAATTAGTGCACAGACGAGACACTTCCTGAGAGTAGAAATCACTTGTCTCATTCACCCCTCAGTCCTCAGCACAGTGTTTGGGACACAGGATGTTTGTGAAAAATATTTACTAAACAAACAGATGGATAGATGGATGGATGGATGGATGGATGGATGGATGGATGGACGGACGGACGGATGGATTAGCAGCATCCCATAAGTCTAGTTTGCCATCTTCCTCCTTCAGGACACACGAGCCAAGTGAACGGACACACTGTGTCATTTTCCATGCATCTTGGCTCTAGCTAAAATGCGATAATTGAACTTATTTCCATTTTGACCACTTTTCAAACATGATTTGGTGACCACGTTGTCCAGGTGGCATGTCTCTAGTAAGCTAAACAAAGCTAAACACAAAAATTAACAGTTAGAAAAGCCAAAACGGCCGCCCATCCTCCCTGCTATCAGATAGTACATGTATTAACAGGGTAGGTTCCCCAAGACGCTTCAGAAAACAACCCTGGCTCTGTTCAGTTAGGAGTAAAGATATTTTCCTGGTCCAAAAAGAAATAAGGCAAATATTTTTTAAAGGGACCTACACCTAAATGCAGATACACTGGAAATCTCTCTTAGCAAAAAGTGGTTAAAAAAAAAAAGTCACTATGCAGATGTCCATGATGACGTTAAAGTAACGGTTCCATATTGCTTGGTGGAAAACAAATCAAAACAAAGAAACGTAACTGTGGGTCAACTTCACATTTAACTACAGTTCTCACCAGAGTTAAACAAGAGCTTCAGAAAACGTGGAGGGGAGGGCAGACACAGGAGAGGCTAAATATCTTCTCTTCCTACAAAAAAGTCTTGATTAACAATTCATTGCAGAAGATGTACCTCCCACGAATGACCTTTTAAAAATCTCTGTTTAAATGGGACAACAATTTCCAAAAAATATATTACACAATAGCAAATACTGGCCAGTATTTAGAGTTCAAAGCACTGAAGTTTTGATCTATATAAATTTTAAAGCTGTCACCGCCTTTTCACACTACAGTTTCCTCTTAACTCCAACTCATGAACCTGATGAAGACTACTGTTTCTGATATGAAGATTCCAAATTTTCTCTGAAAACTCTGCTCATAAACTTGGTAAAAGATAGTTTTCTTGGTGGTTTCGTGCCTCATTTGAGCTGCTAGAGAATACTGGACCTTTCTAATCAAGCGGAGAAAAGGAATAGAAGGGGAAAAAAAAGAAAAGAGGAGAAAAGAAGAAGAAGAAAAAAAAAGAAATCAATTTTAATATTGGTTGGCAACCTATTTTTTTTCATGGCACAAAACGGCAAAGAAGCCAGAGAGTGACAGTTGCCAGCGAGAAGGGAATTGACCATGGAGCTGATGATCGTGGAGGTAATTGATAAGCATCATTCTATTACTCCTGACAGCAGCCCTCAGAAAGTCCTAGTATTCCCATTCCGCAAATAAGGAAACTGAGGCATAGGACACTAAGGGCAGAATCTGGACTCACATCCAAGTTCCTCTGTCGATAGAGCTGACCTTTTCCCACCAGCGCTCTCCACCATGCCTCCCTCCTAATGTCATAAAGTTGAGTTGACCCTCCCTGGGGTCGCTATTAAAAAATCAAGTCTTCACAGCTATCAGCAGCTGTCCAATGTCCCTGCGGCCAAATGAGTAATCGTGTAAGCATTACTCCATTTTTAGATTTGCTCTAATGCCCCCGTGCCAATCAAGACATTGCATCCTACAGACACCAAAGGAAGGTGAAGCCGAGTCACGAAGACTCCCCAACCGAGCAGGACCCCTAAAATCATGGCCCCTTTCTAAAGAATAAAGGGATCCTGCATTGGAAGCCCTTTTCTTACTTTCGTCCTCCGATGGAGATAACCAAAGTTACTCACTGGACCACCAGACAGCTTTAAAGCCGTATGTTCCAACACCTGCTAAGTCGCTCTTCATTATATAACTTCAAAGCAAGAATAAAGGTTCCCGCACCTGGAGCCGGCAGCCCTGCTGAGCATGCAGAGAAGGATGCGGGCTTTTGTTCACATCTGGATGGACCACATCACTGTCCCCATTAGCAGGAGGACAGTTCGCTGCTTGCAGGCCGGATGATGGCCTCGGGCTTCCCCATCTCAGCCGTGAAAGTAGCACCTGCCCTTGTATCTGGACTAAAACCCTATCTCGCCTTCAGGAGAACCCCTGAGGACCCCCTCCAAGTTTCCAGAAGGCTCTCACTCCGCATAACCTTCATGAAGCCAATGCTGCTATTTCTAAGGAAGTCAAAGATGGTAAAGATAGACTGGAGATGGGAGCAGAAGAGAGAGAGTCTGGTAAAGAGAGGTGCAGCTGTCCCAAATATATGGCAACTGCATTTGCTCTGCAAATTAAATAAACCCACTGTAGCTTGCAGATCGTCTGTATAACTGCATCCTCTAAAAGGAGTGGGAATTCTCCTGAATCCCTCCAGCCGTGGTTGAAGGCCATGTTTAGACCCACTCATTCATTCAACATGTATCTACTGAGCCCCCATCCCCACCCCCGGTGCCGGCCGCTGTTCCAAGCAGAAGTTCCCTTTGAAGAAGACCGAGGGTTCTCGGTTCTCAGATCCTGGCGAAGACAGACGGTAAACACATAGATGTATAAAAAGTAAAATGACTGCCTTCACAGAGCGACGTTCTTTGATGAAAAAACACAGGGAAACGTGATAGGGAGTGCTGGGTGCGGCCGGGGAGGGAGGCTGGACCACTCGAGGTGAGTGGGCGTGCAGAGGTCGGCACCATGTCCACCGGGGGGTGACTTTTTCCAAATCCAGCGCCCGGCCCTGGAGCTACCCTGAGACGTGGGTGCTCGCACCGATCCCAGGGATGCTGAACCCAGGGGATGTGGGAGGGCAGCACTACTACACTCACAGGCCAGGACAAGTTTTGTTTGTTCACCAAACATCCTCCACCTCATCGCACAGTGGTTTGGCAATGTCTGGACCCAAGGCCTTCTAGGCAAATCGCTATGGCCTGTTTCAAGATGATCAGGACTGCAGAACTCCCCCTCAAGGGACTAATTTAATACCTAAATCCTTAAAAAAAATCAGTACATCCCTCTAGGGTCTAACTTTGATACCTTGAGAGAGGCAAGGGCTTGCACATGCCACCTCACACATCATGTACACGGATTAATTCTTCTGCAGAGAAAATGTCTAAATTCTAATTTAGAAACAGTCAGATGAAGCAGAGTGCATGGTATCAAAAGCACATAGCTTCAAATTCTCAAACCTCTTTCCAAAAGTTTCTTTTCTTTTCTTTTTTTTTTTTTCTTAACTGAGGAAAAGACTGGGGACTCTCTCACTGCCAAACAGAATGACAAAGCATTTTTCCCCCTAAATTTACTCTGATGATAGATAACAAATGGCATCTCGAAAGCAATCAGTCAATAACCAAAAACAAAAGGACGCACTGCAAACAGGAGGCACGGTTAGAAGAAGGCCAGCGAGACATGTAAGGGGCGGCAGAGCTTTGAAAACGGCCGGTTTGATCCAAGTGTCAGATGTGGTTTGAGCGCCTCACCACAAACTTGGGTTACTTACATTGCTAAAATTTCTGAAAATGATTTTCAGGCTGCTCGCCGGCTTGGGAGCAGATGAAAAATTTCCATTGTTGATACACAGACATTAGTCTGGAAGATAAAAAACAGACAACGGGGCAAGCTACCTAGTTCTTTGGCGTTTCAGAAAGCACGCTGGATGCGCAGGAGAATTCTGGTTTTCCTTAGAAGCCACGTGCAGAGGTGGGGAGACGGCTCCTGCCCTCCTCCCTCTGGTCCCACTGTCTCCCCAGAAGGGTACGGGGCGGGTACGACCCTCTTCCTGCTCCCCGTCAATCCCATTCAGATATTTTTTTTGGTATATGTATATTTTTTTTGAATTTTAGTCAGTTTACAATGTTGTGTCAATTTCTGGCATACAGCGCAATGTTCAGTCAATATGAACATATAACATAGTCGTTTTCACATTCTTTTTCACCATAAGTTATTTCAAGATACTGAATATAGTTCCTTGTGCTCTACAGTATGAATTTGTTTGTCTATGTTATATATATTAGTTAGTATCTGCAAATCTTGACCTCTCAGTTTATCCCTTCCCATCTCCCTCCCCACCCGTAACCATGTTTGTTTTTTAATGGCAGTTTTGTTGCCATAGTTACAACTTAACATGAGTTATTGTGTGTGATGGCTGTCATTCAAAAGTCAAAAGACTGTGTGTGTGTGTGTGTGTGTGTGTGAGAGTGAGTGGGGGCCCCCACCTTTTACCTAAGCCTTGTAACTCCACACCATGAGGAGCTCGCCGAGGGCAGGAGCCGCACGTCACATCAGTTTTATCCTGTGATGATGGGCTTGCAGCGAAAAAAAGAAGAAACGCAATAAGGGTAAATACAGAGGCTTATCCTGAAGCCCAGAAATGAATAACTCAAGACACTGGCGGGACAGGGTAGCAGACGCTGACTTGGCAGCAGCCGGGGAAGAAGACTGATTGAGGGGCGCTCTTCTGCGGATTAGCCATGGAATCCGGATCCAGTCTGATGCAGGAACGGGGCGGCGTCCCTCAGCTGGACTGTGTGCTGTCACCCTGAGCTGTGGGTCCAGCTCCTGGGGACAAACAGTGCCCACTCCACGCCACCCCAGAGGCCTTGGGGCTTTGTTCTTCAGATACTGGCAAGTATCCGTGGAAGAAGAATTGGGATCAACTTGTGTGGATTCCGAGAATCCACCAGCCTTCCCACATCCATTGTCTAAAGTGCTTCCGAAGGCCACCAGGTTTGGGGGAGGCACAGACGGTGCCGAAGTGATGGGACGTGGGTCTCTGCCCCACACAAGGAAGATCCATTCTAAAATGTAACGGGCAGCCTCAAGAAGGCTTCATCCCTCCTGAACAGTGGCTGGGACCTCCGTCCAGGGCTCTGACTGATGGATGTGCACGTGGGAGAAGATGGACTCAGAGATCTAGGAGTCCTGTCCATCTCGAGGAGGTGATGGTTCACAGGGTGTCCTCCACCTTGGTGGGGGGCGTTTAACCATGAAGAAAAATCCCTCTGGTAAAAATCAAAAGAGAGAGGAAGGGTTCACACAAGTCTTTTAATGCGGGCAACAAAAATGGTGATGAGTCCAAGACATGCAGCCACGTTCATTAGAAGTATGACTCCAGTGACGCATTTTCACACTCTGAAGCATCCTATACGTGGTGCGTGAGTTTGCGCCCCATCTCACCCTGATCCTCACCGGGGGGCGGGGGAGAGGACACGTGGCCGGGGCACTGGTGCGAGGGGCACCCAGGCATTCCCCTCCCAGGGAGGCAGATGGTCAGTCTAAAGCACTGCCCCGGCAAATTCGCCCCCGCCCCAGCAAGACCCAGGTCCGCACCGCTGATGAGCTATCATTTCAGCATCTTCCTGCCTCTTCAGGGAGGACCACAAAGGAGGGAGCGAACGGAACGTAACAGAAAACCTCCTGTAATTCTCTCAACATCCGCTGTGTCCCGGGAAGACTTGTCCCCCAAAGATTTTTAAGTCAGTTTTCCCCTACCCCCACCTTTTTACCTGCAACATGGATGAAAACTGATAACCAGTAAAAAACGATTAGTTGCATTTATCATTCTTTTCAAATAATCTGTCTCCATTCAGGAGGGGAGATGCAGAGAAAAAGGGATGCTGACAGACTGATGAATTCTATACATTTAAAATAAAGCTGCCAAGAACTGTTTCCTTGTGTCTGGAAGAACATTTCCCATATTGGGCAGGCTGGTCTGACCACGCAGGCTGTGAGAGGTTTCAAGGCTTCTCTGAACCCTCTTGTGACTTCTCGGCCACTGTGGGCTGTGAAACGGAAGCAGGTCCTTCAGGCAAGACTTTTCAGAAAAAAAGAAATTGATATTTATATCTGGATTGGTTCATGAGGAGCCCGTGTGAAGACACAAGGAGAGACCAAAATGTATGAATCACTTCTCGCAGGACTGAAGGGCTCCCTAATCTTCCATGTTCTCGGATTTAACAAGCATCTTAGTATTCACTTATATTAATCAAAAAAATAAGAACTGTCCAAAACTTGCTGGACAGTTGACAGAACCAATCTTTGAGGGAGAAACTGTTATTGCCACAGCTACCAGACGGGTGAAGTTTCTCACTGTAAGACCCAGAGCCTGGCCACCAGCAAGGACACAATACAGCCGCCTGATACTGGGTGTTTCCAGTGTCTCTGAAAGTATTTTCAGATCCTGCCGTGTGTATTTCAAAGCCATCCTTTTCCAGTTTGTTGTGTTGAGATGGAATCATATGTTTCAGTTTTCCATCCAAAGGCAAAAAAAGAAAAAAACCACACACACAGATTTGAGAGAGGAAAAACACGTATGCTGCGTGCTGATTCAAAAATGGGAGACACACACGCGGTGGCATTTATACAACATATATATATAAAGAGAGAGAGACATGATGGGAACTTCATAGCGGTTGGCAAGTGAACTTTACCCAACAGAAAATGATCGTTTCGCACAGGCTGCATCAGCTGCCAATTCTTGATCTTTGATTCAAGGCACAAAAATGTAACACTCCCACCCCTTTTGTGGTCCTCACGCTCCCCTATCTGGCTCTGAATATAAAGGGGTTGAGGGCCAGGAGAGCAGGGGCCGGGAGGCAGTCTGGCTTCCGACCAGCCAGGAGACCTTGGAGAAGTCACTCTCCCAAGCCTCAGTTTCCTGATCTGTAATATGGGCATTTAGCACCAATGCTGTGATTTGCAGTGAGAGGAGTGACGTCTCAGCAGAAATGCGGGGAATTTCTCTGAAAGACCCGACAGTGAGGGAGGGTAAGGCAGAGGCGGGGAGCACGTCCACCAGAGCGGTTCTGTCTTTAGGTCCTGCCCTCCTTTCCCAGACATCCCGGCTGTCCACAAGAAGCTCTTTATTTGATTTAATAGGATGGTCATGCTTTCTGAATCCAAAAACACTGAACCTATTTTGGCCGAAGGAAACAAAGATGCTTTAATGCTCGCCCTCACGCTCCTCTTAAGCTATTTTTCAGGAAGCAATGGCTAGGACGTCACAGGTATAGTTGTCCCCTCTGCTGACATCCCCAAAGCTGTCACTCCAGCATCTTTAGTAGGAGGAAGAGAACTAGAAACCATGAAATTGCGGGTGCACAGGGCAGGGCTTCCCACAGTGCGGAGGTTTGGACACTGGGGGTGTCCCAGTGCTTCTGAGGGTCTCTGTGGGGTTCAGGAGGGCATAACTTGTGCTTCAGATGGCTCTGGCTTCCTCCCTCCAAGATCCCAACATGCTGATCTTCTCCATCATGGGCTCTCCCTCAAAAACGATCTGCTTTCTGACAGCGGTACTGGCAGGAGAAAGCACTGCTTTGTTTTCCTGGTCCAGTCCTTGGCCACTCTCTGCCGCACCAACCTGCTGCTCCCTTCTCCATACCCACACACCCAGCCACCTGATGGGCCCCCCAAGGGCTCAGATTTCCTTCTCCAGCTGCCAAGACAGGCAGCGTGAAGTCAGACCCCTCCCCTCCTCCACCCGGCCTTAGTCATGCTCCGTGACTGTGCACTCTCGCTCTGCTCCAGGCCTTTAAGGACATCAGCTGAGGATGGGGAAGGAGATGAGGGATTGAGTGTGAGTATGTGAGCATGTGTGTAGAAAACTCGGCTCTAAGTATCTCTCCAACCTCTTCCAAGGCTGAGATAAATTCAAATCCTAAGCACTTATTCTAAGAAATGCTAAGCAATCATGAACAAAACTCAGAAAACCCTGATATTTTAAGCATGCTTTCCATATAAAATAACTTAAAATTCCATATAAAAGAACATAAGAGGGTAAACGACAGATGACTGGATAAAGAAGTTGTGGTATATTTATGCAATGGAATACTACTCGGCCATAAAAAAGAACAAAATGCCATTTGCAGCAACACGGATGGACCTGGGGATAGTCATTCTACATGAAGTCAGCCAGAAAGAGAAAGAAAAATACCGTATGATATCACTTATATGTGGAATCTAAAAAAAGAAAAAAGAAGGCACTAAGGAACTTATCTACAAAAGACTCACAGACGTAGTAAAGAATCTTATGGTTACTGGGGGTAAAGGGGGTAGAAAGGGATAAACTGAAAATACTAACTAGTATATATAAAATAGATAAAAACAAAATTTTTCTATATAGCACAGGGAACTATATTCAATATCTTGTAGTAACCTATAATGAAAAAGAATATGAAAATGAATATATGGATGTCTATGTACAACTGAAACATTATGCTGTACACCAGAAATTGACACATTGTAACTGACTATACTTCAATTTTTAAAAAGTCTATAAGAGGCCAGAATAGATATATATACACAAGCGAAAAGGAACCAGTATTTTTTTTAATTTTATATTTAAAATGTACAATAAATCAGATGACAAGGTTCCAAAGATAGAGGACTGAATATCTTTGGTTAATGTTCTCCCCAAAATCTGACCTCATCTGAGAGTCATACGATATCACACCCACACACACACATACGCACAAAGCAACAAAGCAGTGGACTCCAGAGCTTCTCCAAGCTTCCCTCCTTCTGTTTGTAAAACCATGCGAGACAGCAGCTCTACTAAATGCAAACAATTTATGCCAGAGCAGCAGTCAGTATCGCCTTGATTCATTTTATGTCAATGACCAGCTAGCAGAGGAGGTTAGCGTCCCTATGAATGAAGGCAAGGTTACAAGTCCCATCTCTGCAAGGGCTACTTTGTAACTGTCTTCTTGTGCAGGGTCGGGGGGAAAAAGCGAAGTTTGTGAGCCTTCCTGACACACACGGGTACCACCGGGTGGATGGGGTGAGACAGCAGATGGGAAACACACATCCACCCTCCCCTGTGCCCTCTGGACCCCCGGGCTGCCCAGCCCTAACCCGAGGTCAGCCAGCTGCTCCCTCTGCTCTACAGGGGATGGATGGGGTTTATGGATGTGGTCATGAAAAGACCTGCAGGACTACAGCCGGGCCCCCGCCTTCCTGGGCCGCTTCCTTATGTGTCCTCAGCACCTCTTCCCAATTCTCATAAGAAATCTGCCTTCCCTAAAACCACCCCTGACACTCTCCTCATCATCCTTCTCAACTTCACCAAGAAAACAGGGCACGCAGAAGCAGAATCTCTGATTTTCCCCTCCCTGTTCCCTCCAGGTTTTATCCACAGATTCTACCTAGGAGTTCCACCCTGCCCAGTTGCTTTCCATCTTTCTCCGATGAAAGGCTCCCTTTCCATCTTGTCCTCCGGAGCAGAGATTCAGTCTAAACACTCACTGGATTCACCTGGGGGCTTTAACTACCAGCCCTGAGGCCAGAGCCTGGGATCCCAATGTCCCAGCTGAAGGCGAGCCTGAGAGGCACTGTCCCCGAGACCTGCAGGGCCCCATCCCTCACCGTCACCAAGTCCACACCTGCACCCTCTTTTCCCTCACCACCCTCCTACCATCAGACTCAGTCCTCCATCCTAGGAGCACATTCCGTCAACCCTGACTGCATTTCCAGGGCTATTTCTCCCCTTTCCCTCCATTAAAGAGTGACCCACATGCAGCACCCCCCCCCACCCCCAAGCCCCACAAGCCTGCGCCTACACCCACCGCATCTGGGCCTCCGGTCCGTCTTCCTCTTGCCAACTGCGGATGTTTCAGGTCCCACCTGCCAGATGCTGTCCTTCCTCCCCAACCTCCATCTTCCCGGCCTCTCTAACCCACTGGAAACCATGCCCATCTCCCCTCTCCCTCAAAACCTCAGCCTCCCTGGTCCTGGTCCTCCATCTCGAGCTCTTCCTCCCCATCACACCTTCCTGCTGAGTCTCAGCCGCTGACGCTGACGCTCCTTCCCATTGCCTTTACTACCCACATACTTGAGATGAATCTCGCATCTTTATCTTCAGACCTCATCTTTCTCCTGAGCGCTGGAGGTTCCGTTCAAATAAACACCGGAAACCGAACGTTTAAAATGGAAATACTTCTTCCCACCCCACCCACCTCTTCCTCCACGTCCCACTCATTTCTCTCTCCACTGTCTTATTTCCTCCTCCGCCTTCCTCTGCGTGGTCTCCTCTTGCCCTCTGTTTCCCCACCAGGTCCCTGCAGCCTCCTGATTTCCGGGATGCCTGCATTCTGCCCCGTCCAAGTCATCCTTCCTGCAGTGGCCAAACATGCATCTTTAAGCAGAAGATACCCAACAGCTCCCCTCTTCCCGCTCACCTTAAGGATGAAGCCCAAACGCCTTAGCTGTGCACGCACAGGTCTCCACCTTAGGTCCTCAATATGCCTCTTCAGTGGCATTTTCCATCACCATGCTGCCTGTCCCCAACCCGTGCCCATCCAGTAAGCAACCTACATTGATTGGTACCACTTCCCCAAATCACCAAGAGCATCTCTGCTCCCAAGACTTCACTTATGCAGCTCCCCCTGCCGGGAACATCCTTCTTCTTTACTTTATCCTTCAGCCCCTCGTCTGGAGTCCTGCCTGCCCTTGCCTTAACCAATTACATTTAAAAGATCTACCTCAAGTACCACCTCTTTGAGGAGACGCGCCTTGATACTGTAGGTATCACTGGCATCACACCTAATCAGAGCACTGTAATTTGATGGTTCACTCATCCACTGATAAATACCTTGTGAGTGGAACTCATGTTTGATTAAGCTTCAGAATCAAACGCAATGTGTGGTCCTTAGCACGGCCTCAAGAGTATTTGATGAACAGCGTATCAGTAAAAAAGAACCTTACATTTATAACTGCGTGGACCTGGGTGCAAAGGAAACTTGGGAAAATAAGACGGTCCAGGGTTTTTTATATTTTCTCTCCCTGGATTCTGTCCCCAACCCCTTCCTGAGCTTTGTTTCATTTGAGTATGCTTAAGAAAAAAAGGAAAAAGAAAAGGTTCTTATTAGACAGAAATCCCCTGGGCAGGGTCTAGACATGAAAAGTCCTATTGTACAGGCAATTTCCCCAAGACACTCCTGCAGGAGAAAGAGGAAGTTCGAATTTCTCTGAGGACTGGCAGGTTTTCTGTGCTTACTGGCATAACTCTGTTGAACGGGTCTCCCCCTCAGACAAAAGGCCAACAAAATGTTGGATGATCTGAAATTTGGAGAATCAACAAGAGTCATGTCTCAAAATTATTTCCAAAAGCTTTAGGCAGCAGGTTGTGGGCATGCTTTCAAGCATCTGAAGCTTGAGGCTTAAGACACTCTACTGGAATTACACCTCTGACGGCAACACTTCCTATCTTCAAAGGGTTCACTCTTCTGCTACTTGGCGTCCTGAAAGGTGTCTGTGATTCGCCTCTTTTGGTGAGTTCTGCTTGACACACGTGCATCATAGCAACATGTCACACACCGAGCTGAGAGCAGACCCTTCACAGACCTCTCTCTTCAAATTTGGCCACAAGCAGCATCCCCTTGGAACCCAGCGCTCCCGAGTCACGACTTAACCAAAGCTCCTCCAAGGTCAAAAATGAGAGTGCCAAGGTCCCTCCGGCCTTTCCCCTTAAGTCCACGCTCTCCCAACCACAAACACACACGCAGACAGATCACAAACAGCCTCAGCCCACTCCTAACCCTTGACCCTGGCATTGACAGATTTCAGCAGAAAAGGCCACCACGTCACAGGCACCCCTGCTGAGGACCAGAGAAGGCAGCTGCTGGGACGTGATAAAAACCTAGCATGACGCCGAGAAGCTGGAGCGAAGGACTTTTCCTGAGAGAATACAAGAGGTATTTACGTGAACCCGAGTACTTATCGATGTACCTGCAACTTTCAATTCAAGACAGATGAGACAAAAGTAAGAGTAAATTTTAAGTATAGAAGGGGAAAAAACAGCGAACACCTGTTAGGTCTTGCCAACTGCTATTTCCTACATGCTTTCTTATAAGTGACAGATTTTTAAAAAAGAAATACTTTGGAAGGCAAATACAGAATGTGGACACCAAAGACAGTGTGCGGTTATGTGTGCTTTGATGTACACCTGGGAAGAGAGGAACTTTGTGAGAATGCGGCAGAAAATCAACCAAGGCTGTTTCTTCACAGCCAATGGGATTACGATAAAGCCCGGATAAGTTAGCGGAACACAGTTCCAAATAAAATGCCAGTGGGGTGGCTCTTCATCATGACATACTGCAGAGAATAAATAAGCACCATCAGGACACCCACCACCCAGATGTAACACACGGTCACGTTTTGCCAGGTTTGCTCAAACCCTTCTCTCTCTCAAGAAGTAAGATGGTCCAGATACACTTGAACCCACTCTCCCCAGAGGTGGAAATTGATTGCTGAAATTCACTACATCCATTCATGTCTTCACACTTTTACTACATACATGTGAATTCAGGAACAACATGAATTCCAAAAGGGTGTTCCTAACATTTAGCTAGAAGAAAAAACACTGAAAAAGAGCCAAGAAGCATTCGAAAAGGAAGAATAATAAGAGATAATGACACTATCAAATAAAATCTAACATATGTCATAGCATCTGAAAGAGTGTGGTTCTGGCTGGAGAAAAGATGGGCCAATGAGCATGACATAGTTCAGAATAAGAAGCTACAAAATATTTTAAGGCTGTGTCGGATACAGGTATCATTTCAAAGCAGATAGAATAACCTTAAACAATTATCTACCTTCAAGGAACTACAACTTAAAAAAAAAAAACAATTCCAACAGACACAGCAGATACTTCACCAAAAAAAAAAAAAAAAAAGGCTATTCACATGGCCAACAAATGGCTTACTTAGTCTTTGGGAATAAAATGAAACCCCAGCTGAATGCTACACAGCCAACAGAATGGCCCAGATGAAAAAAATACAGGAAATACTTAGCGGCGACAAGAATGAGGAGTCAATTTGTACAACCACTTGGGAAAACTATTTGACACTATCTATTAAACATATGCACGCCAAGGATGCAGTAAGGTCACTCCGAGGTACTTAAGCAATTGAAGTGTGCACACAGGTTCACCAACAGCCAGGTAACTAGCAGCCAGGGCTCCTCACAGCCAAACACTGGAAACCACCCAGATGTCCATCAGCGACGGAACAGATAAACAAAGCAAGCCAGCTCTTGGGGCGGGAGGAGGAACTGGCCAGGGTGCAAGAGGTCCTTTCTAGGTGCTGGTGACGTTTTGGTTTGTTTTGTTTTGGTTTGTTTTTGATCTGCCTGCTGTTTCCATGATGTGTTGACTTTGGGAAAATTCATCACACTGCTGGTATCCGCTCTGTGGACTCTTTGCGTATTACACTTCAATGGAAAACCTTAAAAAATGAGGTGACATGTTCACCATATCTTCTTTACAAATGTTTCTCTAATACTAATACGGGTTTCTGAAAGTGAACACTCGTAAACAGCTGATGGAAATGTCAGTTGCTCCATTTCTCCCAGCTGACTTGCAAAGATGTAGCCAAAGCACATAGACTTTTTAAGGGTTCTCATCACATCCTTCTGTACAAGTGGGAAAAGAACAGAACAAAAATCAATGACCAAGAACAGAGACGTAGTTGAAGAAACTACATCACCATTAAAATCGGGTCAGAGAATAAGTGGTACATGACATGGAAAAATGCCCCCAGCATCTGGTCATCACCACTCAGTACAAGACATAGAAAATGAAGAGAAAAAACTGAAAATACACCAAAATGGTAACCAGGGTGCTCTCTGGGTGGTGAGATTCCCAGACATGCCCAGGTTTTTCTTTACACATTTCTAAATCTCCCAACGAGCACATGTTCCCTTTATAAAAAGAAACACAAGACAAGTTTGAGAGAAAAGCAGAGAATAATAGGAGAAGTTTGAGGGTCTCAGGCTGTGGTGAGCAGGTCCTTTTAGTCCTCAGCCTCCTTGATGTTCCATTTTTTTGTGTGTATATATTTTTACTGAAGTCTAGTCAGTTTACAATGCTGTGTCAATTTCTGGTGTACAGCACAGTGCTTCAGTCATACATGAACATACATATATATATTCGTTTCCACATTCTTTTTCACCATAGGTGACTACAAGATATTGAATATAGTTCCCTGTGCTCTGCAGTATGAACTTGTTCTTTACCTATTTTATATACAGTAGTCTGTATCTGCAAATCTCAAACTCCTAATTTATCCCTTCCCACTCCTTCCTCCACTGGTAACCATAAGTTTGTTTTCTATGTCTGTGAGTCTCTTTCTGTTTTGTAAGTAAGTTCGTTTGTCTTCTTTGATGTTCCATTTTTATGGAAATGCATTGTTTTAATAATTACGGTATAAGGAACCATCTCATCTTCCTTGTATGGTGCAGCATCCTCTGATGGGCAGGGCAGTGTCTTCTGGCCTTTGACCTTGCACCCCTCCCTCGACTGTATCTGAACAGCCCCAGGAACAAAGCTCCCCAGATTCCCTCTACAAATTCCATTCTCAGAAAATAATGACAAATATAGGTTACTTGAGAGATTCAGTGTTTAGGGGCCCAGTAATCCAAGTTTATGACCCTCTTGGTTTTGTTTCTCTTTTTTCCCCCGACTCCAAAGAGTTTAAAGCAACTAAATTGGCATCAAAGAAATTTGCCAAAGCTCCCAGTGAAGCCATGATGAAATGTAACTACATCAAACCAGATGCCAAACAGAAAACTCTGTAGAGCCGTCTGTCAGGATATTCAGGAGGTTTGAGAGAAGACTGTGGTCTGGGAGGAGTTAGCCTCACACAAAAGTCAACTTTTCCTTCCTGCCGTCCCATCACGGACGATGCTGGAGTACTGCCAGGAAGACGAGCACGGTTAGTCAGGTCGGTAACGAATGACACCAGGTGTAAAGCAAGGACACACACGTCTCGGATTCCAGAGGATCCATCGTTTTTGTGGCAGCTACCTGTAATGATCAGCGATTCCGTCCAAATTGGGCAAAATTCTCCCTGCCTGTGCACCTGAGGCTGGTAACTACAGGCTGCCTTCCAAGATACCTGGTTTCATGTAGACTTAACCATGTGACCCCACACTGTGTCCTCAACAAAATCTCCGGTGGCTTTTAACCCAAGATGGACACATACATGTGACTTACACAGATTAATGTAGAAATAAAAATAAAATAAATAAAATAAAAAACAAAGAGAATGATGGGTTTCTCTTTCTAAACTTGGATTATATGAACTCAGTCCTTTCAAGCACCTCTTATTTATCTGACATCTTTCTTGTCATTTTACATTCTTCCAAATTCCTGGGGGATAAAGTGATGTAGAAGCGGAGTCTTTTGACTTCCTGATGTGCAGCCTCTGTTAAGTAAGAGGGGTCATGACTATGGTTATCACGTCACATTTTATATGAGAAAGAGTCACTGTCTTCATTCTTAATCCCTGAGAGGCTCTCTTTTCTGGACCATCATTCCTTCAAAGAGCAATTCTCATCATTCGATCACTATTTCCCTGAAGAAAGTTAGAGCTCCCACACCTCCCTGCAGACCAACGACTCTGGCAAATACTAAGTTATGAGCCTTTTTAAGATCCTGGACAAAGAGGACCCGGGCACAGGCCCACAGAGCATCACACAGAGTCATTTCAGGGGGCTGGCCCATTTCCTGAAGCATGACTCTCAAGGTCCCTGGATTCCCAATTAAGCGCCCATGCTGTCAAAGACGGTTCATTCCTCTTCGGTGCCATGCTGGCACTCAGATACCTGCCACCAGACTCAATGGGACTTATTCCTGGCTGTGGCGAGGCAGAGGCTGTGCTTTCCTAGGGCTTGGAGCACTGACATCACCTTCATGAGAAAGATTTTCTATAAAAATTTAACCCTCTTGTGTCAAGCACATTTAATCAACCTCTCCCTTGTATTTAAAAATAAAACCCGCCTCCCCCCGCCAATTAAAACAAGATACCAATTGGGAGTTTGAGATTTGCAGACACTAACTACTATATATAAAATAGATGAACATCAAGTTTATCCTGTACAGCACAGGGAACTATAATACAAATTCTAGTAGTAATAAATGAAAAATATAATGAAAATGAATATACGTATGTGCATGTATGATTGAACTATTATGCTGTACACCAGAAACTGACACAACATTGTAAACTGACTATATTTCAATAAAAAATGAAAACATAAAAAAAGAAAGTAATAAAATAAAATAAATAAAAAGTAAAAAACAAGGTACCAAATGATACTTGCACTTAATGTAAGATCTGTATTTCTATCATTAGTACTCATGTATTATTTATCATAATACTCACGGATTATGAAGTTTCTGTATTTGAACACTAATTTTCTCCCCACCCTCCTTCCACCCTGCCACAGTGTGAAAACCACTGATCTGGTCTAGAACAGAGACAAAACAATATTTTGCAGCCTGGACCCATCTAATATTAACCACCTCTCAGGTCTTAAGTTAAGAAAGGGATTTCTTTTTTTCTTAACAACTCATTCCCAACCCCGAACTTCTTGAAAGAGTCATAAGCAAAAGGTACACCCTTTTAACTAACTTATATAGTTTTTTTTTCTTCCCCCAAAACCAAGAAAAGACTTCTGAAGTCTTGTCTTCAAAGGAAAAGGATAAAAGATTTGTGAACCACTTTCTCATCCTTCTTCTTAGCAGCTGTTGTTGTTAGAAGAAGAATCAAGGTAGAGATACTTCTCAGATCAGAGTTGAAGACTGAGCAACAGGTACACGCAGGACATGTTCCCTTCTTCAGTCTAAAGAAATAAAATCAGACCAAACAGGATTCCATCTCATGCCACACCGACATTAGCCACAGCAAGAATAAGCAACAGTAAAAAGGGTATTTTCCTGCGACAAAACTGCAAATTGCCATTTCATATTACCCAGTCTTTGAAATCCTGTATTCCCCAATATTCAGCCAACATACATGCTGATGTGTGTGTGTGCATGTGTGTACACATACATACGTGTGTGTACGTGTGTGTATTTATAAACATCTTTTTTTTCAAGTCACCCAATTTTGGGGTTCAAACTGATGGATGAAAACATTCTCCATTTGTGTGAAACTGATCAAAGAAAATGCTTTCAATTGACGTGAAAAAGTTTCCCATTAAGATGGTAGCTGTTTTTCTCAAGCATGATTCCTTTTAATTGCGGAAAAGAGCCCAAAGGCTTTGTCAAGGGGCACATGTTTTCTATAAATGAAAACATAAATAAATGTGAGGTTATTTCACTAGGCATACATATGGATTTTGCTAAGCCAACTCTATTTATAAAAGATTGTTAGCCTTCACCGGAACTGCTGTCAACATTTATAGCAAAGGAATGTTTCTACTGCTCCGAATCGTGCCAGGATTTGAAAACAAGCCTAAAAACATTAGTTTTTTTAAAGACAGGTTTGATTTAAACTTCATGTGAAACGGGCCACTGTCTGTTCCCTAGTTTCTAAATGCTTGGAAGAAATTGTCAACTGAATAGCGGACTCGTGCTTTACCAGAAAATGTTTCCATGGCTGGAAGTCCCATAATTTAACCCTGCCATTGTTCTAGTCTTTCTAGAAGTTCTCTTTTGGTTATGGGCAAGAGTCTGGGATTATTTTTCTTATCACTGCCAAGAGAACAAAAATATTCTGTGATAGGGGAGTCTTTGACATCCATTAGAGCTTCGTATTCGTAATTACCTCCCCATGTTTTCCCAAAGGCTCATCTGCATGATCTCCTCTCTTTACGGATACTCATCCTAGACTACAAACACATTTATCAGTCCTGCTCAGAGAACAATTCTCAAATTGAAGTTTTCTCTGAAAGGAATTACCTATAAGCAAGCAAGAAGCCAACAGTCCTTGACAACCAACTGCAAACCATAGAAGGTAATAGTAACTTTAGCAATAATTTATATTCTCCATTTTCCATTCAACTTTTCTTTCTTGGGCTGCAGACCCTCCCAAGCCAGAATTTTTTTTCACTGCTTTTGCAATCAATCCTTACTCCAAGTGGCTCTAAGCCAACAGTTAAGAGTACAATCAAGCGTGGTTCCAGGCAGAGATCTCTCGGGCTGTCTCTTGTTTTTTTTGTGTGTGTGTTTTTTTTTCTTTCAAGTTGCATCTTCCCTAGATATAACATTTGTCATCTCTTGGCTTGAAAGGCATTTGTTTTTAATTTTTGACTGGCAAGAGGAAAATGTTAGATCGTTTCACAAAAATAACTAAAAGGACTTAAAAAAAATCCTAAATTTCCCAGGTAAGACAACATTTAAATATATTTAATGTTCACCTAACACGTAATTACCTATATGTGATTAAATTGCTTTGGAAACAGTTGGAAATGTTTTCACTTTCAAATACTGCCCCAATTTGACTGTAAGAATTCCAAAATACTTACCCCCATCTATATAAAGGGTTCCGTTTCTTTGCAATACATCTAAAGGGAAGGTTGCTTATAAAATGCAGCCATGGTTCCAATAAACTTAAAAACAGACAGAGATAGATCCAGAAGAAAAACACCGTGTTTTCTATATCGTTCATTCTTGTAATTCTACAGAAATGAAGAGCCAGCCACTCTTAACTAACGGTAGACATTAATGAATTTGAAATTATAAGGAAAGGCGGAATTCGCCAGAACTTCTGTTCCTAATCAATCACCAGAGGTCAGTGACATCATTAGAGCCTTTGATCACAGCTCCCCTTTCAAGCTCAGATGGGACCGGATTGATCCTCGCTGGCGCTGAGAAGGGAGAGACACCTAGGAGTACAATTCACCATGAAACATGAGAAGTCATCAGGGTCTCTTCCCCTCCTTGGAGAGGAACAGAGTGCACATTCCAGAGCAGCCCCACACCAGACAATAGAGCCACCTCGTTGCATCCAAACCGAATTCCCATCTTACCAGGATTCCCAAAGCACTTGCAAGGACAAACAGACAACAGGCTGCTTTCCTTTCCATTTGGTCTTCCGCCCCCACTCGACCCAACCAGGACAAGCCCCAGACCCCTTACCGTGGCCGGGGGCAGAGGATCTGGAATTTTTCTGCCCCTCAATCTCCCCATTACAAAGCACTTAATTCAGAACTTCCCTTTCTACTTCTGAATTTCACCTAATAGGTCTTTACTCAAAATGCTAGCTACTCTACACTAGCCAAAAAAAAAAGATAGTCCTTGAAGATAATTCTGGTTTCTCTAATTTCAAAACACTTGGACTGCAATCACCCGGGGTTGTTCTGATCTGCAGTGGTCACTTTGGGAACGAAAAGTTTTAATCGACCTTTACTTTGATTCCATTGTTTTTTTTTTTCCGCCTCCTTATTTGGAATACGAATCTAATTGAGCTTCGTGGACACTGGGGGAACGTAGTTTATTATCCCCCTCATCAGGTGATCAATGATTTCATTAATAAGACAGATAACAAAACTGTCATATCATCGACACTGTTATGAAAGATGATCCCGGCTTCCCGCTCCATTTTCCAAGGTCCGGGGTTCTCGGTGGCAGCTCTGAGTCCATTCAATATTTTCCACAGACAGAGAAAAGTGAAAATCCATTTTGAAACCAATTTCAATTAGGATCCAGAAGCTGTTATCACTGGTGTCGCCGAATGGGCCCGTAAGTGGAAATGTCGCCTATCCATTCTGAAATGAAACCTTATCAGGGGCTACAAAGATGGCTGGGGACAGCCTATCTGTAAATTACTTTTCGTCCTGTGTTAACTCAACCTTAGTCCTGTCATATGGAATTCCTTCCATCCACTAGTAATAATCTAATGACGAACTAGACACAGCGCCCAAATGGCTTTCAGCCGGACAGGGCTGTCCCCTGAAACACGGGTACAAATGCAAAAAAAAAAAAAAAAAAACCACAGTCAGGCCGGCAGGCCAGCAAAGGGCGAGGCCTGCTTTAAATGATAGAACGGAAAGTTGATTATGGGAAATAAAAGCAGCCCGGGTCTCCACCCATCGCATTCCTGGTGATTTTTCAATTGCAAACTCCAAGGCCCCGTTATTTCATGAATGCAGCACCCAAGTCGGACGCCATTCACTTCCGTCTTTCAGTCTCCTTTTAGCAAATTATCCCATGACGGCGGATTTATTCAGTCAAAGACCTGGGACTTTGAGAGGCAACAAAAGAATCAAGAGACTTTCTGGTCCACCTGCCTGGCGAATGATGAGGCAGGGAAAAGTCTCCCCCAGAGAAACCAATCAAACCATTGTGTGACACAGTCAGACCTTTTCAACTGTCAAGCCAGAGAGCAGGCGAAGAGATGAAAGAACTTGGGGCGAAGCTACCATTTACGGAACCATGTGGGAATGGTCTCCGAAGATTTAATAATTGGGACGGAACTCAACTTTCTACAAGTAAAGGGGGAGGGAGGGAAAGAAAGAGACCAAGAAGAGGAAAGAGTCAAAGGAAGGGGGAAAAAATAAAGAATGAAAAAGGAAAAAAAAAAAAGACAAAAGCCTAAGGCAGACTAGGAATAACTTTTATATAAAAATGTCCCCTATCTGAGATGAGGCCCTATCTATAAAAGTAAAGAAAAGAAAAAAAAATGATGCTGCTCCTCCCCAAAACAGGGAGAAAAAGATTTTAAAAAAAAAGACTTAACAAAGCCTTTGATATTTTTCTTCTAGGTTAGAGCTGCGTACGATGCTCTACTTCTGACCCTCTCATACAACTCATTCATTGCAGAAACACAACAACAAAAAAGCCCCTCATTATTAGCTGCCTCGTAGCTTTAAGTCTAAAATAGCATTTTAAATTGGCCTAAAAGGAGGCAAAGCGTCGACTGGACACTCAAAGAAGACTCAGACTGGCAGAGACACGAGGGTGTATATTTCTGGGCAGCTTTATCACCAATTCAACATGAAATGTTTAGCTGGAAAGGAAAAAAAAACAACTAACAGAAAGTAGAGCTCTCAGGGTCTGAAAAAATCATGGAGTGTGTTTTAAAACAAAACAAAAAAATGTAGCATCAAGCAGCGCCGGCAGGTCTAATGCTTTCATTATCGTGACTCGGATGGTAACTCTTACTACGCTGAGTTTAAAACACAAGTACTAAAGAAAAAAGTTTCTGCTGTAAAGCACAGGGAACTATGTTCAATATCTTGTAGCAACCTTAATTGAAAAAAAACATGAAAACAAATATATGTATGTATATGCATGACTGGGACTTTTTGCTGCACACCAGAAACTGACACATTGTAATTGACTGTACTTCTCTTTTAAAAAAAATAATAAACACACACACAAATATTGGTCAAAATTTGGGGGCGGGGAGCTGGAACTGTTTCATGTCTTGACTGTGGTGGAAGTCACGTGACTTCAGGGATTTGTCAAAACTCACAGAACTGTACGCCCAAAAAAGCGATTGATGCTGAATGTAAAGTTTTTAAAAGAAACAGCCATTGCAGCAGACTGCTTTGGTAAGATTTCCATGGAAACATGATAACTGGGAGGTTTTTGCTTTCTCCATCACCATCCCCTTCTCTGCCTGGGACCCTGGACATCCTGTAGCATCTCATGCTGCCTCCTGTTGGGAACAGATGCGCTCCCCTTGCCCTGGGGCTCAAAGTGGTAGGTGGTGGAGGGCCACCAGATGCCTCCCCGGAGGAAGACTGTCCTCCCCAAAGCACCATTTTGGTCCTAAGCTTCCTTCCACTCTCTGGTGGCTATTTCTGATTCTGATTAGTTTATTCCAGAAATTTGAAAAACCCACATCACACAACCCCAAGTAATCGAGGCAGCCCAGAAACTTTCCACAAGCAAAGACATAATGTTCTGGCTTCGCTGGACTCCTAGGTCTGGAAGACTGTGGCAAGGTGGGATTGAGATTTATTCCTGGTTTCTCTGAGCACCCAAGAATTGTTCTTTCAGAGGAGAAATCCAAGAGCTCGACACAAGAGAACAAAGCAGCCTTGCCCTCAGGGAAGCCCATTAGCACAGAATTACTGATTTCACCTCATAATGGGAAGGAGTATTTACGAATGACACGTAACACCAGTCAGAATGGCCATCATTCAAAAATCCACAAATGACAAATGCTGGAGAGGCTGTGGAGAAAGGGGAACCCTCCTACACTGCTGGTGGGAATGCAGGTTGGTGCAGCCACTGTGGAAAACAGTATGGAGATTCCTCAAAAGACTAGGAATAGACTTACCATATGACCCAGGAATCCCGCTCCTGGGCACATATCCAGAAGGAACCCTACTTCAGGATGACACCTGCACCCCAATGTTCATGGCAGCACTATTTACAATAGCCAAAACATGGAAACAGCCTGAATATCCATCAACAAGTGACTGGATAAAGAAGATGTGGTATATTTATACAATGGAATACTATTCAGCCATAAAAACCGACAACATAACGCCATTTGCAGCAACATGGATACTCCTGGAGAATGTCATTCTACGTGAAGTAAGCCAGAAAGAGAAAGAAAAATACCATATGAGATCGCTCATATGTGGAATCCAAAAAACAAAAACAAAAACAAAAAAACAAAGCATAAATACAAAACAGAAATAGACTCATAAATATAGAATACAAACTTGTGGTTACCAAGGGGGCGGAGGGTGGGAAGGAATAGACGGGATTTCAAAATTGTAGAATAGATAAACAAGATTATACTGTATAGCACAGGGAAATACACACAAGATCTTACAGTAGCTCACAAAGAAAAAAATGTGACAATGAATATATATATATGTTCATGCATAACTGAAAAATCGTGCTCTACACTGGAATTTGACACAACATTGTAAAATGATTATAAATCAATAAAAAATGTTACAAAAATTTTTTAAAAGGACCCTAAAAGCACGTGATACGTTAAATCCAACTTATGCCAATTTCAGGACCAGTGACTGGAGGTACTGTGTCTCGATCCCAGGTCCTGTCATCTCCTTGTCTGTTAAACTAGGTCCTGACGACTGCCACGTTTTAAGGATTTTTCTGTAAGCCAACATCCTCTAATTCCCTCGATCAGATTAAAGTTTAACCACGCAGAGACTATTACCAAAGGATGTCATGCTGGCAAAAGTGAGATGAAACGTACCAATGAATACAGCCCTGCCAGATGATATCCAGAAGAGGCTACTACTGTTACTAATGATAGTTGCCATGTTTGGGTACTCACTGGGCTAGCCTCAGAGATGTTGAGCAATTAGCCCAAGATCACACAGCAATAAAGTAGCTGGGCCAGGGTTCCAACCCTGGCATCCACACTATGGCGCTACACATCCCCACGGAGCCGAGGAAGGTTCTAGCAGGTCTGTGTCCTGTGCAGGCTGGGGCCCTCCAGACCCAAAACACTGAAGCGCGGCACAGTGGGGGCAGGAAAAAGACAAACCAAGGGCTACGCTCAAAAAGTTCCAAGTGCTACGGAGAAGCAGGGAGGGATGAACAGATGGGGCACAGGGAAATTTTAGGAGCGCAGCTATTCCATGGGATACGGTGATGGCAGCAACCTGACATTACAGATTTGTCAAAACCCATGGCCGGAGGGTATAATTCCGGGGCAGAGCATGTGCTTGGTATGCACGAGGTCCTGGGTTCAATCCCTAGTCCCTCCATTAAAAGCAAACAAACAAACAAACAAACAAATGTAATTACCTCCCCCCCCAAATAATTAATTAATTAATTTTTTTAAAAACCCTTTGCACATACAACACAAGGAATGAGCCCTAATGAAAACCATGGGCTCGAGTTAATAACTGCATAGCCATCAGTGTGCCAGTTGTAACCAATGTACCACGAATGCAAAGTGTTAATAACAGGGGAACCTGTGGGGGCGTGGAAGGGGCGTTCAGGAACTCTCTGTACCTCCTGATCAGTTTCTCTTTAAACTTACAACTCCTCTAAAATGCAGTCTATGGATTAAAATGTCAAATAAAATACCCTTCTCCACCAAATCGAGTGTTATTAGGCAGTTCTCCAAGGGACACAAGACTCCACGGAGAGAGAAAGAGACGGACGATGCAGTCGCACCTGGGAAGAAGGTACAGCGGGCAGGGATGGTAGGAATGACGCTCATCCTACTGGGAAGCATCCTGAATGAAGGTCCGGAGCCCTGCAATTTGGCTAAAGTGTAGGTTATAGATGGGAAAGGAGAGATGTGGCACATCCGACTGGAGAGGCAGGATGGGGTCAGATTGCGGGAGATATCTCAATACGAATCAAAGGGGTTTGAACTTTATTTCATTAAGTAGTTGGGAATCCCTGAAGGATCCAGAGTGGGGGTTAGCCTGGCATAAGCAACACCGCAAAAAGATTAACTTGGCAAGAGCGACTCCGTGAATCAGGGCACTGTGACTGGACAGAAGGTCACTTTAATTGTCTAGGCATGGGGTAGGGAGGTTTTAAGTAGCATTGTGCGGTAGGGTGGCCTGAAGGGACACACGGGTGAACAATTACAGACGAAAATCTACCGGGACCTCAAAACTGGTCGGACACGGGAAGCCGCAGGGAGGGAGGGGTCAAAGGTGACCGTGCGGTTTCAAGCCTGGGTGACTGCAGGAAAGGCGATCTTTTCAGCCAAAGTAAGACAACAGAGGTTGCCAGGTTAGGGACACGTGAGTCTGGAGCGGAAGAGAGTCAGGGCTCTTAGGAAAATCAGATAATTCATCGTGAGTTAGTTGGTTTCAAAACAAGAAAGCTCTTTTTAAAAAAAGCATCAAATGAAACTCTAATATGGCGCAAACTCCCCTAAAAATGGGCACCTCTAACCTGAAAGGAAACAGTTTACCCTAAAAACCAGAATCAAGAAAAAGGATGCGTGTCTGCTGTTTCCAATGTGAAGGCAGACAATCAAGGTTACTTTTCAAGGTTAAAAAACTCAAAATACAGTTTGTTAAAATTCTCTCCCCTACTTTCTGGCTTAAGAAGAAGGCATTCAGAAAGACAGTATAGAGGCAGGTATACGTTGGATTTTGTTTTTTTAAACCCTCCTTTCTTAAGATGGGTAAACTTGAACTATTTGAATTTCAGAGTCCAGAAAAGTCAAAATTACTTTTGCCAAACACTTTTTCCCTTCATTTCAAAACCTATGTGTATTTCAAGAAAACACACTCCTTTTGTTTTAGATTCCTAACACTGAACTCACCCCCATGTTCTGTCCTCGTAACAACGGCGGGTGTCTGCTAAGCTCTTACTCTGGGCAGGGCTAACGGAGGGGGACAGGCATTATTTTCTTTAATCCTCCGGGAGCTGCTGCAAAGTGGGTCTCACTATGGTCTTGCTGAACAGATGAGGAAACTGAGGCTCTGAGACATGAATCTGCCCGCACTCACACAGCTAGTCCTTGGTGTTGCCAGAACTCAGCTCACACTTCCAGCCCCAACCCGGGGATCCTCCTAAATAACCCCCTATAGTGTGAAACCAAGTTATCTACAAGTCCTGTCCATCCATCTGAAAGTCACGTGCTAGGAAATGGGATGTGGCCCCCCAAAAAGGGGGTGAAACATCTAAAATGACAAGAAACCTAAAACTCACAACCTACTGGCTTTCTGGGCTGAAGTGCCCACCCACTTATTTCTAAGCAGAATTAAGTACATAAACTCTTACCATAAAAAAGGTCAAGGAGACAAGAGATCACGCCAGGGAACAGCTGGCGAATTCCACTGTCAACAAAATTCTGAGCCATCTTACCTTACTCTCCGCCAGGAGACCAACAGATAATCACCATTAACACTCATAGGAGTTACTGGGCAGTTTGAAAGAAAATCATGAGCCCAGGAAATAACCAAAAGTTAGAGTTTAAAAAAAAAAAAAAGGATCGCCTATGTATTTGCAGACCACAACACTTTCCCTTACAAACCTCAAAGAATTTTTTTTTTTCTTAAGTGAAGGAGAACCAAGCCCTTCTTTTTGAAAGAATCAAAGTGAACAGGGAACTTCCTCTCTGTTTATTAATCTATCAGCTTTGGTTTCATGTTGCATCACCATTCGGATAATAGTTTCTGCTTTCTATCACTTTAAGGTATGTGTCCAATAACTCTCAGATCTGATAACAGAGCCCCAAGAGCAGGACCTGTGTTCGTTTATGATTAGCTGCTTTCTTTTTTTCAAAGCAGAGTGGTAGGTTAATAAGAAATATCAGATTACTCCCTTAAAAAAAAAAAATCAGAGGCCAAAACAAGACAAAACACTCCAGATTGAAGAATCAGTATTTGCAAGTCATTGAAGGAAATGTTCTGAGATGATGAGACATGTTGAATACACTGGAACATCTAGACTCAAAAATGTTTATTATTTACAAGACACCACGTGTAGCTCGGAAAGGGATGAAGCCATGCCAGGAATGGACAGATCATTAAGGCATTTAACTTAAGGTCCTAGCATATTAACAGATTGAGAGATTTTTAAGTAAACAATGACCCCTACTACCTTAGATGTGAAAGACACCATCTTCAACGCCAAAAGCGATCATTGAAACGGAACTCGCACTGAACAAATATTCAGAAAACTAAACGCCTTCTCTTTGGTCATTTACGCTTAATAAATAACACTAAAGGTTAAAATCAAACGTGAAGCCCACATTGTGGTTCCTGGAAAAAAGTACCGAATGCCTTATGTGTTGATACAGGTTCTAAAACGTTACCAAAAGCCGTCTGGCTGTGTTTCTTCCATACACGGTTTAGAACAGCTTTTCACTGGGGTTATTTTCAATTTCAGTGTGAAGAGACAAACCCGCCCTTGAATCGATGTTGCTGGAGGTTTCCAAAGCATACAGTTTGGTCGTGTGCAATGTGTGTGTTTAAACCAAATTCTGCATAGACTGTTGTTCTAGGAGTTGCTCCTCAGCTGAGAACAGTAAGAAAACAGATCTGCAAGGACATGCAGAGGAATGTGAGTGGTTCGGCTGGAAGGCTTACAATCAGGAACAAACTGCAGCGCCTAATGGCTGGAAGACTTAATTAAGTCAACCTAACTTGGCGCCAGTAACCGAACTTTTGGGTTTGTTGTATTTTAATCTTGAAATTGTGGACAGGGAGAGGAAATACATAGGTCACATCCAGAATATCCCTTGGTGCTAAAGGTACACTCCTTTACAAATCTCTGAATTCCAGAGCCTAAGAACTCCCTGGAAATAGTAGCAATTGGTATGGCCTAACAGCATCCAAATAGTTTCAATTTCCTTTTTGACTAGCCTCAGTGGAGATATCCAGGCATTTCTGAAATGTCTGCAGAGAAAAGACAGGAAGGGAGACAGTACAGACAGACGGATGCATGACCATGGGAATGACAGCCAACCTCCAAAAGCCCACACCCCACCGGCTCTAAAACCCAAACCAAACCCGGGCCAAAGGCCCCAGATCAGCTATGTGACCGCAGCTGGGAGCAAAGGGCAGGGTACCACCAGGTAGAAGCCGGCAGAACAAAGAAGCTGGGTCATTCCACCCCCTAGCATGATTCTGGGGCCATAAAGGGCTTCTGAACTAGTTAGATGGATCCTGCAAAGAACTCTGTGAAAAAAGCACATCATTCCAATTATCAGCATTGTTTACACAGAGCAATCACAGGGGGAAAATTGATTTTCCTCTGTTTTACTTTTTCCCATCTTTACATTTGTTTGCTGGTTTCCCTGGAATCTTCCAGCAGGGCCGCAAACCACCTGTGAAAAAACACCACCTCCATCTTCCTTTTACTTGGTTGGGTCTCTGTGTTAGCCCAAAATGAAAAGTACTAAATCCCTTACAAGAAATAGAACACTGAAAAACTGGTCAGAGCTCCCAGGATTCCAGGACAGCTATCATGTGGTCACGAGTCCCGCAAACCCGACGAATGAGCTTTCACCCCCAAAGAAGGATGTGCCTTCCATCCACTCAGGAGGGCAAGTGTGCTTCAAGCACCCAGGCTGATCAGGGCGGGAAGCCGGTGGAATTCGGTTTCGGAGTCAGTTCTGTGCCTATTTGAGACTATCTCAGGACTAATTTTTGTAAGTCGTGACAGCGCCTTCCCTGGCCACTGCTCCCCAGGGGCTTCCTGGAGGCCACGCGCTGATTAGGTTATTCTGTTCCTGGTCACCCGAAGCCGGTTAATGAGGAGAGCGCGTGATCAGAATGGCTCAGGACAAACACAGCCGCGCCACAAACCTTGCCCGGCACATGTCTGGGCGCGGGAGTAGAAGGAGGAACAGCACCTTCACAAGACCGGTCGCTGTTGCTACTCTGCTGAAATTCACAGGAAGGGACAGTGGCTCAAGGAGGTCCCACGCAGCACAGCTTTGGCCTCTACCAAAGACACCCCACGCCTGTTCTCACGCACACACGCTCCCGTGCGCCCATTCACGTCCATACCCCCTCACATTCACACGCATTGCTATAAAAATAACCAAAAGTTGATGTTTCATGAAGCGTAATATCCAGACAGTGATTCTTCTTACAAAATTTACTTTTAAAATTACCAAATAACCAACACGTTCTATACTGATTCTATTTCTGAAATAATAAATGTGCCTAATGTTTGCAAATTCCAGAGAAAAGAAACAAGGGCCTCGGGTTTTTTAGGGAGGAAATATGCCTTCTATCACCCACTCGGAAGAATAACGCAAATCTCTGGTTCCATTAAAAAAAAGCTCTAGTCCTGACTTGAAAGACCACGAATAAAGGGAGAAGTCTAGACATATCTTCATATGTATATAAAGTAAATTCATTATTTTAACTCAGACATAAATAGATCTCCCTAAGAATCAATTCAAAATGGGACTGGCTAGCCAGCAGGTGGAATGCCAGCCCCTCCCCTCACCCGGCCATGCCAGTTGGGCACACTGGTGACATCGGGGAAGAGAGCATGTGAGCAACTATGGACCAGGACAGGCGCAGAGAGCAGGGCCGAGCTCCTCAGAGGGGTCAGCTCAGGCAGTGTCACAGTTCGGACAAAAAAGTACAGCTTTCATACCGGACATCTGCCCTTACAGTCTACCTTTCTGGTCTGCTACCTTTGCAAAGCAGATTCTGACCATCCAATTACAAGTGAAAAATGGGAAATCAACCTAGTCACATCTTTCTTGGAGTAAACAAAATACATATATAAACCCACAGAGAGGGAGGGGGCAGATACAGATCCACGTACCCAGACAGGCAGTGTCCAGGACAGGGAGAACGGGACAGCCCATCCTTTTTAGGGTCACGTGGCAAAGTGAAATGCAATTAGCAGAGACCAGGGTGGCTATGAAATCTACAAAAAGTTAAGGCACTGACAGCTTTAAGAGGGGAAAAGTAGGGAGAGGAAGTGAAGGTTACCATTAACTTATTCAGTCTGATTTTACCAGAGGGGGCTCTGGAATTTATTTCCAATGCTCCACGCTTGAGTTGAAATGCCTCTCAATGCTTTGCTTAAAATATTAGGAAATACAGCATACAGAAACAGTGGTGCTCTGTTATCTCTGAACGCAAACAAAGAATATTAAATTTGTATACCCCAACAGCAAAACCAGCATCTCAGAAACTAGCATTACCCGAGGCTCAACCATGAACAACTTTTAAAACCCTTTAGCGTGGACTCCTCTGTGTCCACCAATTTTGACAAGGCAACTTTTGAGTCTTTCGTCATCACTAATAACTAATTATTCCGACGGGTGGGGCCCTTCCATGTGAAATGCAAAGTATTTTGAACTCCTGCCAGACTAATCAAGATGATTTCCAAAATGCCAAAACAGGAACTTCCTATAATAAATAACCTATCACATTTACATCTCAAATTAGAAAACCTGGAAGAAAACGTGTCGTTTCGCTGCCAAAAGAGAGCCGACTAGAGCCTGCCCATCCCCTAACGCCCACCCCCCCCGCCACCCCCAAAACTCCACTCCCATTCTCTTTCTTTAGCCTCTCAGCGCACAAACACTGGTCCAGGTGCAGATGCTCAATTCCCCAGGAACGCAGAACACAGGGAAAAAGACTGGAAGCGTGGCTGCCGGTAATCCCCGCGGCCGCTCACCATTGGAAGTGGTGCTGGAGGCCACGGCTTTCTCGCTGACCTCCGTTCGAGCGGAGCATTTCACTATGGAATTCTCCACTTTCTTCTTCTCGGTGGTCGTGGAGCTGTGGGACTGAGCCTCCATGGCGTCTTCTCATCACTTCAGCTCCCGGCGACCAGGAACGCCTGAGGGAAACCGACAACAGCGCCATCAACTTCCAATCAGCAGGAACTGACCATTGTAACTGACTGCACTTCAATTAAAAAAGGTGGAGTGGGGGACAAAAGGAAATCTCACCCCGAAGCCCACTTCACCTGTCACGGGAGGAGGTGCCTAGACTTCCAGCCAACTCAAAATCAGGAAGCCCTTTACCCATAGGTTTTCTTGCAAAAAAGCCTCGAAGTTCTAGGAACAAGCCAGTCGAACTCTGTCTACACCTGCAAAAGGGCAGCAGGGGGACCTGTCCAGGATGTAGGATTTTCCTCAAATTCCTCTTGTTATGAAATGGTCTAAATAGCTCCATTTTCAGCTTTGTTTATGGTGAGAAATCCAAGTGTCACCTTACTCTTTTAAGCCACATCTACAAACATCTCTTCAGGTGGCTGACTTTAGAAAAAAGGACATTAGAAGCTTTTTAGTTCTCAATTAGAGGTTTTAAAGAGGGACCGACAACATCTCCAATCCAAGCCTAACTCCAAGTTCTGAATCAGAGGAGAATTCTGGTCAAGCAGCCAGTGGTTTCTGCTTCCCTCACTAAGATACATGAATTGCAATATGCCTCCTGAACCGAATTCATTCAGGTAAACCATGCCCTTTAAGCATTCTTAAACCATGAGGACATTTCCATTCATTCAAGCTCTGTTTTTAAAACAAACAAAGGTGATAGAACAACATTCTGGATCCTACAGGAAAAGGCAATAGACCGCTGACAGCAAAGGCTGGAACCACTTAAGAAATAAGAAAACTCAGCTCAAGGCAAGTGCAGTTAGCCCGTCTTTCATTGGCTTCATTCATGTGATAATCGCCCTAACTCATCATTCATCAATTTGCACTCTGGTTCATGTTCATTTTTTTTTTTTTGCAGTCATGATCTATACCTACAAAGAACACAGGAAAAGATGACAAGCTCCCTCTCTACCAGGTTCTCCTCAAGCTACCTAGACCGCTACATTCGGTGAGCACTCCTTCCATGGAATCATCCACCTCATTTTCTACATTTAGCAGTCCTCATCGTGTTCAATCAAAAGAACAATTTGTGTGTATCAGTTAACCCCGAACTCCTAATGTATCCGTCTTCCCCGCCACTTTCCCCTTTGGTAACCACAGTTTGTTTTCCACGTCCATGAGATATACACTACTGTATATAAAGTAGATAAACAACAAAGACCTAATGTCTGGCACAGGAAACTATATTCAATATCTTGTAATAACATATAATGGAAAATAATCCGAATAAAATATATATATGAATGTATATGTATAACTGAATCACTTTGCTGTACACCTGAAACTAACACTGTAAGTCAATTACACTTCAATAAAAAAAAAAAACAACAATTAGTGAAATAAAATAAGCAACTGCTTCACCGACGAAGAATTCAAGTACCAGAGGGAAGATTTTTGAGTCAACTCAAATTTGCAAAAGAACTGCAAATTCTTTATTGTACAAGAAACCTGGAGTAAGTAACGAGAAAAAAGCTGAAGTCCCAGAGGCCGCATGGCCTGGTAGCACCACCTCTTCCAGTAACTTCCATTTCTTTTCCTTGATTATCCAGGGGCATTCATGGAAAAAACACAAGTTATTTAAGAACAGCTTTTCTAGAATGAAAATGACAAAAAGATGCCCGAAGTTAAATTTACTTTTCAATGATCAGGTCCACTCCAAATTCAGAAACATCCCTCAAAGGATGCTGACAGAGTCCAACAGTGAAGGACTGCACAACTTCCTTTCTCTCTGGCGGCTGCCACTCTGCACAAGTCCACAGGGCAGGGCCTGACTAGCGCCCCCTGGAGTTGCCCAGTACTTCTGTTTTCTCATCTGTCACCTCACAGAGTCACACAGAGGGACTTAACCTTGGGAGGCAGTGGGAGTACAGTCCTCTTTAAGAATATGTTAAAACTTATCGATCCTCTCCCCCCAAATATCCTTAAACACACAAAAAACTGTCCATCTGATTTCCCAGGGACCACAGACCCTCCAATCCAGAACCCTTGCAGGAGAAATTCTCACGGACCCTTTCTAGCTCTAACCATCTCAGAAGGATTCTTCAATTTTTTTAAACACTCCTCCCCCAAATCGATTGAATTCTCATTTTTAAAGCATGCTGCAAGAACAATTCATCAACACTTTTTTTTTCTCAGCATTGTACAAGAGCCACCTGAATTGGCTTGCACAGAGTGCTTGTGAAAATTTCAGAGTTCCAGGTCCAATGCCTGATGTCTTGGAGGTGGTCCCTGAAACCTTTCTTTTAACCAGCACTGGTGATTCTCAGGCTCCCTGAAGCTTGCAGACAACTGATCTACTCATTTTTGTTCACTGCTCTGTACCCAGTGCAGTAGGTCCTCATTAAAGTCTCGGCTGACTGGATGAACTAATGAATTAACTGCACCCAGAATACTGAATCCCAACGGCTGGCAAGGGCCCATCCCAGCACCCATCACAATAACAAACTCAGCTTCCCTGCAGAATCTTTGCTGAATGTCCATCTTCCCCTCCAGACCCCAAGATCCATGAGCACAAGTCCCTGCCCATTTTCCCAACACCTCAAACCTGTAAGAATATTTACTGAATAAATGAACGATCCAGCAAAGACCCCCTTGACCTGGAAAATTCAGCAGGATCTTGAATCTTAATTGTCATTTATTTAGCTCTGTAACTTTTCTTTTATATCCAGTGTTTCTTTGAAAACTGGCAAATTAGATAAAAACTGAAAATTTTAGCAGGACTATTTAATTAATCCAAACACTCCATTTGCAACCATTTTGGATAAGAGGCATGAACTACACTATAATTGTTTCCCTCAATACACACAGTTTTATTGGTCAAGTCCGGATGGAGTTTACTAATACTAGACATGGAAATATCCTAATGGACCAGAAAAAAAAAAAAATCAGGAAGAGATGAGATTCCTGGTAGGAAGTCAGTTTGTCTCTTCCTTGGAGGAGGGAGCTAATTAATAGTAGCAAAGAGACAGGTCACCAAAGCTCCTTGACAAACTTGGTTTTTGTGGAGTTGTTGGTTTTTCCCCCAAGCAAAGGACTTCATTTTAACAAAGCATTAAAACCCTCAGAATACTCATCACCAGAGAGAGGCTCAGTGAGCAGAGAGGTAAAGCCCCAGGCAGGCACTGATTGAAATCACACTAATTAATGGTCTTAGAGAATATTAATTCTTTCCCCCCAACCCCTGTTGGAAATGGATTTTTTAAAAATAGGCCCTTGGTCACTCAAAAGTCTACCCCCTTCTTCTATTTTGACAACTTATTTTTGGATCTCATTAGTTAGTAACTCATTATTTAGAAGTGTGGTTTATGCTTAGAACGGGGCTAGAAAAATGGCATTTTGCCAAGGCAGACATCTGCTTCCTGTATATCCCTATAAATTATATCAGCTTGTTTTCCCTGATAAAGCCCCAACTCTGTCCCTGTCAGTTATAAAGGAGAAAGTTTGAAGATCCTCGACTCTCACACCTCATCAGAACTCTGCACGGAGAGTTCCTGAGCAGAAAAAAGCGTCTGCCTCTAGCTGTGGTGACAATTTTTTTTTCACAGCCGAGTTGGGAAAGTCAGTCCTGAGTTGATACAGGAAAGCGTGAGGATCAGAAGTGAGCAGTAAAAATGCCTGATGGACTCCTAAGCCGTACAGAAGTGGGGCAGTTAAGCAGGACTCCTCTTAAAACCTGGAATTTCTTAAATAATACACTACCACTTATTTGTAACATAACTCTCAGGGAAAAACTTTTCAGTTCTGCTTCACTTTAAAGATTTTTTTTCTCTGAGGAAAACGTGCCACTGGTTTTTCGAAGTGAATGAAATGAGACTTTCAGAGCCCATTCCTTTTCTTATATAAGGCCAAACTTTTCTCCTTCAATCCTTTTCAACACTGCAACATTACATGCAAGATTTGCTGGCATGCCCCTTGACTTTTTCATGCTTATGGGAAAAAAAAAAACTTATTTGTAGCTGATGTTCGAGTCCCAGCAGCTTGAGTGTATGAAAAAAAATAAAATAAAATAAACCAACCCTGCAAACAAGGAGAACTGCTCTGAGTGTACCCTGCTAAAGCTTGAAGTTTCCTAGGTAAATGCAGGGATGAAAAATCCCTTCCTGAAAGCAAACAGTCATGGCTTTTCCCCCATTCAACTGTCCCTGAATCTTTTGGCATTTGCCCCAGGCCTAAACCCAGGGCGCAATTAATTCCAAACCTTCTTTGACACCTAATGCTGCTCTTACTAGCAACCTGCCCACAGGTGGGTCTTTCCTTTCTGAATTCCCAATCTGAATTTGCAGCAACCTCCCTATAAAACAAGACATCTACAGCGTCCTAGAGCCACTGACCAGGTGATGCTGCACTTCAGGTCTCAGCCTGAAAGGCGCCAAAGAAAAACATTTACCAATTTGGAGATTACTGGTGGGGACCTGGGAAAGAGCACTGTCGCCCCCAAAAAGCCTCAAGTGGCCCTCTCTTAGAGTCACCACTTGGAGCTGCAATGAAAAGAAAAAAAAAAAAAAAACAGAAACTTGCATCTTTGCAAAGACGAGCTGTCATTTTTATTTATTTTTTTTTTTCATCTAGTAGGCAATGGGCGGTGGTCAGTGGTGCCTGGGAGCGCTGGCATCCCGCGCTTCCAGGCCGCCTTTCCTTCTGTTCCCCGGGCGGTTCCAGGGTCCGCGTCCTCACACCGGGCGGGCCCCGCTCCCCGCCCGAGGTCGCAGTCGGTTCAGCCGGTTCCGCCGCGGCCCCGGCCGGCCCGCCTCACCGTCGGCTCCCTCCCGGGCGCGGGCGGGCTCCTCGGCATCGCCTTCCAGAAGCCGTCCCCCGCACCCCGCAAAATGTAGATCGGGGCGGGGGGGGGGCGGTTGGTGATCGGAAGCCCGCGGGGCCTCCGCCGGGAAAGGGGCGGCCCTCATCCCTCTGCATGTCGAGGGTTACCCGCCCCGGGAGGGTGGATTCCCGGGCTTCGGCGAAGTCTCCGCACAGCTGGCCGGGCCGCATTTGCGGCAGACAGTGGCCGGTGGCGGCCCTGCTTCCACTCACACAGCTGTTTTCAGGCTGAATTCCGGGAGGTGCAGCTTGCCAGGCACTTTGCAATGCAACAGCCTGTGGTCGCCCTACAGTAAAACACGGGGGACGCTTCAAGTCTTCAGGAAAACCCATGGCTGGGTGCTTCACTTAACACAACTTCCAACCCGCTTCTCCGGCCGCTAAACTGGTCCCCAGTGTTGCGTCTTCACTAGCTGCCCTAAATAGATGAGGTGCTGTGAATGGTCGAGGCAGAGACGCATCCCATGGGCTCCCAGGGAGGAGAGCCCACAGGGGAGTCCCAAAGTTCAACCTTAACCCTGAGGTTTTACATAGTAAGTAGAGAGCACGAGAAACCACAATTCTGGGAACTTGTGCAAATAAAAAAAAATCAGCCTTTCCCCTTGCAGTTTTCTGAAGGGAACCCTCTGGTGCACACAGGAGCCGGGTTCTATTATCCGTTAAAGCCTTAAAATGTGAAAAAAAAGAAAGAAAGAAAGAAAAAAGAAAAATAAAGAGGCACCAGCACTAAAACTAACGTTTGAAATGACGTCTGAACTGCATAAAACGACTTTCTCATCGAAGGTGAAATGGAACAGTAGCAAGGAACTAACAAATGCATCCTTTGTGAACAGCAGACTACTTCATTTACTTCCCTAATCCAGCTGGTCTGCTTTTAAGTTGCCTGAATTTGGGCAATCATTCTGTTTGATTTTTTTTTTTCTTATTGCATTCAAAGACTGAAAACAACTAAGTCAAAAGCCTGATTAATGACAGCCTGATCAGTGTCGGATGGGTTAAAACGGCTACTGCCAATGAGGGATCAGAGAGAAGAGGCATTCCAGGGCAGTGCTTTTAACAACAGGGCCATGAGGCCTTAAGTGAGAAATGATTCTCTGCAACTCAGGGAACTATTGCTCAAGTGGAATAAGGCTTTCCTCCAGAGAAAGTTCATTTACTTACACCTGCCCGTATATTTATAAGCTGGACGATCTTCTTGATATGCAAATATTTCAAAAATCTAGAAGGAACCAGCCAGTGTAAGGATTTCTGAGGCCCCTCCCCAGTATCCCAGAAGAGTGACCCTCTTCTCCAACTTTATTCCTAGCAGATTAGCTGCTCCTTTAAGATGCTGCTCTTGGAGTAACCATTTAGGTAAAATTCTTATTAAATAGTTACACTTTCCTGCAGCATTAAAATTCAGTTTCTAAAGAAAATGCCCACTTTAGGAAGAGGAGAGTTTTAAAAAAAATTAAAAATCAAGAACCACAAACTAATGCTGATTTTAATTTCTGATCATTTCTGGAAGTGAGAAATAGAGCGTGCGTTTCAATGAGCAAAATTCAGGGAATTTAAAACATTTTGGTGGATTTCATACAGTCATGCACTAGAGAAAACCTCTTGCAGGTCTGGAATGTGGGTGAATGTTTCCTGGTGCTCCAAACATCTTTCTGAACTTAAAATCAATTAGGCACACACAACCTCTGTGATACACCAAGTTTCCAACATCCCTTAGGCTTCCTTTCCCTTCCCTGTCTGCACTGCCTTTTTTTCCTAGAAGCTCAACTTTATAAGTTCTTAATGAAATCTTCATGAATTTTTAACTACTGTTATTTTTAAATGTGCAATTATTTGAACTTTCCATGTGATTTTTCCCTCATAATTAGAAAAGCCTATAGACTTGACTATAAATAAGAAAGTCCCCTCTCTGTTCAAGTTGCCATAAATGGCTATTGGTAGCGGGGGGGGTGTCCCCCAAATCTGCTGCCTATTGTTTTCAATCTTTCTTTCCCAGTTTCTGAAGCTCCTAATCTCAGATAAGCAGTATTCATGATAGACATCCCTCAATGGAATGACTCTAAGGGGAATGGAATTACTCTAAGGGGGAATAATTGCCTGGCTATGGATTAAGGGAGTTTGGTTTTAGTCGATTACCTCCATCTAAACTTTTGAGAAACCCATATATTTAACTTCAACAACTGAAAAGTTTATTTGCCACAAAGTCATCACTGCTATTAGCGTTAAAATCACAAATGACATTTCCGGTCCCAATTTTAATTTTCTGCCACGTGTATTTAAGAGGAAAGACCATCAGTTGCTCTGACTTTCTCTGCTGCCAGCAGTGCTTTATGAGAACCATTTGAAGGGTGTGTGACGTCTCTAGTGAATGCTGATTACCATTTCTGGGTTTTGAGAAAACTATAGAACACCAGGGTACTCCGGCTAGTCTTTGCAGAAGTGTCCCACAAACCAGGAGCTCTTAGGGGTGAGCAATAATGTGGAGCAAGCTGGGACCCCCACTTTCTGGGGGTTTGCTGGAGGCGGACAATCCTCCAGCAGAAAAGATCTATAAGTCAGTTATCCACCTACAGATCAGCTGAGCTCATGAAAACTATATTTCCCTCAAATCCATACATATCACACAGGATGACTGTTTGACATCAAAGGTGTCCCTTGTCTCACTTCCCTGAGACTGACAGGAATTAAAAGTTTTCATGCATTTTCAGAAGGATTTAAAAACCCCTAAATATAAACGTTACTCTTAGAGAACTTCTGGAAATCTGGTTCCTAGGATCAGGTGTGCCTTTATAACCAAGCTTAAGCGGGTAGAATGTATGTTCTATGATTCGTCATTTGCTTTCAAACCACCACAAAAAAGGAGACCAATCACTGGGTGGTAAAATTAGCTGGAGAGATCCCAAAGGTACTTAGCTTATTTTTCTGTCTAGTTCTGTTCGTCATACTTTATCTTCCCAATTTTTAAACCTGGGATGCTTGAATCTTAATTGCAATTTAAAAAGCAAAAATTTTCCCCCAATTTCAGGATTTTTTTTTATCAGGGCTTATTCAGTAAAAATTACACCCCGGGACCACTCAGCCTATAAACTTCGCAGAATTCTTCAGCTATCTTGTTTTTTTGCTGCCTGCCCACCAGTCACGTACAAAACTGCCAATGCAAACTATGGTGCACTACGCATCTTTCCAAGGACACTCTCTGGGATGGAATTTCACTGGAGCCTCCACAGTTCAAACAGCACATGCTGCCCCAAAGTGCCAGGCCTTGGTCCACACACCATTCAGATTTCCATCCATCTTAGTTCATTAAGGCTTCATTCTCAAGCTGCTGCCTGAGGTGTGTGCACACGCAGGTAACTCTCTTGAGACTGAATTCTTCCTTTTTAAGACACCACAAGATGAAATCGAGAATACGGTTGAATTGCCTCATTTCTTCGTGATGGCAACTTGAGAGCCATCTTTCATCTGAATTGTGAGTTTTCGGTCTTTTTTTGTAAAAAGTAACTAGTTTGTAACATCCACCACCCTGGAATATCGGTAACTTGTTTTATGGAATCTTCCCCCAAAGTCAAAGGAGCTAAAGCAACACATTTCCACGTGAAAATAAACAACTAAGACGTCACATTGCGTCCTGAAGGTTCTCCCAGAGACAGAGATTTAAATAAAATGGTACATCTCCCATTATTTGATTTCATTTTGTGGCATAAAAATTACCCAAATAGGCAATCAAGTGCTTATATTTAAGACATACTCCTGTGTCTCACACACACACACACACACACACACACACAGAGTCAGCTCCCCTCCCCTCCCCTCCCAAAAAAAAAAAAAAGAGTAAAGAAATACCCACTAGCTGTTTCTGGCCAGCAATCAATCCAATTTACTGCACGTACAATTTATATGTACAGTACATGCCGCAACAAAACCACAGTGTGATGCCAACAGGGCCCTTCAGAAAGTTTCCCCCTAAATCTCTGGAAAGGAGCTTTAAAAGAAAGCAAGGATTACAGTCAGCGAGAAGGTAGGGAGGGGACTTACCTCAAACCCAGCCAAGCGGAAATCAGAGCAGTAATTCTACAAGTCGACAGAGTACACTTTCAAAGCTCTAATGGTGTGAAGAAGTGCTGGGTAGCATGGCCCGAAGGCACCACTAATACACTGATGACTGATGGCGGGGCCGGGCAGACAATGAATTTGGGGCTTGAAAACTAACAGAAACCATGCAGTCCTTTGACAAATGAGCTTTCACCATTTCATTCATTGAATAACCTTTAAGCACAAAATTGGCTCGAGTTCTCTTGGGAATTATATGACATGCTGCTGGACGGCGATGTTAAGTATATTCTTTTTTTAATCATGACTCGTATGCAAAATGAGAAACGCACCATACGTTGAGGACACAACTCTAGATAACTCAGATGGATGCGTGGGGCGCAACACAATATTGCCTTTCAGGAGGGGGCCGGAATGTTCCAGGGCCACCTTATTAACTATGTAATGGCTTGTTCATTCAGTTTCTTTAGAGAGTCACAGATTCCCTGGGACATTCTGTCGGGCTGAAATATACACACGCAGAACAAAAAACACTTTCACATTTGAAAAAAGAAAAAAGCTGAAAGTGGTCATGAGTAGCTGAAAAGTGTGGCACTAAAAATATAGTGCATTTAGAGTTACAAGTGGAAAAAGTCTAATTTTAAGGGGTGAGGCAAGGGAAAAGTGCCTTAAAACAATTGAGACACCACGTAAAGTGTGCAATCAAATCTACTCGCAAACACATTTAACGTCCAGTTTCTTTCCAAAGGCTCCCCTCCCTCTTCCCCCCTGTAAGAACTAACCCCTCGATGGAAAAATAATAATTTGGGCCATTTTGAAAGAGAGAAATGAAATAGCTCACGTGTCTCTAAATTAACAAATACCCCTTACTCCAGACAGCATTGCCTTTAACAGCTCCTAAAAACTTAAGAAAAGGATCTTAAAACAGGAAGCTTAGTGAGCTCATAAAACTGTTGTTGGAGCCAGGAACACATAGCATATTTAATCTGCAAACTGTGAGAGTCTACAGTGATTTCAGCAAGATCTGAGGCATGCCCTCAAGGTTTGCTGGGATCTGGGATTAGGGGGTTGATAAGAACCTCTACTGCCCATGGACATGTTTTTCTTCTACAGTTAAACACAAATGCAGAGAGACGTTTGACTGCTGCTTGGCGTTACTGCTCAAGTTATAAAAAAGCTTTGCAGCTCCTTTTGCTGTCAATATATCAAAGTTTAAAAAAAAATCATCAAAGTGTGAAATTTCATTTAAAGTCTTCGCCAGTCTACAGCTCTATTTCACAGGCCCATCAAATAAAAGTAAAGATGAAAAATACACTGAAAAGTACTTGAAAAAGTTTGCAGCTCTACCCTTGCCCTGTTGTTGTTTATTCTGTCTCCCTTTATTTGCTTTGAAACGAGAACAAATCAATTTTCATCTGGAAAAATGACAAGCGAAGTGAAGGGCGGCATCTTTTAGTAGCCTTTAATGAACAGGCAACCTGAAGTCATTTATTAGAGTGGAATCTTTTGCTCAGCAAATGAAACACACACACACACTCACATACACACACACACAATTTCTTCTATAGTCATGTCAGCGTTTTAATTGACTCTCATGATATAAGTTGGCAGAAAATTTCTTGAATCTTCCAAAACAAATCAGACCAACTCTAGAATATGAATGCCAGCAAAACTAAAACCTCCTTCAAAGAATTCTTTAGCTGGGGATTTACAACAATTGCAGAAAGAAGAAAAGTCTGACTTTTAAGATAATCTACTATAGTCTAAAAGCATTAACATTCCATTACGAAGGTTTTCTGGAGGATTTCATGACTCATTGAGTCACTTTTCCTTCAAGACTGGTTTTTCTTAGTCCATCACTGTCTCCACATAAGTGAGCACAGGGAAGAATGACCATTGCATTGTCTCCTTTCATAAACTCCCAAACCCCATCCTCAAAAAAGGGGGGGGGGCCGGAATCTCAGAAAGCAGGAAACCTGACAGAGAAGGAAGGACCCCTAAACTGCTAAGCACAGAGGAAGTCTACAACCGTTCCAGCATGCAGGTAATTAAGAAAACTGGCCAAGAAACAAAGGAAAGTCCAACTTTTAGGCTTGGGCATCAACTGCTAAATGAATGACTCTTTCACTAAATAAGTAATGAAATAACTCACCAGGGTCATTTTTCATCAGTACTGAATTTTCTCATTTCTATCTGTGGTCCGCTGCAAAATCAGACATACCAGAAAGACATGCTGATGTCAGGGTTCAAACAAGGAAGACAGACCCGTTCAAGGTACCAGGAATGGGTAGGTATCTGAGCTCAGGAACCTTCTAGCCTCTTCTCAACAATACAATCTGTTCCTTTTAAAGTGCTTCTGCCTGTGTGAAATTTCACTAGACACCTCTCACATTGGACTCGTTCAGGCATCTGAAACCAAAGCTCCCCTAGGCTGACTTTAAGAATCATATACCCTGAAAGGAGCTCCCCTTAGGCAGGAGTTTCTAATTAAACAGCTTTTAGTATAAAATAAACCTCTTCTCTCTATAAGTACGCCATTACCACTCATTTAAATGTTAGTTCGTGTTTGCTTTAGGTCTGTCTATAGTCTAGCTGGCCAAAGTGTTTGTGTACCAGGTTGTTAAGACCAATATTTCCTAACATAAACAAATTCTTTAGATACTTCACACAGTTTACATTGTTCAGGCCAATTTCCACTGCTTTAATATACCCCCTCAACTGAAATACTGTTCTCCTTTAGAAAAATGAAGAGATTTTGAGGTAATTTCACTACTCTGAAACATAGCATTTTCCTCCTTCAAAATAATCTTGACACATGTAATTAAGAAACTGTCAGACGATTATTAATTTTTAATTTAAAACCTAAATGAAATAATTACAGGAATCAATCAATAAGGCACCTATTCAAATTCCAGAGCAATTACATAAATACTCAAAATGAATACTTCAGGCGAATTCTTGAAGATTTCAGTCTATAGTACGCTAAGATAGCAAAACAACACAAAAAGTCTAACAGGGAAGGGGTCGATGAATAGCTCCTGCCTTTAACAGACCGCAATGAGCTCATTCCAGTTGGCCACGGCTGAGGCCCCCCACCAGCCATGCCCAAAGCACTCAAGCTGGAAGGCTTTTTAAAAGTTAATTTATTTCCACCAGATCCATATTTCAGGGATCTCAAATACACCCCAATTCTGTACAAAATCACATTTGGGAGAGGGGAAAGCCTCATCATCATGAATTTTCAGCACAGTGCTCTGGAAAAGACGAACTGGGGCGAAGTGGGAAGAAAGAAACAGGAGAGCAGAAGGTGTTTTCTAGAACCAGTCCGGCTTAATGGCACTGCGCAGGTCTCTGCACGGCGGCCGCCCATCCATACCTCTGACTAAAGGGTTCTTTTACTTGGAGATGCGGACAGTCCATCATTTCAAACTGAAATGGCAGCTGGAAAATGTGGAACAGCTGGCAAAGAGCTGGGAGAAAATGTTTTACATAAATATATGTACATATAAACTGGCAGAGGGCCACGTTCTCTGTACCCAAGGCCAGAATCTATTCGGGGACTGCACACCAGGGAGATGAGACGCTGGAGGCAGGAGAAACAGCGAGGAGGATGTCTCCTTAATCCTCTTTCTACACGGGGTCAGCCAGGGAAGCGTGGGTCCAGCCCCTCTGGGGATGGCATCTCCCGAAGGAGGTGCAATCAGGGGCATGAGCGCAAAGTTCAGGGAAGGATAAAAGGCCGGGTGTGCAGTGGACCTTCGGCATCTGGCAATCTGCTTAAAAGTCCCTTCACAAACTCTCCAAGTTCGGGGTAAATATTTACTCCCTCTCCACCTCCTCCCGCCCATGTGCCCTCTGCAACTCCAGAAAGTAACTGTCCCCTGCAGAGTGATTCATACCCGACTCTGCTCAGTGAAAACGCGGCCTCTGAGAAGATTATTGCCGGGGCCACGGTTACCACTCCCTCCCTGCAGCTTCTAACGCTTTTATGTCTTTTGTTTTATTTTTCCTCTCTTTCCTTTTGTTTTCTTTTGTGTGTGTGTGTTTTAATGCTGTCCCTGGCAAGGAAAAGAAATGAAAGAATCCCAAATCATCCACAGATGGCACAACTTTCACTTTTCCTCTCTCGGGACGGAGGCGCGCCTCTCTCCTCGGGTCACCAATTCCGCCCCCCCACCCCACCCCCCCGCGCCGCCGCCCCCCAAACCCGTCGGAAGGGAAGCGCAGGATGGACGAAGCCCCCGCAGCCGCGCTCCCCGCGCCGTCCCACCTCGCCGCTCGCCGCCCGCCGCCTTCCGCGCCCGGTCTCCGCGGGGAGGGGACCGCAGTTGTGCGAAGGCGGGCGCCGGAGCCTCGGGGTCTAGCGGAGTTCCTTCCAGCCCGCGGGGCGGGAAGTGGGGGCCCGGGGCGCCGTCGCCGCGGCCGCTGCAAACTTCATCCCCCCGTCCGGGAGGTGAAGTCCTCCAGCCGGTCCCCGGATGGCCGAGGGTGCTCAGACGGGGAGCATCAGGAAGGAGGCAGCGACGGGAGCCTGACGAGCTGCTCTCTAAATCTGGGCGCCTTTTGACAGCCATTTTCACTTCCTCCCGCTCCCCCGGTCGGGGACCCCCTCTCGACCCGGAGGCGCGGGCGCGGCCGCAGGAGCCGGCTGCCCGGTGCGGGGCCCGCGAAACAAAGAACTTCGGGCGGGACGTACCTGCGGCGGCGGCGGCTGTCAAGTCCCCGAACTTCCCATAGACCCGCGTCCGGGGCGCGGGCGGGCGGCTCCGGGCTCCGCGCGGCCGCGGGCGGCTCGGGCTACGGCGAGAGGCCGGGCTGGGCGCGGGGGGCGCCCGCGGCGGGCATGGTGCGGCGCGGGCGGCCGCGGGGCGCGCGGGGAGGGCGAGTCCGGGCGGCGAGGGTGCGCGAGGGCGAGGGTGCGAGCGCGCCGGTGGCGGCGGCGGCGGCGGCGGCGGCGGCGGCGCTGCCCCTGCCCGCTCCCGCCCGCTCGTGCGGCTCCGGCATCGGTTTCAGGGCTCGTGTAATCCGATCCCTTCTGACTCACAGGCCCTGAGTGACAGTTCTGATTTGGTTCACCGGCGGGAGGGAGGGGAAAGAGAAAGAAAGAAAGCCCCCACCGTGCTCCCCTCCCAGCATCCAATCGACTTTCTGGAAGAAGGTCCCATCCCGGCCTGGAAACCCGCGCGGGCTCGGAGGCACCCCCGCCCCCGCCCCGACCCGCGCAGCCTGAGCTACTCACGGGTGGAAAAGTTGTCCCTCGGCTGTGCGCTTCCCTCCCTCGCGCTCCCTCCTTCACTCCTCTCCTCCTCTTCCTCCTCCTCCTCCTCCTAGCGCTCCTCCTCCCCCAAGTTTTAACAGATGTTGCCGGACTCTCGGCTCTGCCTCGCGCTCCCTCTTCCTCCGCCCCCGCCCCCGCCCCGTCCCTTTTCTTTCGGCCACTCTCCGGCGCGGTGGGGACGCGCCGAGCAGCAGGACGCCTGCCGCCGCAGGGGGCGAAGTTGGGAAAACTTGCAGGAGTGCAGCTCGCCTTACTTTTGCTTTCTCGCTCCTTCCAGGCCGCGCCGGGGACCGGCGCTTCCCCGCCCGCCGGGTCCCCGCGCGCCCGCAGCGGGTCCCAGCGGCGACGCGGGCGGCGGCGAGGAGGCGGCGCGGCGCGGGGCCGGGGTCGGGGGCTGGGGGAAGCCCGGGCGCCCCGAGCCACGCGCGCGCTCCCTCCCCGGCCTCCGCCTCCTCCGCCCCTCCCGGGTCCTCACCCAGACACATTCAAGCCCGCTCCTCCTCTTCCCCCTCCTTGACCCCGCGCCCGCTCGGCGCGCCGAGGCCCCACCCACCCCGCGAGGGGAAGGGGGCCCGGGCGTGATGTCACCGCCGCCCTCCCCGCCGGCGCTCGCGGCACCGCAGGGACGCCCCCGCCGTCCCCCACCCCAGCTCCCGGCGCTCCCGGGCCGAGTCTGCCGGTTCCCCTCGCCTCCCAGCCCGCCTCTCCGCTCCCCTCTCTCCCGCTCCCAGTTTGGGCTCCCTTTTTTCTTCTTTTAAGGCCTCTCTGATCACAGCCCTCGCTCCTTGACTCTCCCGCTCCGTGCATTTCCCCTGGCCAACCCTGAAACTCCCTCTCTCGCCCGAGGATGCTTTTGAAAGTTCTGGGTTTTCCTCTCCACCAGAGTCATCTGCCCTTGGAACCCAATCTGGGAAGGGGTGGGGGGCTCCCACTACACCGCCTGCTGTCCCCATGGGCTACTTTATAAAGGACACAAAGACCCCGGGCTTGGAAACTGGACTCCGACGTGGTGTTTTTCCCTGAGCTACAAAGTGTCTCTGCCTGATTTCTTTTCAGCGGCCCATGCTAGTAAAAATTGTTTGCCCTCTTTCCCCAACGGGCCAGCCTGCATCCCTCTGTTTTCTTTTCATTGTACCCAACCTGGACCTGTCACCCCAAAAAGGAGATCCCATGAGGGGAACAAAGGAAGAAAAAGAAAGAAAGAGACGAAAACCCCTGTGGCATTCCCAAATCCATTCTTCCTGGGGTAAGCTGAGATTCCACCCTCCCACCCACCCGCCGCCTGCAGCGCCTCGGAGCTCGGGGTGCACTTGTGTTGACTCGCTGGAGCATCTTGACTGAAGAAAGAGCGTGGGTGGATGCATGATTAGCTCTTAGGATCTGAAGAGCATTTTGAGATTCAAATGCTGAACTGGGAAAAAAAAATTTTTAAGGGACTTGATGGTGGTATTCACTATTTGTATTTCCTGAAACTTGTTGCTTACCTCGAAGACACGCCAAAGCAGACCCTGACTTAAGCTTTTATGGCAGAAGCAGTGGAGATAAAGTACGGCTGTAGGTTCCTTTTTAGCCACTTATTTTAGGGGTTTTCTCTCCCTGAAAAAAAAATAAATAAATAAAACCACTAGTTACTCATCAGGATATATGCATGGGTGATGGTCCCAGCTTCCCCCACCAACTGGCCTCAGGCCCAGGAGGATTCTCTAAGGGTCCATAGGCTCTGAGCCCATCTGTGGGATGGCCGTAGGACTACCAGAACACACACCTCCCAGGACTTAGAAGGGTTTCCAATGACATAACGCACTTGAAACTATAAAAGGCCACAAATGCCTAAGAATTATTATTGCCCTCTTTCCCGTATATACTTCTCCAGCATCAGTCACATTTTTTATTTTTTGTATTCCAGGACTGTTTCTGCCTCAATCACATGAATGCAAATAATACATTCCTGATAGCCTCCTCTGTTCCCCCAATGGCAAAAATAAATAAATAAAAAGAAGGCAGACAGCCAATAAATCAACAACTTGAATAAACTAGATATTTTGACTTTTACTTAAAACCGTCTTCCAGCACATTTTGGATCAGGAAGATCTTGAGTCTCAGTTTTAAAAAGACAAGAGCAAAGCAAAAAAGGAGCTCATCTTTCCCCTATGCCCATCAGAACAGCTAAAAATGAAAGAGGAGAAATAAAGCTAGTGTCGCCTGTGTGTCCCTCTGTCCTCACCTTAGCTTCTTGGCAAAAATGAACAGCTTTCTGTTTTCATGGTAAACATGCATGTGAGGGGGCACATTTTGAAGAAATGGCAGAGGGGGGAAAAAAGAGCATGGTTTGCCTTGGTATGAGTTAAATGATGCCATAATGCAGTGACTTTCAATCTATTTTCACACAGAAACTCTTTTTTTTCCCGAGGAAATCTTATATGGAATCCCAGAATATTAACGAGAGCTGCTCTGGCCGCAGTTGGGTAGGGTCTCAGAGCCTAGCCCCCAGTCTTTCTCTTGTCCCTCACCCCCTTTTCTTCAGTGGCTCCTGAGACATCCCTAAACATCCGAAAGACACCCTGAAAAAAACGCAATAGTGTAACCTTCTCATAATGATGAACAGGCACTTACAAGGCTCTGAGACTGCCCTTCCCCTGGGTCTAAAATTCCACCATTATACATTCACTTCTTGCCATCTTTCATCAGTTCTCTTTTCAAATGCAAATGTCCTAGGAAATGTTAATATCATGTGTCCTCAAAATGATTAAGCTTATGAGACAGTTTTTGGTTTGTTTGTCTTTTGGCAACGGATTGGATGAAGCAGGAAATGAAGATATTGGTGTGAGTTTCCTAGGGTCGCCATAACAAAGTACCACAAACTGGGTGACTTAAAACCACAGGTATCTATTACCTTACAGTTCAGGGTGTTAGAAGTCCAAAATCAAGGTCTCAGGAGGACTATGCTCCCTCTGAAACCTCTAGGGAAAGATCTTTTCCTTGCCTCTTCCTAGGTTCTGGTGGTGTCTCTCAATACTTGGTGTTTCTTGGCTCGTAGCTGTTTCCCTCCAGCCTCCGTCTCTGTAGTCATAAACCTCCTCCCCTTCTCTCTCTTCACGTCTTAAAGACACCCCCATATTGGATTAGAAGCTCACTCTACTCCAGCATGACCTCATCTTAACAAAGTACACCTGCAGCAACCCTGTTTCCAAATCAGATCACCTTCTTCTGAGAGTCCAGGAGTTAGAACTTTCACATATCTTTTTGGAGGAACACAATTCAACCCATTAAAATACTGAAAGAGACAGAGGTTAAAAGGTCTGCAATTGACAGGCTGAAGGATGAACCTGAGAACAAACTCTGCTCCTCTGTATTTTTCACCCTGTCACGTGTGCTTTCCCTCACTTACTGTTACAGCTCCCCCATCTCTCTTCACAGTAAGCCCTCAATTAATTACTAGGAAATTCCAAGGGGATATTTCACGTGTACTGATAAATTCTCAGCTGCAAATGACAAAATCCCAACTCAAACTGGCTTAAGTTAAATTTAAAGGGGGAAATGAAAGGGTGTTTTTTTGGCTGAAACGTCCAGAAGTGTGTAAGTAGGCTTCAGGCAAGGCAGAATCCAGGGGCTCAAACAATGTCAGCTGAGTTCTGTTTCTGTATTTCAGCTGGGCTTTATTCACGCTTCATGCAAATGTTGTTTTAGGCAACCAAACGCGGTGGCCAGAGGCAGCCACAGTTTACATAGTCAGTCTTTCTGTTTGCATTCCCAGAGAATAATCACCTTGTCCAAAGGAATACAATATTCCTCTTAGCCAGGCAAGCTGGATAGTTGCATGCCAGGTAAACACTACAAGTCGTCTATAAAAGCCAACGTGATAGCCACCATATTCTTTGTCCCTGCCTATATATATGCAAGACTGTCACCTTCTGCGCTGCTCCCCGCCTGTACGTGCAGGATCGTCACCTTTGCTTCAGCTGCCCCGCGGAGAGCTGCCTGCTGGGAGGTGATGCCTTCAGCCCACCATGTTCTGGGGCTCCCTCAGTAAGTCAGTATCTCCCACATCTGTGTGGGGAGAAGGATTTTTCTTGCTCTTTGAAGTTAGACTTGAGCACAGGGTTCTTAATATTTCGTCTTCATGTGTGAATATCCTACCAATTTCCTTTCCTGAAAATATCTCAAAGATTAATACCTCTCTTACATCCCCAAACTCAACATAATAAAGGTTCATAATGCAAATAAATGCAAACCTTCATATCCATATCTTCCTGTGTACCCACCCACTCACTCACCCATTCATCCATCCATCCACCCATTCATCCATCCATCCACTCACCCATCCATCCACTCACCCATCCATCCACTCACCCATCCATCCATCCATCCACCCTTTCATCCATCCACCCATTCATCCTTCCACCCATCCACCCACCCATCCATCCACCCACCCACGCACCCATCCACCCATCCACCTACCCGTCCATCCATGAGGGTTTACTCTGGGACCCAGCCTGTATGCCACACACTCTCTCCACTTATGATGAGTTATTCCCTGGAGGCTTTTCGGTCTGGCATGGAAATAGACATCCTGCCGACAACTGGTTACCAGCCCACCAACCATTTCCAAATGCTTTTGAATTCAGTAGAGAACACGAGTTCATGCTGAAACTAGGACCTTTATCATATTTGTCTATCTTTCAGGAGTTTGTTAGGTGCCAGTTAAGGAGTCTCACCATTTTGAAAACTGGTGGGAATGGAAATAATGTACTGGCTGCATTTGAGAACTTGAGTCCAAAGACAATAAGGTGTCTTACATCCAAACATGCTCCCACCCGCTGACGTAGCCCCAGAGTGGGAGCAGTTGGAAAAGGCAGACCTCCCTCCCAGCCAGGGAGCCTTGACTTTTGGTGCTGTTTCAGGGATGTGAGTACCAGGAAAGGAAAGCTTGGCCCATGGAGGGGTGTGAAGGAGATGGAGCAAGATAAAGTGTTCCAGACCCCAGCACCATCCGACTCATTATTCTCTCTTCAACCCCCCACCCCTGGCTCCCCTGCTTCCTCTGACTCCCCGTTCCCTGAAGTACTCTTGCTGGCTTCACCCCGAGGGCCACAACAACCACCAATTCCTAGCCTGAATGGATTGGATGTCCTGAGGGCAACCCTATGTCCATTTAGGTTTCCAGCTGCCCCGTCTCCTTTCCTATATCGTGTTTCTGTGTCCACAGCACCCACCAGTGTGCATGTAGGGGAAGTACTGGCAGACTCCCCCCGCAGCCATACACAGGAGCACCCCAGGGAAGGAAACCCCCCTGAGTTGGCACAGAGTGGACCGCCCGAGCTTCCCCACGCTGACTGGCTGGTTGCCAAGAGGGAGAATGTTGTTAAGTGCATCGCACCGGTGCCCTCCTGAGAGTCTCTCACTCAGCACCCGCATAACTTATTCTTCCATCTCCCTGGAACATTGGGATTCTAAATGGAACCCAGATGTCGGCTGTGTCCCTCTTCACCTTGAAGATGTAGCTATAATTGGCTTGGACCTCAGCCAATCCCACAAGTTGGGAAGACCTAAAACCCCCCCTGTGGATTTCGGCAAAGTTCAGAGCCCCGCTGTGGAAGCTGCCTGACACCACACTCAGACCCTTGCCCGCTCCGTGGGAAACTCACTAGCAGCAGGCGGTGGGGGGTGAGTTTGGGAGATTTCACTGATGATCTGGGTAGCTCAGGGATGATGGTCTCCATCCCTTTCTTTCAAAAAGAAAACAAGTTTCTCTCTGTGACTCAGACAAAGCAGTTTGGTGACCAGCATCTGTTTCTTGAGGTCTCAACTTCCTTTTTTCCTGGGAACTTACTCGTGTGACACGCTGATGTCACTGGCCTCTTCTGTCTCTCTCTGCCCAAGGTCTACTCCACTACCTCGATCATCAACTCCCGTCCACCTGGCTGCGATGCTCAGCACTTCCTTGAGTTTCTGTACAGCGAAGGGGGAAAGCAGTAGCCCGTGGGACAAACGTTATCTTTGGAGGCACATTATTTAATGTGCATGAGTAAAGTTTGCCCTGGACGCTCCATTTCGCCCCAGCCTCTACCACTCCCCATTCATTGGCTTATCCTTGCCACTATACTCATTTGCATAATCTGTTTTACTCCTGAAAACATTTTGAGTGTGCTGTTTTTGCCCTAAATAGTCCACTTAGACAGACCTTAGGTTTTACCGAGTGTTTTCATAAACAGTCGTTAAAGGAGGGGCTACAATTTCCAATACATCACAGCAAAGACTTCCAATATTTCCCACCAAACTTTCTGTCCTTTGCTTGTCTCTGGCTGTGGCCCCCACTGCGTTATTGTTACTGACTCTTCTGCCTCACCGAATGGGGTGTTCTGAGAAACTCCGGGGTACAGCACAACAAGCCCCCACACCCACAGTCAGCAGGCTCCATCTTTGTTGGAATGTGGTTTAGAACGTCTATCCCAGCTCCTCTTGTCTTTTGAGTCTCGGTCCTTCACCCTCCACACACACACTCACACCAAGCAGCTCATCAGTGTATTTTTTTTCCCCAAACAAATATGAAAAATTCCTATGAGGAATTTTGGTGAAGAAAACTTCCTGGATTTGCTAGATAAGTGAAGGAGGAAACCAAGGCCATGTATTTGGGATAGTCATGAAGAACTGGGATGTTTCAAGAAAAAGATGAGACGTGGTGGCCATGGGCTTGGGAACCACAGTCCTCGTGGAAAGAGGGACTTCCCCCATCTCAGTAACCATGGGGCTTGGAGGAGGAGCTCTGAGATCAGAGTGAGAGGCTCACGTGAATGGTGATGGAAAGATGGGGTCTTATCTCAAAAGCAGCAGCAAAGCCGGCCAGGAGCAGCAGCCCTGGTAGAGCAGGTGGCCATGGGAGAACGTTCCTGAACCAGAGAATGTGGGGCCTCGGACAACCTAGAAGGGGGCAGGAAGGATGCAGGAGCTCTGTGTCCTATTATCCCAATAGCTGAGCTCTCAGAGTCAGTGATTCCTTTTAGACCCTTGTTATCATAGCACCCCTTTCATGGCTCTTCCAGGGTCCATCATGGCCAAGGAGGAGCACAAGTGATACACAGAAGGTGGAAGGTAGGACCTTTTCCATCTCTCTCTCCATCTCTCTCTCTCCGTCTCTTTCTCTGTTTATCCATAACATGTAACCCATGGTTCAGCTTTTATCATCATGACGGCTAGTCTCGCTTCTTTGGGGCTTCCACATTTGTCAGAAGCCTATAGGACAGAACAGGCCTGGATTTCGATTATTTCTCCACCATCACTAGCTTTGTAACTTGGCCAAGTCAACTCACTCAGTTTACCCGTCTGTACATTGGGCATAATGTTGTCTGTCTTCCAGAAGTTTTGTGAGAAGGAAATGAGATGGTGTATCACAAAGGGCTGAACTTTTCATCTGGATGAAGGGATGCCAAGAAAGGCAAATTTCCTCTTGCTTCTATGTTTCATGCCAGCTGAGCCCCTTGTCACCAGTTATAGCCTTTTCATACTCAGTTAGGAAGACTGAATATGTGGGAGTTTAAGTCTCTGTTCTGCCTCACCTATAAAAGTGTAACTTGTTTTGAATAGTATTTTTTTTTACTAAAATATACGAAGTCACAGAACTATTTCAAGGATCTATTATTCACAAAGAGCTCTTGGGAGCAAAATATCTCCCCCAAAGAAACAACCTGCCAATTTCAGATATCTCGCTGCTTTTCCATGTGCACAATCATTTAGAAATCACTTACCAGTACATCAATCAAAAACAACAATGCTCCAAAGCACATGACTCTTAGCTACTCTAGGTTTTTCTTTGACAAACCCATCAACAAGCGTGGCCTTTGGAATGACAGTGTGCCGGCAGGGCTTACTGAAGAGATGGGATTTCCTTCCTAGTTCAGGCTGCTTATGTCTGAGAGACTCAGATGGATTCTCCATTCAATCATGTACTCATTCAGCAAACATGCATTGAGCATGTGCTATGTGGCAGGCTGCCCAAACTGCTGAGCATCTGGTGGTGAGCCAGCTGTCACATTCCTTGCTTTCCCAGAGCTTAGAATTTAAGAGGGGGCGAGCACCACAAGGGGTTAGAACAGGGCAGGATGTGACAGATATCAGGGTGGAGGACCTGCCACAAATGGAGTGGTCATGGTGGTGGTGGTGGTGGGGGCTCTCCAAAGAGATGACTGATGCTGAGATCCAAGGGTGAAGGGCTGTGCTGAGACTGGCAGTGTGGTCCAGGCAGAGGAAGGCAGAGGGTGCAGCCTGGCCAAAGGCTGGGAGGTAGGCAGAGCTTGCCAGATTCCAGAACAGAAGATCAGTGTTGGCTTTGCTTCTATTTCAGTTGATCCAGGAAATTAATCCCACGGCCTTAGGGAATGTCAAAAGGGGTTTCAAGATCGTGGTTTTAAAGGCATGCTTCTAAAATGAAGTGTCCCTATCTGCTTAGTTCATAATTTTACTCCTACATGAATTAAGAACCCCACACTGCATTGATTTTTCTTTCCTTAAAGTTTCACATCACATTTGAAAGCATTGATTCTACGTGTTGCTTCAGTTCCGAGACAGCATTGAAAGAAACTTATGCTTCACTGATCTATGATCAGACGTAACCAAATAAAAAATATTCATTCTGCCCACTTCTTAAGCTCCACCAATATTAGATATGTTTTAGAGCATAAATATACAAGGTTACATGTGGTATCTATCTGTGGAGTACATTTCAAAGAGCGGCACGCCAGCCAGCACATTTGTACGAAGGCTGTTAAAGAAAATCAAGATTGAGCCTGAAATGCCAACGCATCGCAGTCTTAGTTGCTTGTTAGCTTGCCCGAGCTTCTGCAGTCAGATTTCATCTCCACATGCAAAATGAAGTGGAGGATTGAGTAAATTATCTTTATGGAGGCCAGGCAATTAAGGCAAAAAGTGATTGGTTAGCCTGGATTATCCAGATTCTGGTCTTATCAGAAGGCTGCCTCAGAAAACCAGAATATAACACCGTTCTGTTTAAAAATGTTAAATAATCACAGTGTTGATGGGAAAGGTGCTGGGGAGATAGCCATCAAGGTTACCGTCTCCCTTAGAAAGAGCCAGGCCATGAAGAGTCCATTCATCCTTGCCCAAATAAGAGAGACCAGGGCAGTAATTAAATTCCTGCATGATTCTCTAGACTGAAGAGAGGATGGCAGCTTGGAAAAGGCATCTTTCATAATAAAGCTTTTAAGGGCAGGTTCTCAGGATTTAGAGACTAATTTTTTAAATTTTATTGTCCCTTATACCATGTTCTGGAGCAGCAATGGGCACAGAACCCAATGCTTCCCAAGGGAGATGATTCATGTCCTAAAGTCATCACTCTTAGCTCAGCATTCTTTCCAAGAGCCTTCCCAAAAGGGTCCACTGGTTTACAGTGGACTGGGCTTTCCCAGTCATCTCATTTCCACAAGACCCCAGCAACTGAAGCAATGGAAGGAAAGGATTTCATCCACCCACTCGCTATCAAGTCACTATGGAAGCTCTCTTCCATGTAAAATTCAGCTTGGTGTCGGTCACAAAACACAGGCTCAAAAATCCACAAAACCTTGGCTCAATCTCACTTCTGCCCCTTCCTGGCAGTATGTCTGGGGCAAGCTCCTCAAGCCCTCTGTGCTGCAGTTCGCTAGAGGTAAAATGGAACCCTAAGACTTCCTTTATAACATGATTTAGAAAATTCAGAAAGATAATACTTACTTCCTGTCTGGCACGTAGACACACAATTCAATTTCCTTCCCCCTTATTTTAAAGATACTCAGAGTAATTCCAGGGTAGGATCTCAGTAAACATGTGTTAAATGAGTAAGAGAGAGAGCGAGAGAGAGGTAAATAGATAGGTAGGTAGATGGATAGATAGACAGATGATAGGCAGTTAGACAGATGATAGGTAGATAGACAATAGGTAGAGAGGCAGATGATAGGCAGTTAAGTAGACAGACATAGGTCATTAGATAGACAGACGATAGTTAATTAGACAGGTGATAGGTAGTTAGATAGATGATATGCAGTTAGACAGACAATAAGTAGATAGACAATGTAGAGAGGCAGATGGTAGGTAGATAGGCAGACATAGGTAGTTAGATGATAGGTCATAAGACAGATGATAGGTAGTTAGATAGACGATAGGTAGGTAGATAGGTAGATGATGGGTAGAGAGACAATCAGTAGAGAGACAGATGATAGGTAGGTAAATAGATGATGGGTAGATAGAGTTCCACTAGAAGAGACAGATCAAATAGATAGATGGTTAGATAGATAGACAGACAGACAGACAGACAGGTGATACGTAGTTAGACAGTAGGTAGTTAGATAGACAGATGATAGGCAGTTAGAGTTCCATTAGAAGAGCTGGACCATAAGGAAATGAAGCTGGATGTTTTCCTGCTCAAATAGGAGCTGAAGAGCTTGTGCAAGCATAAAAGTCATGGAGACCAGAAGGAGCATCCTCAGCTCAAACTTGGGTGAAATTAGCTCGGGCCGAGGGCCCACTGGAGGACACGCTTAAAGACCACGTTCCCTGGAGCTGCGCCCCCTCCCCTCCCCCTCAGTTCCTCCCTCACCAACCTTCACCTGGTGTAGTTCGACAGTTGCCCATTCAAAGATGTGCTGCATAAGTCTGATAAAACCTGAGTCCCTGGGATCTGTGTGTCCACTCCTGCTGGGGGCAGAGGGGTGACACCACAGCCATTCCCCACAACGGGGACATGGAGAGTCATGCTGCCTGACCCAGATATCAGCCCACCCCTGACATCTTCACGGGGCTCAACCAAACCCCCATTCTGGTCTGAACACTGCTTTTCAGTCGCTAATCTTAACTCTCTCCCAACTTATCTCTACATGCATAGAGACAGTCTAAAGGACATCAACTCACATGTGAAAGTTCATTCACTCATTCATTCATTCATTCATTAACAATTGCATGTTTTCTTTCTACTGGACAAGTCTGTCCCTGAGCCCCGCACGTGCCTCCTAAGAAGGAAAGAGGAAAAACTGAGCCTTGTCATGGAGTCATACTGATTTTTTTTTAAACTTTGTTTTATTGAGTTATAGTCAGTTTATAATGTTGTGTCAATTTCCAGTGCAGAGCACAATTTTTCAGTTATACGTGAACATACATATATTCATTGTCATGTTTTTTTCGCTGTGAGCTACCACAAGATCTTGTATACATTTTCCTGCACTATACAGTATAATCTTGTTTATCTATTCTACGTACACCTGTCAGTATCTACAAATTTTGAACTCCCAGTCTGTCCCTATTGACTTTAAGAGAAAGCACTGTTTAAATGGTGAAAAATAGAAACACTTCGGACCTACAACTCTTGCATCCAAGGAAGCCCCCAGTGCTATGTTCTCCCTTCTAAATAATATTTTTTCCAAGACCCCCCAAACAATTGTTATGCTCTATAGTTCATATATTTTTAGTCCTTTAGGGGTTAAAGGTTTATTGGATCATCTTTTTTCACGGGATAATTTTCTTTCCACTGGGACTGTCTGGCAAAAGTTTGTGAACTTTTGTGAACCTGACACCTTCTAAGAATGGGTTTATATACACTTGATCCGTTATGTTACGGTATCTGTCATCAGTACCCCGAGCAAGCCAGTCTGTAATCACGGGCCTTTGAACATGGTGGCTCCTGCTTTGGTCTCCCAGATATTGGAAGTTCACGAGTCTCGTTTTATTTGTAGCTCACAGAAATCCAGTGGCTTGAGTCAAAAAGTATAAGTGATTCAGAGGATGATATAAGAGCAAGCTCCAGGAAGAAAGAAGGCAGATGACCTTCAGAGCATCTCTCATCTCCAGATTTCTCTGTGCTTTGGCTAGAGTGCTCACTGAGAACTGGGTTTCTCCAGCCACAGGGCAGAACACATGACCTCAGATGGGAAGAGAAGAAAGCTTACCATTTGTGGCTTCAGACCCCAGAGAGGGGATGACTCTGGACCTCAGATTAATTTCAAAAATCCCATGGGATGAATCCAATAAACCTAGATGTAGTAATTAGCACTTGGTGATTTGTTTGATTTGCAGGAGCTGAGGAAGAGTGTAGCCTGATCCCCACCTCCTCACCATGGTGATGAGATGGTGGCACCAACCTCACGCAAAGTACTGGACTGAAGAGCATGTGACGGTGGAGATAAGAGAGTTGTGGGAGGCAAGGCACCGAGACTATGTACCATTTTGATATCTCAAGTTTGAAGTCTGTGTGTTAATTAGAGTTAGAAATATCCCAAGGATACTAGATATATAAACACGGAATTGAGGTGAGAAGGTAGGACAGATATGAGTGGGAGATACAGCCTAAATACTTGGGAATCTTAAATATGTATTTGTGAAGACAATGGGAAAAGATGGACTCACCAGGAAAAGCACATAGACCCCCAAGAAGACAATGTGACAAAACCTTGGGCCATGACGACACTTAAGTGATTGACTAATGACCATGGTCCAGCAAGTAAGACTGAGTAGGTGAGGCTGGAGCAGTAGGAAGGAAACCAGGAAAGGAAGGGTTGTTAATGAAGTGGCCGCTGTTCAGATACAAGATGAGGTTAAATTAGGTGAGGATTCAAAAGTGACCATCAGATTTGGCAATTTGATTTCCTGAATAAACATTTAAAGAGCATCTGTTATGTGCCACCACGCACTGTTCTAGACACTGAAGAGAAGACAAGGAAGGTGGGAGCTCTGGTGCCTCTCAAATATTCGTGTGCATCTCAGTTACTTGGGGAATCTCCGTACCGGGTACAATCTACTTTAGTGGACTGGGGTCAGACCAGAAATTCTGCAGGTGACATGATGCTTTTTTACTGCAGGTCTCACTTTGAGTACCAAGAGTTTCCACAAGATGATGTTACAGGTCATAGTAAGTCAGCTTTGCTTCTCAGTGGAATAGTGGGACCTTTGGGAAGCAGTTTCAGGTGAGTGACAGGTGGAAGCCAGTGGACACTGTGTAGTCAGAGTGGGGATGAATTACCGTGAGGAGGAGAGTTTGGGTTGGGAGCAATCCAGCTGACACGGGAACCGCTGGCTGCATGTGGACCACTTTGATTGACCAGCCATCACAAACAGGAAGATTTTTCCAGGTAACATCTTCTGTCCCTCAGCCACACCTCCCCCTCTTTCCCTTTTCGTAAACAGAGTAAATGCCATTTTTGAGGTCCCTCTAGTCTCGACAAGGTATATTGCTTAGAATTTGGTCTACTGCAGGCATAAAATTGCAGGTAAAAACAAGAACAAAACAAAGGTTAGACTTGAAATGTTAACAGAATGACTCATTCGGGAATTTGGGATGTTGATTTCTTGGACCATTAGCTAGATGTTAATGTTCATTCATATAGTATAAATATAGCCTAATATAGTCTAATGTAATCTAAAATTATTTGCACCATAAATTTTGACCAATTCTGTTAAGTTGGTTTTACAGGGGACAGGCCTGATGTCTATTTTTTCCAAGTTTGGGGGTAGACACAGTTGATAATGTCATCGTTTTGTTTTGAGGCAGGCATTGGCGAGGTGTTTAGAAATGGCCGGTAGAAGGGACATGATGAGAACTTTAAACTACATTCTGTGACCACTGAGCTAAAATGTGATGTCCTTCCTCTGTTCCCCCAGCTGCATGAGGCTGGGGGCAGTTCTTGCTGGCAAACAATGTCACCAAGGATTGATGTGGGCTAGTTGGTGTGAGTTTCTAGCCTATGTCTTCTTTTCTTTTTTTTGGCATTCTTTTTTTTTGAAATATAGTCAGTTTACAATGTTGTGTCAATTTCTGGTGTACAGCATAATTCTCAGTCATACATATACGTACATATATTTGTTTTCATATTCTTTTTCATTGTAGGTTACTACAAGATATTGAATACAGTTCCCTGTGCTATAGCATAGAAACTTGCTGTTTATCTCTTTTATATATAGTAGTTTGTATCTGCAAATCTCGAACTCCCAGTTTATCCCTTCCCCTCTGCTTCCCCCAACCAGTAACCATAAGTTTGTTCCCTAAGTCTGTGAGTCTGTTTTTATTTTGTAAATAAGTTCATTTGTGTCTTTTTTTTTTTTTAGATTCCACATATGAGTGATATTATATGGGAATTTTTTAGGCTACTTTTGATTGAGAACTTCTAACCATGATCCTGTACAGCCATCATCTAATGTATTGAGAAACTATAAGTTTTAGTCAGCTGCAAACATTCTTAGATCTAGCAGGAACAAAGCAATTGACATTACTGAAAGAAAGAAAGAATGCAGACTATTCCATTTCTTTTTGACCCACTACCGGGTTTCTGTATATTTTGTTTCCATTTAAATTTGTCGTACACGACCCAGTATTTAATTTTAAGATCGGTTGACGTGAAACGCAAAGGATTAGGCTGGGATTAGAAACCGTTGACACCGTATTGGGTGGGGGTTACCGAGCACTTCCGTCCATCCCTGCAGCTCAGCTGTTTTTTTTTTTTTTCCAGGGAAAGAGGCAGAGTGTGTTCTGATCCGGAGCCCCAGCTCCGGGCAGACTCCCCCGAGGAGTTTCCCATCACAGACAGTTCCATCATCACGGCGACTCTGTCTGCAGGAGGGGAACGATGCAGTGGCAACACAGAAGAAAATGTGCACTTGCCCTCGGTGCGATTACAATTCGACTTTTGAGCCTCCCCATCTGATCCACTGATCAGAACAGACCCCAAGTTCTGAGAGAAATATGTACAACTGAGAAACACCATGAACATGTGTTCCAATGTCTGTATCCATATATATGTCAATGGATGGAGCACTCTGGAAAAGTGCTTCAATATTTCTACTGTCAAGTACTAGAAGTATATTATGTAACTAAAAAAAATAACTAAATAAAACTCATACCAGTGTACTTTTTAGTCCTTTTCTAAAAAGACCATCAAATCGCAAATTGGTAATAAACATAGAACTATAAAAGTTTCGACAGCTTTCCCCTCAGCGCATCCCTGGAAATCTTCTTGAGACTCAAATCACCATAAAGCTGCTCATATTTCCCCGCAGGGACAAAGCCATAATCGGTAGCTGAGATATTGACTAAGGATGCGGAGTCAAATAAATCACAAATATGGCCACCAATCTACCATAAATGCAAAGCCATAACTGCTATAAACCTCAGTGATCACTTAACGTTTTAAAATTATGTTCTAAGTCACAGAGGCCTGTCATTTTATTACTTTCGGGGACCTTAGGGATTATCTTGTCCAGCCCCCAATTGGGAGATAAGGAAATTTAAATCAAAGACAATTAAGTGACTTGCTTAAAGCTGGGACCGTGTCCCTTACCTTCTCCTCTGCTGAGTTCATCCTTGCAGCCACGCCCTGCCAATAGAACATGTAAATCCCCATGAGAAAAGAGGAAACGTGCCGAGAGGAGACGGAAAAGTCACTTTATCATCAATGTGACCCGACAGCAGGATTTTTATTATCATATGATGGCAATTTGACATCTATTTCACAATCGTGTTACCCTTTTGAGAATTCAGGAGAATATTTTAGGGGACAAAATAATTCCGTTTGTTCCTGCTTCATAAGCTTCCTAAGCAACTACAGACTTTTCACATCATTCCCTTAGAACAGTGTCTGGTAAGCCTTTTTTTTGTAAAAGATCAGAGAGTAAATATTTTAGACTTTTTCAGGCCACACAGTTTCTGTGCAACTTCTCAACTCTGCAGCCAGAGACAACAGTAAAAGAATGGGTGGGACTGTGTTCCGGTAAATCTATTTATGGCTGCTGACATTTGAATTTCATATAGTTTTTCATTATTTTCATGTGTCACAAAATGCTGATATTCTTTTGATTTTTTTTCCTCCTCACGGTTTAAAAAGATAAAGTGAAGGGCCAAATTTGGCCTGTGTATTTGCTAATCTGTCTTAATGGGGAAAAAGGGGTTGCAAGTTCAAGTTTAAAAGAACTACTTTCAAATTGGTGCGGTCACTGTGGAAAACAGTATGGAGGTTTCTCAAAAAACTAAAAACAGAGCTACCATGTGACCCAGCAATTCCACTCCTGGGTATATATCAAAAAATAATACTAACAATTTGAAAAGATACATGCACTCCCATGTTCATAACAGCACTATTTACAATTGCCAAGATACGGAAACAACCTAAGTGTCCACCAAAAGGGGATTCGATAAAGAAGAAGTGGTATGTATTTATAATGGAACAATACTCAGGCATAAAAAAGAATGAAAATTTGCCATTTGCAGCAACATGGATGAACTTGGAGGGCATTATGCTAATTGAAATAAGTCAGACAGAGAAAGACAAATACTATATGATATCACTTATATGTGGAATCTAAAAAAGGATGACAAACTAATGAATGTAATAAAAAAAAGAAGCAGACTCACAGATACAGAGCTCAAACTAGTGGTTACCAGCAGAGGTGGGAACGGGAGGTGGGGAGGAGGTCCAAGCTATTGGGTGTAAGACAGGCTCAAGGATGCATTGTACAGCACGGGGAATACAACACAATATTTTATAACAACTGTAAATCGAAAGTAACCTTTAAAAATTGCATAAAAATTTCAATGCAAAAAAAAATTAAAATAAAAATAAAAAGACCTACTTTCATACTGTGTTCTGACCTTGAGGATGCCACTTAAGTTTTCTGTGTTCTTGTCTGGAAATGCACGTGTCACTACCTGTTTCACAGGGTGGCTCTGAGGACTGCGTGACATACCACGTGGAGGGCCCAGCCTGAAGCCCGAGCCCAGAGGATCCCGAATAAATGTTAGTTCCCTGCTTGCTTTTTGTTTTTCTAACCTCGATACAAGTACACACACACCTACATTTTTCACTTAAAAAAAAAGTGAGTTTCTTTCTTTCCTATTATTTTCTTCTTCTCTTTCCAGGTTACCCAGAGACACTGCAGTATGTGAGTTTCCCGCTTGTGAAAATCAACGTTCTGGTTGGAAAATCAGCATTCTCTGTACTATGGACCACTTGTTTTCCCTTAGCTATTTCCACTCCTTAAAATAAAAACAGAAAAGTCACAACAAACCGCAAACAGAAAACCCGGCATCTTCAGGAGTCCGAGTGTAGGAAACAATAAAGCGAGAACGAGAAAGCTTTGACAAACGCGTTTTTGCCTCAAGGCAGAGGGACTCGGATTTGCTGACTGCTTCAGGGTCCAGAACCTTCCGCAGCTGTCAGCTGGGGGTCATCACCGTGCTGAGAGGTGTGATCCAGCCCTGGCTACCCTTTCTCAGGCTTTGGCTCAGAGCCTCAACTTAACTAGCCTCCAAGCAGCCGGAGCAACCTCACTTATAACAGGTTCTCCCCACGCTGCCCAGACATGGAGAAACCCCTGCCTGCATCCAGCCCAGCCCACCACGGCCAACACCCAAGGGCCCCAGCTCTCTTCTGACACATGGACAACTCTGGAGTGGGCAGAAAGTCACCACGAACCGGTACCTGGTCCTCACCCCTGCTGCGGGACAGGGCTATGACATCAGACCTGCTCTGCCATGCTGAGGTGCCCTGGACAAGGCTGCTCATGGCCCGAGGCCACCGGCCTGGCTCCCCGGGACCAAACGTGTGATTTCTGGTGGCCCTTCTGCAGCTCATCCGTCACTCACCAACTGAAGTTCTGAATTAAATAGTGCATAAGCATGAAGGCTGTAGAGGCAGATGGCCTGGATTTGAATCTCAGCTTCCTCCCCCTCCCTCCTCCCCCCTCCCCCCTCCTCCCCGCCCTTCCCTCCTCCCTTCCCTCCTCTCCCTTCCTCCTCCTCCCCTCCCTTCCTCCTCCTCCCCTCCCTCCTCCCTTCCCTCCTCTCCTCTTCCTCCTCTCCCTTCCGCCCTCCTCCTCTCCCTTCCATCCTCCCTTCCCTCCTCCCTTCCCTCCTCTCCCTTCCCCCTCCTCCCCTCCCTCCTCCTCCTCCCCTACCTCCACCCTTCCCCCTCCTCCCCTCCCTCCTCCCCTCCCCTTCTCCTCCCACCTCCCTCCCTCCCTCCTCTTCTTCTCAGCACCCTAAAGGTAAGACTTCCTAAACTTTTGGCCTCAGTTGCTGCTTGTAAGAAACCTGCTGTCTCCATAAATGCTATTTTTTTAATGCATAGACGATCTCTCCTCTCCGTTAGACTTTAACACTTAATTTTTCTCTATGAAGTCCTGTAGTTTCACCAAGATCAGTTTCGCTGGACGTATTCCGGGCACACAGGGCATCCTTTCTGGGCAGACTCACGTTCTTTCTTCTATTCTGGTAAATTCGAAGCTGTGTAGTTTCCCACTAAACCCTGCCTCGCTGCCATTTCCTTCACCGTCCACGTCGGGCGCCCCTCTCGGGTGGGGGCTGCCGGCCCCCGAGGCGACACGCGGCCCACCTTCCCCGGCTCGCTTCCTCCTTCTCTGCGTCCCTCGCTTCTTACAGGTCTCGCGAGAGCACAGCCCCTCCCTAAGTCACGTGCACCAGCGGCTGCTGGGCTCCCGAGACCCCCAGGTTTAGGAACTTGCCCAAAGTCTCACCCTGGTGAAGGGATAAAGCCCTCTTTAAACCCTTCCAAGGCAGCACCTACTGAGCAGAGGCCGTAATGAGGCTGGGGGAATGGGGCTTGGTACCCACATCCAGTTGCACAAGGATGCAGCTGGGATGAGCTCAGTCTCTCCTGCAGTGCTTGGCCCTCCTCGCTCATTACTGCTGACTCATGATGGTCTGCGGGCCTTGGCTGGCCTGCACCGATCACCCCCTTCCCCGGCCTCGTTTTACTCCTGTGGTGGAATGTTCCAGGCTTAGAGTCCGTTGGAAATGCAGCTACAGTCAGCCTGGGAGGTGGGGGTGGAGCGTGGGAGCCTGGTCTCCCGCCATCTTCTTTTCAACCCCTGGTTTTGGCACAAATGCGCTACCCTCCTTCCTCTAAGGCCTTCTCTCTTTGCTTCTTAATAGCCTTTTCTTCTCTTAAAAACCTTCCTCTTGCATATCAAAAACTTTGGCTCTCAAAAGTATTGTCTCTGATTTGGGATCAAGAGCTTATTTTGGAAGTTAAAACACTGAACACTGACTATTTCTTTCTCTCGGTGTTTAAACTGCCCTCCTCCTCCTTCAGGCTCTGTGCAAGCTCTACAAGGAAGAGAAGAAAGAGAAGCAAGACATTTGTATTTCAAGATGCTTTCCTGCCCTGGAGTCTCAAATACATTGGCACAGAGCCTGGTGGATAGCGCTTATGCGATCCGTATTCTCGGTATATTCGTTTATGCCTTTTTATTTATTTAGTACCATCCTCATCATTTTTAAGGGTACAGTATTATCAAGTACTTTAATATTGTTGTGCAACCGATCTCTGTGACTTTTTCATCTTGAGAAACTGAGACTCTGTGCATATTCAACAATGACTCCCGGCTTCCTCTGTGCTCTGCCCCTGGAAAACACTATTCTTCTTTCTCTTTGATTTTATCTACTCTAAGTGCGTCCTATAAATGGAATGGTACAGTCTTTGTCCTTCTGTGTCTGGCTTATTTCACTGAGCCGAAAGTCCTCAAGGTTCATCCACAGTGTGGTGTGTGTCAGGATTTCCTTCCTTTTTAGGGCTGAATAATATTTCATTGTCTGTACATGCCACATTTTTCTTTATTCATTCATCTCTTGATGGACCCTTGGGCTGCTTTCACCTTGTGCAAATATCTCTTTGAGACCTTGCTTTTGATTCGTTGGGGTATGTACCCAGAAGTAGAATTTCTGGATCATATGGGGATTTTATTTTTAATGATCTGAGGCACTGCTCAACTGTTTCCACAGCAGCCCAACCATTTTACATTCCCACCAACAGTACGTGGGGGTTCCGGTTTCTCCACGTCCTTGTCAACACGTCAAGGATTGTTACTTTCTGTTTTGTTTTAAAATAGTAGCCATCCTGATGGGTATGAGGTGATATCTCATCGTGGTTTTGATTTTTCATTTCCCTAATGATTACTGATGTTGGGAATTTTTTCAGATGCTTGCTGGTCATTTGCCCCTTGCATTTTTGCCACGTCAGAGTAAGTGCTCAAACATATAATTGTTCCGCCAACTTTGGTAAAGAGTTCTCGTTGGGTTCTCCATTGGCCTCTAGAATTCCATTGGCCTCTAGAATTCGGACCTCTTCTAACCCCTTGGTCTTCTTAATTCTGCTCAAGACTTATCCTCCACGTGATTCTGGTTTTAAGACCCTCCATGCTAAGAAGATCAGAGACCAAGGGCTTGTTTTAAACTAAGCGCTTGGTTCTCTGAGCCAGTGCGGGGTGTAGGAGTTGGTAAGGCTGCGAAGTCATGGATGTTTCCCAAAGGGGAAGGGCGAGGAGTGGGTCTGGGAGCATGGGAAGGCTTGAAGCATCAAGTCCAAGGGAATATCTGGAAATTAAAATTTGGATCCAAAGCAAATTGCCGGTGATCTGCAGGCACTTGGAAGGCCTGGGTCCACAGTGCCTGTTCACTGACACAGAGATGCGGAGGGTGCTGAGCAGTGGTGCCTCGGCTTGGTCTGTGGTCCACATGTGAGGCTCTCTGTGCTCAGCCTGAGCCCATCAGGGCCTCAGGTACGTGCACCCTGGCCCCACCTTCCACCTGCTTCCCCCAAGGCTTCCATGGGAGGCTTTTCAAGGTGAGGATGGGAGTCCTGGTAGGAAGGCAGATGGGGTCTTCTTTGAGAAGTGTCCCCAAACCAAAATGTAAAAAGCTCTTGTGCTTGGGGCAGATAGAAACTAGTCACCCAATGATGATGGTGTTTTTAGAGTCAGGAATTGTAATTGTACTTTGGGCTGGAATATGTTATTTTGCAATCTGTTATAGGGATGCTATATTCCCTTAGAATTTATTTTGGTGATTACTTACATATTGTCTGTCCTTTTCCCCTTTGGAATACAGACAGTTTTTGTGTAAGACAATTGGAGAGACTGTTAGAGCTGTTAAAATTATTGTTACGTGGAAATCTGCAGTTTTGAGTCATGGCTTTCATGCCAAAACTCTTGTTCGGTGAATCCACAGGATTTCTTTTCTGGAACCTTTTGAAAAGGATTTTTAGTTTAATGCATTCTATCTATAACATAGCATCCACCTGGCATACTGATTACTTTCGATGCATTGATTTTATTCCGGCAAGAATTTTAATTTAAGTTCTTTGGGGCTTTGTGTTTTTGTCTCTGATTTGTTTGGAACAGATCCTGCTTACAGGATTCTGTAGTGTAAGTCGGAATGAGTCTGTTTACTCATCATTTGAAGGCATTACTCTGCATTTAGACAGTCCTCTTAGTGACCCTACTAATCAACAAAGAAAATAGTACCATTGTGCGGCACGCCAAGCTCAGGACAAAAATTTGGTATCTTCTCCTCCACTCCACCCTCGCTTATTAAATCATAAAAAATGTAACATAAATACCCAATTTCTAGTAAAGGTGCCAAAAGATGGGAACTGCTTATGGTGATTGGCTGTGTTAATCTCAAAGAACCTATTTTGGAAAGAAACATGGCGGTGTGAACTGTCCCTGCAGAGAGCCTCGTGTGACTGTCATTCCACTGCACATCAATTATCAACAGGGATATTGATATTATCAGTATCCTCCTCCATTAAAATGAAGACGACAAGAACACATAATTTAGAAGAGTCCTTGATAGGACTAAGAAGAACCATTTTTTCTGCAGGGATTCTAAATTAAGAAATTAATCCAGGAGAATTAAAAGATGGCATACACAAAAGTGTTTATTTTGACGTCATTCATAATTTAAAAATTCGAAAGTCACTTAAATGTCCATCAGTAGAAGAACCATTGAGCATATTCCTGAACAGCTTGTTGGTGGAATGTTTTGCAGCCATTAAGCGAACACTTAGGAAGATTATGCAGCAAAATGAAACGAACAGAAATCCCTGAACACCATTCACCGAAACAATGTATTTAGAGCATGATTAAAACATATGAAATGTAAATATGAAAGGAATAAGAAATAAGAGTTCACACAGTGATAAAAGGGTGGTTGAACTATACATCTTTCCTAGTGTGAAGTTTTTCTATTATATTATTATATTGCTTTTTATAATTAAAACACACTAGCATTATTAATTACTTTTAATTTTTCCTGTTTATGAAAAATAGTTACTTTAGATAATGGAGAAAATCGTGAATAACAAAATTAAAATTACCCTTAATTCTGCCATTAGTATTTTAATTTCTGTTGCTCCGTACTTTTTCAAAATTAGCATTGCTTTACTTTCAGTTTATCCCTCAGCCTGCTCCTTGGGCTGCTGCTTTGGCATCTTTTCTTTATCTTTGCATCTTGTCTTTATCTTTTCTGTACAAGCTTATTTGCCCTTTTCCAGGAGCTGTGAGCCCCTGTCTTATTGAGAACACCAAGAAACCCTCTTTTGAAATGCCCTTGTGTTTCTTGTCAAAAATGATTTTCAGAAGTGAACTGTACCCCTAAAACTTGCAGATAAAAATATTCTTTTTCCTTGTGGTGCCATGTGCATTTTCTTTCTCCCCCATCCCATGCCACTGTGCAGTGGCTTTCTCTTTAAGTATCCTTTGGTAGCGTGAGACCCACCCAGACACTTGGTCCCATGCACGTGCACTTGAGTCCACACAGACTCCTTGCAGACGGAGAGCAGTAGGGGAGGTCAGTGCTCTCTGTTCCTGGTTAGAAGGCATTTAGCTTGTTCGATTCTTCTAGAATCAAGGGGAAAACCCATTCACCTGTTCATGCCCAGTTCTCTCACAATTGGGAAAACCTTTCCATTTTATCCGAAAGGAGGCTCCTTCAAGAGATACCCACATGCTAAAGTCTTAGTGCATGGTGCATGGTCCCAGGGCTCTCGCTCGCTTGGCTCCGACCTGAAGCGTTTTGTGTGAACTACCTACCCGTGGATAAAATGCATTCCTTCCTGTTTTCCCTTGGGCATAGGACAGCGAAGAGAAGAGTCCACTGCGGGTAAGTTTTTGTATACGGCTGTCATTCAGATGATCAGAGAATCAGTCTTACGACTGGGTGGCTCTCCCATCTAGTACCAGCGCCATTGAAAACAGTGCCTCTTCTGAAGGCACAGGAAGTTCTGCCCATGAAATAGAACTTCCTCTCCCATGAGTTGGAAATTCTGGATCAACGTAGAAAGAGAAAGCTAATAGGAGTGGGACACGGAATGGACATGGTGATGAGCATAAGCTTGTGTGTCATCAATCAGTTATCTTGGCAGCGATGGTTCAACGGGTTTCCTATTTCTTTTTTTCCACCAGTTGTAGATCATGGATGCCCCAGAATATTTTCAACTTCTTCCTACCTACTTTGTGAAAGGTGATCTTACATTTCAGAAGGTAGAGCATGTAGAAACCAGTTCTGTTTCTCGATCCAGCTCTAACTAAATCTGCTGGGTAGTAATTTTACCAAGATCTCCAAGAATTTTCCAAAATATTGCCTGTGGTCCTTGGTTTTCAAAGCTGCTTTAATTTTTTTTTTTTTGTCATTGTGATAGAACTGTGAGAGAAAACTCTCAAAAATGCCTTTTGAAACTGAATGTTCCTATTTTCAATTTAGACACTTTGTTAAATATCCTTTACAAGAAGGACAGTGTCTGGCTTTTCCTAACTTATCACTAAAATTTCTAAAATGTGCAGAAACACACAAATAGACCTCAAAAAAGAAATTCACCTGTTAGAATCTTTGAGGAATTTTTACAAACAATATGGCTAATGGAGATGGATTTGAGAACTACGGTTGGCAGCTTACCCGCACATCACCTTGTTAAAATACAGCATTCCTGCTCAAAACATTGATGGAAGAAAGGACACAAAGCATTTCATCTCTCCCCCTCGCTTCCCCACTCTGTGACCCCTGACTCAGAGCCAGAATTTGACCCAACCAGAAAGTTGGGTCACTTCACTGTATTGGTGGGGGGGGGGGGCTTCACTGCCATATTTTCCACGTCACTTCCTGAAACTGAACAGGAAGACGGGACAGACTGCAGTTGGACCTCGTAGTCAGGGAGATGGCGCTGTACCCTGAAGACAGAGACCGGAAGGGTTCACTTCACAGGGTCAGCTTTTGTGTACACCTGTCATTGTCATCATCAGGCAATCAGCCATGGGACTGGGCGGCTGTCCCGTTTTGCATCAGGTCCCCCTAGAGACAGTGCCTCCAAGGAATGTAGTGAACGCTCTGCCCAGGAAACAGACCTTCTGCTCCAGGTGTGAAAAATGATTAGATGGCCCCTCAATGGGCTATCCAGGGACAGTGTCCAAGGCAGCATATGGGCTGAAGTTAAGGTCACCAATTAAAGAGAGAAAAGCATTTTGCTTTGTTTACAGTATCAATGGAAAGAGGCAAGGCTGGGAGACAGAAATGAAGTGCGAAGCATCGCACTGCTGCTGAGGGTGGCAAGAGGGGACCAGGGTGTCTGCGAGGGGTCTGCCTTGCGGTCTGGAAGGAAGAGAGAGGGGACTGGAATAGGCTTCCACTTTAAGGGTGGGGAGGATGCTGAGCTGAGTGTCCCATGCTGGTGCTGAGGACGGACAGTGCATTCTGGGGAATGTAAATTCCTGCACTTCTTTGGCCAGCAGACAACTTCGGGCTGAATAAAATAGTCCAGAAGTAAATTCTCCTGTGCGCGTTCAGAGGACCAGCCAGGAGAGCCAGGAGACTCCATTTGCAGGTCAACAGAGCCACTCGTGTTTGTCGGCAGCTTGTGAATCAGCTTTTGGGTCGAAATATTTCAGACGGTTCTCCACGTCCATCACTTTAGTTTTCGGGAATCCGCACAGAATGATTCATTCTGGAGAGGAGAATGGTTTTGGTGATTTATGAGACTCCTTCCCCACCCTTGCCTCCAACCCCAGCTCCATTACCTCCCCTTCTATTTTAGTAGAAAATAACTTTGAGATAAGAAAGCATTAGAGAGGGCTAAACTGCATATGAAAACTTGCTGGAAGCACGTATGAATTGTTTCTTATTTACTTTACAGGAGACAGTTCGTCGCTTCTATCAGTTTTGCATTATGAAATGATGCTCTATTCACTTAAAAAGCAGCCCAGCAATTTCATTATCATTATCTTAACAGTACAGACAGCCCAAATGCAGAGGCGTGGTGCAAAATGAAACACGGGGGCATTTTCTGTGTGTGTTTTAGTAATGGAGAAGGAGTCGTGCTTGAAATAGAATACATGCATGTGTTAAAACCCAGTCACTGAACGTTTTATGTCAGAATTAGTGCTGATGCAATTCTCTCTCACCACGCTGTCCTTAACCAAGCGACCCACAACACAAAGCTAATCACAGAGGTTGAAAAAAAGAGTCATTTATATTTAAAAAAGCAAAAGAAGAGCAACGATTAAAAATCACAACGGACTCAAGACAGCAAAACTAGTAACAAAGTGGAAATTTCTCCCTGGATGGGACATTTTTAACCTACATGTGCATATACGTACCGTAGGACCCTTGCAAAGTCACAGAGCTTTGGGTGGTGGCAATGTATTTAGAAGAACACTGATTTAGAAGCTGCAGTAAACTCAGGGAATTTGCTAGTTTTAGTCTACGAGCACCAAGTTTTAGTCATCTTTAATGTCTCAATTAGCAAGCTATAAATAAATAGCTCTAAGTAGTAAGGATCTGTGAAATTATGAGTTACCCACCCGTAAGAAGTCACAAATGGATTTTCAGTCCTGTTCACAGGACGCTCATGGACTGCCCTTCAGGAACCTATGAGCTGGAACATTCTCAGTGTGGGAGGGAAGACCAAGACCTTGCTTGGGGTTAGTCGGTCACTTAGTACCAACCCTAAAAGGAGAGAAAACCTGGCTCCTGGGGAACGAGATATAGAATTGTGTAACACTCCTTCTCCACATGTTGAGAATTGCTCTTTAAAGCACCACACATTTTAAGAAGCATTTTTTAATGGAAATTATTCCAAAGCTGTGTCCTAACCATTGCTTTGCCTTTTAACTGGCGTAGACTCATGCCAATTAAGTCATCTTCATCATGGTCAATAAAAGTCAGTTGTTGCAAAATGCTGTCATAAAATGATATACACAGGGTTGTCTAAGAGTGGGATACGTGCCCCTAAATTACGTAATCATAGTCTGTTCCTTGAATCCAGAAGTTTTAATAGTTTTTTTGCCCCCAGTCTCCGTACTGTCAGCTTGTCAATTCTCACTTCTTAGAATCGAAAGCTACCATCCTGTAAAGAACTATGATGTTTTAAAGCATATTCTCAATGTGCTTGGATTTGGGGTAAGTAACAATTTGAAAAAGTGTTGTTTTTCTATGAATACAATACAGGGAATCAGTTGCTTGGATTTGAAGGTGTTCTTTTGATTGGATGCATCAAAAAGTTCTTTTTTTTTTTTGCTTATAGACTTTATACATTTTAGATTACTGTTATTGATTTGAATTATAATAACCTTTACACTTGTTTTGTTTTAAAAATTTTTTTTAAATTAAAAAAAGTTTTAATTCTTACTTTTTATTGAAGTGTAGTCAATTTGCAATGTTAGTTTCATGCATACAGCAAAGCAATTCAGTTATACATGTGTATACACATATATATTTTTTTCAGATTTTTTTCCATTACAGCTCATTGCGAGAAATTCAATGTCGTTCCCTGTGCAAGACAGTAGGTCCTTGTTTATCCATTTTATATATAGTAATGTGTGTCTGTTAATCCCACGCTTCTAACCTTAAACCTTTTTTAATGACGCGCTTCAGTTTGTAAACATTTTAACCCGTCTTTTCTCAAGTGGTCCTTAACAAAGCTTTAGACATAGGCAGAACGAATAATCATATTTTGTTTATTCATTCATACGGTTAATTAATACTCACTGATGAGGGTCCATGTGCCAGGCATTGAGGAAATCAAGACTCTGAGGAGTCGCATAATATGAAAAAAGCACATGCCCAGAGAATAACAAAGTGAGCTCTGATCGTAGGGCTCTCTGTTCCCACATAATGTGAGGTCCAAATGGTTGCATTCTTTGGAAGTGAGGGGTAGCTGTATTATTTAACCTCTATGTTAATTTACTGAACTAGATGCTTTTATGTAGAGGTAATTTAGGCTCACATACGCTCAGAGCCTTGACCATTTATAAAATCAGAGTGAAGATGGTCAGCCCATAGGCTGTTAATGGGATATGACCAGTGGCCAGGATAAAATCATTGTACAGTACATCTTTCTCACATACAACATTGTAAAAACCTTTGCTATTTTTAGCTCTGAAAATCCCATGTAGGCAGAAACATCCCTTCCCAGTCACTTTTCTTGAAGGCATGGAAGCCTTTTATCTAGTAAGGTGGGTGGGCGGCTCCTTCCTGACGTGCAAACCCAAAGGCCTCTGTGACCTTTTCATCTAGCTTTAAAATGTGGATCTGTCTCCCCTGCTGTGTGCTTCCCCAGGCAGAGATCTTTTTAGAAGGCCTTAGATTTCCAAGAATTGTCAACCTTGCTCCTGGAAAATAATCTTTCTTTAAAGGAATCTATGCCCAGGTCCTTACCCAGATGTGACTACGTCAAAATATGGGAATAAATAAATATCTGTCACGTGTCCTTTCCTGCAGTGAGAGAAGTCGAGGACTTTGGCTAAAAAGGAAAAGAAGAATAAAACAAAATTGCTTTGATTTATAGAATGGTACCTCTGGAAGGAACTTGAGGGATGGATGTTAGAAGTACATCTCTTCTCTTGGCTGATAGAACTACCCAGGGGATCTGAAATCTCACCCCTCCAGAGGGTGATGTAATTGCTCCCCGTCTACTCCAGGAAGGTGGGCAGAGTTGGACCAGGCAGGGATGGACCCCGACTGGGAGCATCTTTCTCTGCTTCACGTACATCGAGGATGCTGGTATCAGAGCCTAACGGGCTGTGTGCTCATGGTGAGTTGCCAGAAAAATGCAGCCGATATTGGACAAGTTTATTTCTTGTGGGCAGAGAAAGGAAGATCAGGAATCAACTTGGCGTTCAGAAGAGTGAAATCGGGACAACTGAGTGGCTTCTCTCCTCCTTCATACGTTGAACGCTGAATGTGAAAGAAATCTGAAAAAATCCTGGGCTCTCTGAATTGACAGAGAATATGGGACTTGAAGGATAATGTGTCCTATGATTTGAAAGAAAATGTCTGCTTAAATTGAACACTATCAACCTTTTTTTCTTTCTAATTTAACAGTTATCCACCTATTTTTTTCCTGTAAGTCAGTGATGTGCTACATGTCAACTCATTTAATTCCCCAAATGATGCTCTGAGGTAAGTATCATTATTTCTCTCCACTTGGGTGCAGAACTATTAAGGAACTTGTTTCCTGTAAGTGACAGAGAAGCATTCAACCCAGGCTGCCAGACTCCTGAACCTCAGTTCTTCAGCACTGTCCTAGTCTGCCTTCCAATTACATAAACAACCCTGAATGCTGACATTCTGAAAATCTCTCTTCTTGCTCCCTCGCTCTCCAGAGGGAGCCAATTTTCAGAGCGATGATTGTAAAACATTTATGTCAACTGGTCAAGGAAACTACTTTTTTTTTTCTGAAAATAATGCAGGCTTTTTAATTAGTGGAGGTGTGAGATGATTCGATCTGATTCCAGCAGAACTATGCTTGATGAAGGCCAGCAGGCCCTGGCGGTGGGGATAAGAACTTGGCACATCTATGTGCTCTCCTGCTAGACAGTGGGGAAGGGACTTATCCCACACACCAACTAAGAACCACAGTGGCAACTCAGCCACACTACCTCTTGACAGATATGGTGGGCAGATTAATCTATGTGGGTGAGAATAATGATCCAAACCAAAAATGTAATTTAAAAAACACCACAAAACAATATGCTAAGTGAAAGAAGCGAGACACAAAAGGCCACAAAGTGTATAATGCAATTTATAGAAATTGTCCAGAGTTGACAAATCCATACAGATAGAAGACCGATTAGTGGTTGCCAAGGACTAGCGGGTAGGAGGGAATGCGAAATGATTACTTCACAAGTGCAGGGTTTCCTTTGGGAGTGGTGAAAATGTTCTGGAATTACACAGTGGTGATGGTTGTGCAGCACTGGGGATGTATTCAAAACCACTGAATTGTATGCATCAAAGTAAAATGTAAGTTACATGTAACTAAGTTAAAATGGTGAATTTTGTCTTGTGTGAATTTAGAAAAATTTGTAATTTTCAATGAAAACACTTAAAAGATATTGTAGCGCAAGGGAGGAAAACATCAGTGTAAAAATGCAGGGGGGATACATGCCTCTGAAAACAATTTATTATGTAAAGCAGAAAAAATAGAAGCATTCTCAAAAACTTCAACTGAAAGTGAGAAGTCATGACTTCCTGAAGCAGGTGCAGAGAAATCTCATGAGAGGGTTTTCTGAGGTTAAGACAACAGAATGAGGTTAAAAAGGAAGCTATGAATGATATGGAAAGTTTGAGATAGACTTCAAATCGCATAGCAAACTTTAAGTCCAGTTGGAGGTGCTCAAAAACTAAATCAACACTATGCAAAAATGAATCATTTTTGTGCAAAAAAAAAAAAAAGAACCCCACAAAAACCAAACTAACAACGCTTTCTTGGAATGTAAGAAGAAAGAACAAATTTAAGAAAATGATGAGATGGTAGGTGATAAATACAACAGAGGATGGCAGAGCTCAGAACAACAGAACGGATGATCAAAACCATGATTAAGGAACTTTTCCTGAGCTAAAACAAAGACCTAAAAATAGAGATGGAAAATACTTACCACATTTCATGTAACATTCTTAAAAAGAGACCACTTTTTATCTATCCCATGATTTCTTTTTTTAAAGCAAAAAAAAAAAAGAAAGCATCATATAAAGTAACCAAACAGGAAAACCTGGTTGTCTTCAAAGAAGCAAAAATTGAGTTAGACATAGATTTCTCTGAAACACAGACTATTAGAAGATGTTGGAACAAATTCTATAGAATTGCAAGGAAAAGCTATTGCGAAACAAGTACATTTTCCCAGCCAATTTATCATATGTGTGAAGGCAACAGAGAGACATTTGGAGATAAATAAGAGCCCAGAAAATATAAATTCATATCTTTCTTTCTAAAATTGTTTGAGTAAAATGGTACAGCCACTCTGGAAAACAATTTGGCAGTTTTGTGTAAAACTAAACAGGCAATTACTATATGACTGAGCAATTGCATTCTTGGCATTCATCCCAGAGAAATGAAAACTTGGGTTCACACAAAACCTGAACATGAGTGTTCATAGAAATTTGATTTGCAATAGCCCCAAACTGGAAACAGCCAGATGCCTTTGGGAAGATGCATGGCTCAACTGTGATGCCTCTGGACCATGGAATACAACTCAGCAATGAAAAGGAACAAACGATGGATGCATGCAACAACTTGGATTAATCTCTAGAGAATTAGGCTTAGTGAAAAAAGCCAGTCCCCCAACATAACATACTGTATGAGTCCATTTATATGACATTCTTGAAATGAAAAAGAAAAAGAGATGGAGAAGAGATTGGTCATTGCCAAGGGGTAGAGACTGGACAGCATGGAGGAAGTGGGGGGAGGTGGGTGTGGTTATGAGGGTGGCCTGGGGGACCCTTGAGGTGAGGGGACTGTTTTGTATCTTGGCTGTGGTGATGGATACAGGAACTTACACTTGATAAAATTGTGTAGAAATAGACTTGCATACAAACACAAATGAGTGACTTCATGTAAGATGGGAAATCTGCAAAGATCTGCAGACTGTATTGACGTCAATATCCTGGTTGTCATATTGTATTAGTTTTGCAAGACATTAGGGGAACCAAATAAGTCTCTATGGGATGTCTCTGTATTATTTCTTACAACACTGTGTGAAACTACAGCTATTCAACCAAAATTTCAGTTAAAAAATTATTTGAAGTAAACTCTCCTTACTGAAAATTTAATCGAGTTGAAAGCTTAAGGATGGCAGTTTGGTAGGGAAAAAAAATAAATCTTATTACAGAATTGAATTCTAATGTCCAAAATAACTTCTGAAAAGGCCTTTGTAAAAATGAAAAAAGTTAATAATAACAATCTGGTTTGAAAATCTCATTTTATATTAGGCAGGAATGGGAAATGAAGGAAAGAAAATTAGAATAAGATTCTTTTTCCAGTGATGAGGAGTAAAAAGATAACTTTTCATTTTTTATTTCAATAGAATAAGTTTTTTTTTTAACTTAAATATAACATGAAATGGAATTCAAACAAGATGTGTATCTTCCAAACTTTGGGGAGGATAAATAAATATATAGTAAAACAAAGACAAAGAAGGTGTAAAAAGCAAGTGATTGTAAGAAATAGAAAGACAACAAGGAAGGCAATCCACTTTGACAATGAAACAAAAGGAATAAATTCCCCGAGGAAGATTAAAAAACATTCAGATTGGATTAAAAACAAAATGGAATTATGCGCTGTTTCAAAAAGACACACCTAAAGTGTAATTACATAGGAAGTTTAAATAAAAGGTTAAATAAGTATTTATTCAGCAAGCACAGCCCCAAAGGAAACATGGTGGAGAGGCAGCATTCAATTAAGACAAGCAAATCACTTGTAATATTTGCAGGGCCTGGGACAACAGTACAAACAGAGGCTCACATCCTATACGTCTCAAGATTCCCAAGTTAAAACTCAAGCCAACAAACTGTTAAATAAGGCGTGTTCTCTCCTACCTTGACACATGAACCTTCAAAACAGCCTGGGAGCCTGGGCACAGAAAGAGAATTCTTCGACTCCTCCGTGTTCTGTGATGGAAAGTGGCAAGAAAGTGTGGCCCCTTGACCTGACCCTTTCATGTGGTGTGTGACCATGTGGCCTGCATGTCTCTCCGACCAATGCCCATCAGCTACCATGCGTCCACCCGTCGGGCTAGGGACGTGCGTTTCCCTTGGAAGATGACCTTGGAGAGAGGCTGCCCGGGGTTTTGATCTGCTGCTTTCACTTGATAGCGGACCACAGAGAATTTTCTATAGCGCTGCATGTTCTTACCTAACCTGCAGGTGTCCAGAGTCCCTGCAAATGGTGCCTTGAAACATGAGGGAAGGGGCTTAGGATCCCCCAACTGAAGTTCATTCAGTGAAGCTTTGCTTCTAGACACTGCCCATTGACTGTCTGCTTCACGTTTTGTTTAAAGTCAGGAAGAGTCATAGCTGAAAAAATAAAAGACACTTTCAAATTTTTAATTTGAATGAGTTAACCAGTTATCTACCTTTGGGTATTTAAGTTGCATTCAGTTTTTCTTTATGATAATCATCTTCCCCATTATATCTATCTGGCTAATTCATATTTTTCCATTAAAAATGGTGTGTATGTATATATACACACACACATACACACACAATGGAATACTATTCAGCCATGAAAATGAATGAAATATCATTAGCAGTGATATGGATGGATCTAGAGATGATCATACTAAGTGAAGTAAGTCAGATAGAGAAAGACAAATAGCATGTGATATCACTTACATGTGGAATCTAAAAAAAATGATACAAATGAACTAATTTACAAAGCAGAAACAGACTCACAGATCTAGAAAACAAATTTCTGGTTACCAAAAGGGGGAAGTGGGAAGAGATCAATTAGAAGTTTGGGATTAGCAGACAAACAACTGAGTATAAAATAGATAAACAACAAAGATCCACTGTTTATAGCACAGGGAACTGTATTCAATCTCTTGTAATAAACTCTAATGGAAAAAGAGTCTGAAAAAGAATTATATATATATATAATGTCAGTTATATAAATATACACATTTATAATATATAAATATATTTGTATCTTTTAATATACATTTAAGTGAATATATATATTTAAGTGAATCTCTATACTGTACACCAGAAACTAACACAACATTGTAAATCGACTATACTTCAATTTAAAAAGTCTCTTGGATGTTGTCTCCCATCCTCCATGGGAAATCTTTATTTTTATTTTCTTTTATGCTAGTCTGGATTTTCTCCCCAGGTGTTCTGACAGAAGCCTGTGCATAGCTGTATCATATTGTCCTCTGTTGCACTGAAAATCTCTATACATTATGTCTCCGAATAAGATTATAAGTTTATTCAGGAAGAAGACAACTCTCTTTTCGTTCACATTCTCACAGAAGAGGGCTCATCACTGCTTGGGATGAATGGATCTTCTGCGCAACTTCTTGTTCAAGTTCCATCAGGTTGAGCCAGCAGTCATCAAGATCATCGTGAGAGTTCGTTAAAGCACGAATTCCTGGGTTAAAGCCCAGATCCTGGGTCTCCCCAGATTTCAGCAAGCATCCCAGAATTTCTGATGCTGTCCGTCAGAGGACACGCTTCTCAGAGGCACAGCATTAGACAGAGTTTCTCTCCGTTTTCTTCCCAGGATGGTTTTCTCGAGAGGAGAAAATGTTCCGATAGCTGGCAGAAACAGGCGAGTCTACTTGCATGTTCCCTATTACTCTGTAAAACAGATGAGCAGCAGCGCTGATTTTTATAACCACGTTTTTAGTGTGTTTGGCTAATACGAGTTATTTTCCCTGAGTTTTATACACTGTGGAAAACTGACCAAATCCACTTTGCATGTCTCCCTCACTGTGGTCCAGCTCTTAGAACATGTGGACCCCATTACTTTGGGGGCGGCTCTTACAAGACTCTCTCTGAGCAGCTGGCCAGATGCCCTCCTCCCAGGCCTCTTATCTTCTGCTCCATCACTACTGCAACAAATTCAATATCTTCCTCTTTCTAATCACTTCCCCAAACTGATTACAGATTTATGCCTGTTAGTATGGGCGTTTGGGAGCAGAAGGCTATCCTTCAATAATTGGCACTGGAGGACTTGTTGGGGAAAAAAAAGACAGAAGAAATCATAGCTGTTCTAGACAAGCAAGGAAATTCAGAAATGCAGGGATCTCTCGGGGGTGGAGGGGGTGACTGCAGGAGTTCTGTGCTTGCTGGAGGATAAGTCATAGCCAAGATGTAAGGTAGGGTTGATGTAAGGAGAGGAAATAATTCTGAGGAAGAGGCTAATTACCCCTGGAGCTGGCTTTAATGAAGGGCTGATTATAGCTGGGAAATTACCTTCTTTTGATTCTCATGTATTTAATGGTGCTATAGAGGAAGAGCCTTTGGTGCCCTGGCTCAGGTCCAGGACAATATTATTTAATAATAATAATAGGTGCTCAGTTGTCTCCTGGTTGAGTTTGCAGGGTGGGAGGATGGTTCACTAATGCCTCTTTGTGTTTTTTTTAGTACCGTTCATCCCCATTGTCTTCACAACACATTATTTATCTTCAGTTATGTAGCCTGCTTTGTGTGTGTGTGTGTGTGTGTGTGTGTGTGTATGTGTGTTGGGGGTGGAGGGCAGCAATTGCAAATATTAAGGCACCTCTTTAAGACAGGGTCAAGGGAAGTGTCAGAGGGCATGTGGTTTGCTGAAGCCCACACCAATGGCTGTCCGTAGCTGCTCCTCTTGGCAGCCCAGGGAGGTTTAGATGCCCAGTGGTTGGCAGCTTGTCCTGAGCATGATTCATTTAAATATAATATGAGGGCATGGTTTACATTTCCCAGAATTTAAAGAAATACAGAAAGCAAATACAAGCCAGCTACTACTTCTAAGAATGATTGTATGCTTACCAAATGGCTTGGGTCATAGTCATTCTTAAAGTTGTCATATATGCTTCTATAGGTTCTTCTAGGAAATACAGCCAACCTAAAATCAAAGGAAACATTTCAAATTTCCTACCCCAGTAAGGAAATACTGTAGAATGGAGACCTCCCTCTTTTGGCTGCTTCTTACTTCTCATGGAGTCATTTTTCCTTCGTTGATGCCGGGATAGGAGATAGCAGATCAGCTCCTCCCCTCTTCCCCAGGGACTCAAGAGATTCAGCAAGGTTCCTCGGAAGAGGTTATCCAGAGCCCAGCTCTGCTCCACATCTCATTCAATAAAACGGGGGTAATGCCAGCTTCTACCTACATCCCCACAGCTCGGAGAGATGAATGGCTTCTCAGTCATAATTTGTAGGAGGGTGTGAAGAGCTCTTTTTTCATTCCAGATGGTTTCCTAGATCGTGAGCACAGACGCCAGCAGCAATCACTGTGGTATCCACACCTATCTCTTAAAAATCATCAGGCTTTAGATGGCTGGAAATAGACACTCTCACTCATTCCCCCAACTGCAACACAATACCCAAATCAGCCAACCTACCAACCAGCCAACCTATCAACCAACCAACCAACCAACCTACCAACCAACCAACCAACCAACCAACCAGCCAACCTACCAACCAACCAACCAACCAACCTACCAATCAACCTACCAACCTACCAACCAACCAACCAACCTACCAACCAACCAACCTACCAACCAACCAACCTACCAACCAACCTACCAACCTACCAACCAACCAACCAACCAAACTACCAACCAACCAACCTACCTACCAACCAACCAACCTACCAACCAACCAACCAACCAACAAACCAACCAACCAACCAACCTACCAACCAACCAACCTACCAACCAACCTACCAACCTACCAACCAACCAACCTACCAACCAACCTACCAACCAACCAACCAACCTACCTACCAACCAACCTACCAATCAACCTACCAACCTACCAACCAACCAACCTACCAACCAACCAACCTACCAACCAACCTACCAACCTACCAACAAACCAACCAACCAACCAACCTACCAACCAACCAACCTACCAACCAACCTACCAACCTACCAACCAACCAACCTACCAACCAACCTACCAACCAACCAACCAACCTACCTACCAACCAACCTACCAATCAACCTACCAACCTACCAACCAACCAACCTACCAACCAACCTACCAACCTACCAACCAACCAACCTACCAACCAACCTACCAACCAACCAACCAACCTACCTACCAACCAACCTACCAATCAACCTACCAACCTACCAACCAACCTACCAACCTACCAACCAACCAACCAACCAACCAACCTACCAACCAGCCAACCTACCAACCAACCAACCTACCAACCAACCTACCAACCAACCAACCAACCTACCTACCAACCAACCTACCAATCAACCTACCAACCTACCAACCAACCTACCAACCTACCAACCAACCAACCAACCAACCAACCAACCTACCAACCAGCCAACCTACCAACCAACCAACCTACCAACCAACCTACCAACCAACCAACCAACCTACCAACCAACCTACCAACCTACCAACCTACCAACCTTATCCTTTAATTCCAGATGCAACTTTTCTCCTAACCAATGCCTAATTAGTTGCACCTCAAGGGACAAGCCTTGCTTAAGCATCAGATTTGACTGGCATACAATCTCTTTACTCCACCTCTCTCGAAGTCCTTTAACTCTCTGGATTAAGGTTTCAGCAATGTCATTCGCTACTTCAAGGTAACAGCAAAGCTGTCCACATTTGAACCTCCACACAGGCTAATAATTTGGGGGACCTTCGTATGAGATTTAAAAACTGAGTATTTGACACCCACTTAGGGGAAAGGTTGAGTGGCTGGAGGGGATTGTCAAGAAGGACCTAGGGTCTGATGCACATCCTCCTCCCAGGGAAAAAAAGTGGACCTTCCCACTTTAGCAGGCAGTTATGGACTCATGTTGTCATGGACCTTCTTTCCCTACCCCACCCCACCCCACCCCCAGGCCCTCCGGGAACTTTAGTCCCGCACATCCTTTAAGAGACCAATCAAAGTTCTTCTGATCATGGACAAAGTTCTCCATAAGAACTCTGCAAAAGAAGGTTTTCCCCACTTCTCTCTATTTCCAGCATAGTTCGAGGTCAGAGTAGTGTTTTCCTATCCCTTTTAGACTAAATGCCTAGCTCCCTCTTGGCCTGCCCTTTATGAGGTCTAGCTCTGCTAATGGCAGTGCTAACTAAAAGCCTTTGCAATGACCAGCCCAGTCAATTCCTGCTATCTGCTTTGCTATCTAGCTTAAGTGGTGAGAATTATTTTAGTTATAAAACCAACCAGCGGTCCTCTTAATTAAGGTATCACCAGGGCTAAGAGCTTGGGGTCAGAGGAACAAACCACATTAGATTTTTGTGGGAAATGTTAGGCTTTTAATTGAATTCCCAATAATTTATCAGGGAATAACATGGGAGACACACAAAAGATAAACATGCCACTAGAGTGTAACTTTTAAGCTGGAGATTAAAAAATATACAGAAACCAAAGAGTCATCACGAGCTTAGAATTATTCTAGGCTAGTTTTATAGGAGTCATAAAAAGCAAGCTATAATGATAAAGCTAGACTCACTGATTATTTACTCTAGATAAGCAACAAAATGTTTAGGAAACTCAGTCATCTAGTAGAATTCTTTTAAGTCTATCTGTAGGTTATCTGGGATCTGACCAAACGTTATCTCTTCCACTTTTGATCTTGTTGCAGAAAGTTTGGATAGAAGACACTTCCTTCTTTAGTTTTTCAGCAAAATTACTAGGCCTAGGAATCCAAGCTACCATTTTCTTGACTGTAGTTAAAACTTACTATCAAGTACCCTCTACAAAAATTAACTCAGAACAGATCAGAAACCTAAACATAAAATCTAAAACTGTAAAACATCCATAATAAAACGCAGGACAAAATCTTTATAATCTTGGGTTGGGCAAAGATTTCTTAGCTATGATACCCAGAGCATAATCCATAAAATTAAAAAAAGTGATAAATTAGATTCCATCAAAATTAAACACTTTGCGTCCCTGAAAGGCACTATTGAGAGAATAAAAAATAAACCATAGACATGGAAGATAAATTTTCAAAGTGCGCATCTGACACAAGCCTTGTGTCCAGAATATATAGGGAACCCTCAAAATTCAATAATGAGAATACAAAGAACCCAATTTAAAAAATGAGCAGAGGTTTAAATAGATACTTCACCCAAGAAAATATATGAATGGCAAATTGTCACGTGAAAAGATGCTCAATTTCATTAGCATTGGAGAAATTGCAAACTAAACCCCCAGTGAGATACTAGCATCTAAGTGCTTGTCATCAAAGACTCCCCCCACCCCAAGTCTCGATGAGCAGACTTGAGATTATTTGAGTATGTTTTTTTGGAAAGTCTAGAGAAGTTTTCCGAGTAGACGTTGCATTTGAGCTGAGTCTCTTTTAAGTTTTTTGGAAACACATTTTCTCATTGATTAATAAATGCTCACTGTAGAAAATGAAAAAAAATTTTTTTAGCCTATTAGAATGGCTAAAAACAGTGACCACAACAACTCCAAGCAAAACAAAAAAACAGAAAACCAAACATACTGACAGTGTGTTTACTCCAAATCTTGGAGAAGATAAGTGGTAACTGGAATTCTTATACAATGTTGGTGAGGATAAAAAAAAAATGCTAGAGGCGCTCTAGAAAACATTTTGACAACTGTTCTAAAGTTAAGCATGATACTTACCATAGCATCCAGCAAACCCACACTTGGTTACTGAGCCAGGTGAAATTAAAACATGGTCACATAAAAACCTGTACACACATAATTATAAAGGCTTTACTCATAGTAGCCAAAAACTGGAAGTCACTCAAATGTCCTTAAACAGATACCTGGATAAACAAACAATGGTATATCCATATATTGGAATAGTATTCAGCAATAAAAAGTCAAGCTCATTTACATACACAGCAACAGGGAAGAATGTCAAATACATTGTGATACGTGAAAGAAGCCTGATTCAAAAATAACATACTTTGTGATTCTGTTTCTATGACATTCTAGAAAAAGCAAAACTATAGGGACAGAAAACAAGATTGTTAAGGCGAGGAGTTGGGAGAGTTGACCACAGAGGATTTAAGGAAATTCCTTAAGATAATAGAATTGAGCTATGTATTGATGGTGGCGGTGGTTGTGTTTCATGTTCATTTGTTTAAATTAATAGAATTGTTCACTAGAAAGAGTGTATTTTACTGTAGATAAATTATATCTCAATTAGAACAACTCTAATGTTGATTACTCAGAAGAGATGATCTTAATTAATTAAGAAAATGTCTCTTCTTAGTACTTGACTTCATGGTCATTGGCAAAGCTCTGTGCTTATACACAGAGACTGGCTTTAGCAAAGCCCTGCAGAGAATTTTCCAACCAGCCTCTTCTTTATTTCCACTCTTGTGGCTTTGTTCAAGATCTCAGCATCTCCCAAGAGTATTGCATTAGCTTTCAAACTGGTCCCCCATCTTCCCGCAGGTCATCCGTGACCCATGCTCCATATCAGTCTTTCATTCATGGAAACACCATCACTTCTTTTTCTGTCTAGACCCCATGAATGGCTTTCTTTAGCCTAGGATGAAATCTGAAGTTCTTAGCAAGGTTAGCAACCTCCCTCCTGACCACAAACTCTGCTCCTCTCTACCCCAGATACATTTGTTAGTATTTCCATGCCTCCATCCTGCTCTTTCTGCCTGGAATTCTTTCCCACATCTTGTTTATTTGCCTAATTCCTACTCATCCTTTAAGATTCAGCTAAAGGCACAGAACACATGCTTCCCATTCCTTCCATAGCATCCTGGGCATGGAAGATATAACTGTGACCTTTGTATCTGCTAAGATGGCTTTACCTCTGCACCTTTATTCAAGCTGTTTCCTCCTGATCTCACCCCAGATCCATTCAATAAATTCATGTCAATCATTTACCAAATCTTTACAAAGCACCTCCTTTGGGAAAGGCATGCATTGCACTAGACAATTGGAATCCTTGCCCACAAATAACCCAGAATCTAGTATCATTAATATTCTTGTGTGTTTTCTTTTTGTTTTTCTTTAATTTTTAATTTTCTCCAGTTTTACTGAGATATAATTGACATTTAACCTCCTGGAAGTTTAAGGTGTACAGTGCACTGATTTCATACATTTGTATCTTACAAAATGATTACCACCATAGCATTAGCTAATACTCCCATTTCTGCCACAGAGCTACCATCTTTTTTGGTGGTGAGAACGTTTAAGATTTACTCTCTTAGCAACTTTGAAGTATACAATTCACGCAGTTTCTTCTAAGAATTTTATGATTCATTTTGAGTTAATTTTGTGTGTGTGTGTGGTGTGAGGAAGGGCTCTAACTTCATTCTTTCATATATAGATACCAATTTTTTTTTAACATTTGATCATCTGCTTCATTATCCTGTTTCTGCACACTAGTTTTTTCTGTTTTTGTTTTGTTTTGTTTTGTTTTTGTGTATGTGTAGCTGGGGCTGGAAAGATACTTATTACATATCCTAAGCATGTCTATGTTCAGAAAGCATCGAGTCATTAAGCACAAGGAAGATACTGAAGGTAAGGGTCACTCTCACCTAAAAGACATGACACGTAGCAAACAGATCCATTGAGGCTCGTTGTGTAAATAAAGTGTTATTGAACTTTATTTTAGATTCCACATATGAACGATCTCATACGGTATTTTTCTTTCTCTTTTCAACACACATACATATATTAAATATTAAAATTGCTTACACATTGGTGAGACTTTTATGGCAGTTTTTACCCCCATATTAAAAACTCTGAAGGCAGCTAACTGTAGTGGGTGGGTGGGTGGGTGGGTGAGAGGGCATTAAGTCAAGGGTGGGTCCAGGTTGGGGTCTGACGATGACACTTGCTCTGAGTTCCTCACCAATACAGCGTGCTGTTTACGCCTATCTTATCTTCAAAGGTCTGTGGTGAAGATGAAAGTACAAAAAGCAGGTGAGAGCGTGCTGAACAGTATGCTGTGGACAGTGGAATGCAAGGTATTATTATGGATGTAAAATGGCGGGAAGCCAAGAACTGAAGAAAGACTATTGGATTGTGGAAGTAGGTAGTTAGCAGATGAGATGGTAGGTCAGGGAGTTGAAGTTCAGGATGGTAGTTCTGGAGGAAAAGATAAGGAGATAGAAGAGGAAAAACTGAAGCTGATAGAATTATGACATGTGTCTTGGATTTTAAGAGATATAACCATATACAGGAATGGCTCTAATACGAGATCTGTATGTGGCTAAAATATTTCTATTATGTATGGGGAAGGTTTCTCAGCGTTGGCATGATTGACACCTGGACTGGGTAATTCTCAGCTGTGGGGGCTGTCTTGTGTGTGGTGGGGTATCCAGCATCATCCCAAGCCTCTACCTACTAGATACCCACAGCACCCCAAGTTGTGTGACGTTTTGCCCCCACCCCACCTTGGTTGAGAGCCATTGGTGTAACGTAGGGACGGGAGGTGTAATTTTTGCTCAGCACTGATGTGTGAAATTTGATGACCTGCAAAATGCCACTCCAGGCAGTTCCTAGCTGGACGGTGTGCATCCCCGGGGTCTGCATCCTTGGTGGCCCTCAGTGTTCTCTGTGGTCGATTGCATTTCCTGGTTCGGTGGGTAATTGGCCACTAGTTCTCATTCAAATCCATCTGGGCTGGGTCCTACTGGTTTCCCAGATGCTTTAACAGTCTGGGCCTTTTATCTCTTTCCCTGCACCATCTCCTCTCACCAGGCACCACCGCGTCAGCTACAGTGAACTTCCGAGTCTTCCCTGGAGATGCAATGCCCAGATGCGGGACTGCATTTATTCTCACTCTTCTCCCACCCAGGAATGCCTTCCTCCACTCCTCTGCCTGAAAAAACTCTCCTACAAGTCTCTTTTTCAGACCTCGTTCGTATTTCATCTCCTCTGGGAATCTGTTCCTGACAACTCCAGGCTGACTCGGTGACGCCTTCCTCTGTAAGCACGCAGTTAATCTTTTTACTGCAGAACGTTCTGTCCTGAATTTTAATGGTTTACTTTAGTTCGCCTCTCTTACCCTCAACAGACTGGATTCCTGCAGAGTAGGGACTGTCTGCTTCCCTTGCCCTGCCCTCAGTTTCTCTCATTTTGCCTGGAACAGAGTAGGTGCTTAATACCCATCAATGTCTGAAAAACAAAAGCACAAACTAACTTGCAGGTAGCTCGGTGGAGACGTCTCCAGCACAACCACGTGGTCAGTTGGGATAATCAGTTGACAGATTACGGTTTTCCCACAATGGATGAAGTTGCTGGGTTAGGAATATTGAAAAACAAGAAAAGGAGCCAAGTTGAGCAGAACTACACAATCCTATTAGTAAGCCCAGAAAAATCTTACCTCCTAATTAATCTAGACCCGCGCACAGCTAATTACAATATGCAGAGCACAGGTAAGATCTTGTTTAATCGCTCATCCCTGCTGGGTAAATCACTGTGCCCGTCGGCCACGTCTCAGTTGGGAGGGTGGTGTGGGGCTGAGCCCCACCCCCGGTGCCTGACTCAGGTTGTCTGTTCTGGAATCTCGTGCTGATCTGCATTTTTTTTTTTTTGCGCCACGTCCCTGTCCCACTCTCACGGGATGTTGTGTGCGTCTCTGAATCCCGTGATGCTGTTACCCCGGCTTCTCCGGGCTTCTGCAGCTCAGCCTTGGACCACACTGCCCCCAAGCAGAGGGCTGCCGGCTGCCTTCTTGAGTCAGAATTCTGCTTCTGCTTCCAGTGTGCTGCCATCCGGACCCTGCTAGCTGCCTCCTCACCTGTCTGGCCGCAGACCGAGCATCCTTCGTCCTGCTGCTGTCTTAGACTCCCACGTCTGTGCTGTGCCCCTCCCGATGTGCTCCGGTCACGACTGGTTTTGCATCTGTTGTTTTGTTTTTTTTTTTCTCAGCACTTTGGGAGGGGCTGTTTATCCCTGCGGTTTCCGGTGGGAAGAAGAAACAGCTTCAGGGAATTCAGGGAAGAGTTAGGAAAAACACTTCTTAGAAACAGACCTCTTTCTCCTTTTTTTTTTTTTTTTTTTTTTTTTGCCCCTGCCATCCGCATTGAAACCTCCCTTGCTCTATCTGGATGGTAAGAATTATTAAGCCGATGTCATGCCTCCACTTGATAGTCTGGGATTGGAGAAAGCCTCAAAAGTCTTTGGAAATCTTTGTGGTTTTTTTTTTTTTAACTGGTAATACAATTTTTGATTTTTAGAAAACACCTTTATTGTGGTATGGCTCCTGTACAGTAAAACTACACATATTTCAGATGTACAATTTGATGAATTTTGATAGACGTGTATACACCCATGAAACCACCACCACAATCAGGATAGCTAACAGGAAATCTTTGGTTTAAGCACAGAAGATTGTGTATATTGAGCTACCACTTTGGGGCAAAAAGTTTAATTTAACCCTCCCCCTCCCACATGCTTACACATAGAATAGTTTTGGAAGGATACATACAGAAGTGATGGAATTTGTTGCTTATAAGAGCGGAACCCTGGGAAATGGGGAGACAAAGGATAGGAGGGGAATTTTATTGTATCTTATTTTGTAACTTTTGACTTCTCAACCAAGGAAATGCATTATCTATTCCAAATATAAGTGGGCAAAAGCTAGGAGTGAACAATTCACAGAAAAATAAGTACTTTATAAAGATAGGAAAATATGTGCAAACGTACCTTTAACAAAAGAAGTGCAAATTTGAATTAGAGGCCGATTTTTACATATTCAATTGGCAAAGATCAAACCACTAAGTAATACAGAGTGTTGGTGAGGGCTGAGAAGCGGCTTCTCGCACACTGTCGATGGGATGTAAATGGATCAACATTTTGGAGATTGGTACATATCAACATGCCCTGCGACAGAGCAATGTCTCTTTCAGAAACTTACCTACGCATACTTTGCTGTATCATAGCAACACACATAAAGATGTTCATTGTAAAATTAAAATTATTTGTATTGACAAATGACTGAAAAGAATCAAAATCTCCATCAATAATGGTTGGCTGAAGAAATTGTGGTCCATCTATGTAATATTGTCACTAAAAAGAACATGACACATTTATAGGTGCTTATGTGAAGTGACCTTCAAGACATATAGTTCAGTGAAAAATGTATACAGAACAGTGCGAATACAGCATTTTTTCTTTGTTTATGGTACCTGTATCATCTATCTTATTCTTTCTATTTATCATATATCTCTGTCTTCTTTCCTCCTCTTCTTCCCTCCCTCTCTTCTTCCTTTCTCTCTCTCTTTCTTCCTGCCTCCCTCCTCCTCTTTCTTTTTCTTTCTTTCTTTCCTTCCTTCTTTCTTTCTTTCTTTCTTTCTTTCTTTCTTTCTTTCTTTCTTTCTTTCTTTCTTTCTTTCTTTCTTTCTTTCTTTCTCTCTCTCTCTCTTTCTTTCTTTCTTTCTTTCTTTCTTTCTTTCTTTCTTTCTTTCTTTCTTTCTTTCTTTCTTTCTTTTCTGCCTTCCTTTCTTTCTCTTTCTTTTTATTTCATTTCTTTCTTTCCTTCTTTCTTTCATCTGCTTATATACAGAAAAACTTTAGAAAGACATATGGGGATGTTACCTGTGGTGGTTTCTACCGAGAGATATTTTGTTCTCATCATTAATTACCCTTTTGCAACAGCTCGAATTTTATCATCTCAAAAGCATATGTAACTTTTATTTAAACTTTTTTTTATTATGAAATGCATTGTCAGCTCTGCATATACTGTTTCCTTTTCTCAGGAGAACTTGCATACATAAATCAGAAAGGGCAAACAGCTCAGTGATGTGTCCCAAAGTGAGAAGCTGTGCGAACACCACTCAGGGGAAACACTGGAACCCTGCTAGCATCCCAGAAGCCACTCTGTACACCCACCCAATCAGTACCCTTCTCTCCTCCCAGAGAGAACAATGATTTTAATGACTATGATAACCACCCTTCTGCTTTTCCTTCCCATCAAAGAATTACAGTTTAGTTTTACACACATTTTGAACTTTATATGAATGGGCTCATGTAGTATGTACTCCTTTCTTGGTGACTTTTATTGCGAAACTCACCAGTGTTGCTGCGTACAGCTATAATTTGTTTTCATTACAGAAATTCTAACAATTTCTGCTAATAGTAGGAGGAAATATAAGTTTACAGTTTGCAACCACTAGAAATAATGCTGCTGTAAACATTCTTGTGCAGGTCTCTTGGAATAACATTTCCATTTGATATGTAATCAAGAGTGAAATGTTTTGGCCACAGTGTAATGTATGTTTAGTTTTAGTAATTAATGTCAAATAGTTTTCCAAAATAGTTGCACCAATTTGTTGTCTTCCCAAGCAATGAATGAGACTTTCTGTTTTCCACATCTGTTCTGACACTGTTTTTTGGTCTTTTTTTTTTTTCCGTTCTAGTCATTCTGGTGAGTATATAATCATATACTGTGGTGACTTTAATTTTCCTGAATTTTTGTGAGATTGATGATCTTGCCACAAGTTTATTTTCTACTTGAATTTTCTATTTTTGTGAAGTGCTCGTTCAGGGTTTTTGCCTGTTTTTCTCTTGGATTGTCCATTTTTTCTTATTGATTTGTAGGAGTTCCTTGTATATTTTGGGCAAAAACTTCATTTGATTGCATGTATTGCAAATATTTTCTCTCACTCCTTGGCTTAGCCTTTTACTTTTTTTCAGATGTCTTTTGATTAAAAGAAATTCTTGAATCTAAGAGATTTTGTTTGTTTGTTTGTTTTTACCATACTTTTCCTTTTTGGTTGGTCTCTACTCCAAAGTTATGATGATTTTTATATTATTCTATAATACTTTTAATGTTTTCTGTAGCATGGATTTTTTTTTTTAGTTTGATGAAGTCTATGAACACCTTCTCGTAAGAATAGTTTACATGTATAAAATAAACTACATAGGATTAAAAAGGAAGCCATTCATATTGAGATTTATTCATTTACATATTAATATATTGAAATACAGTTTGGGAAATATGAACAAATAATTTTAAACTAGTAATTTATGTGTTTTGGTTAATGCATTAAATACCAACTTTTAACAATGGGTCTAAAAACTACAATAATTTTGAAGTAAGGATAAGCGTAAATGACACGTCAAGATTTATGTCATGTTTACACTGTGATATGAAGATTTCTGTGATTGCTGTTGGTGCCATCCATTTTAACAGTTACTGTGAACGCTGCGGTGGTTTGCTGCCCATATGCATAAATTGAAGGAAATAATCAATTGAGCTATAAGTTAATAAAACTAAACATGCATTTTATTTTTCCCATTCAAGTTTGTGAACTTTTTGAAGTTGAGCTGTAGACTCTTTGGTAACCTGTAGACCACAGGCGAAGAAGTGTTCTCGAAGCTCTCTTTTTCCTTTTATTTTTTAACCTAGAATTTTCTGTTTCTTTTTTTTACTTTAATTGGAGTACAGTCAATTACAATGTGTTAATTTCTGGTGTACAGCACAATGCCCCATTCATGCATATACATATGTATATTTGTTTTCGTATTCTTTCTTCATCAAAGATTATTAGAAGACATTGAACGTAGTTCCTTGTGCTATACAGAAGAAACTTTAAAAAAATTTATTTTTATATGTAGTGGCTAACATTTGCAAATCTCAAACTCCCAAATTCATCCCTTCCCACCCCCTTTCCCCTGGTAACCATAAGATTATTTACTATGTCTGTGAGTCTGTTTCTGTTTTGTAAATGAGTTCATAGTGTCCTTCTTTTTTTTTTTTTTTTTTAAGATTCCACATATGAGTGATACCATATGGTATTTTTCTTTCTTTTGTTTTACTCTTGTCTTGCAACTCCACAATCTATCTGGAACCGGTATTTGTTACAGTGTGAGGTAAGGATTCAGTTTCATTTTTTTTCCCAACATAGATTTCCAATTTTCTCAATGAAACTGACTGAAAAGAACATCTCCTCAACCGCTCTGCAGTACCACCTTTGTTGTCAACCAACTCTGCCTCTATATGTGGGTCTGTTTGTGAACTCTGTATTTCATTCCATTGGTCTATTTATGTTGGCAAAAATTTCATACTGTCTTAATTACTGTAGGCTTAAAACAGTCCTTAATATCTGCCAGAGCAAGTCCTCTGACTTTGTCCTTTATCTTCAATACTGTCTAAGTTACTTTTGACCCTTTGCTTTTTTACACAAATTTTAGAACCAAATCGCAAATGATCACCAAAACCAAACCAAACCAATGCCCTCCCCCCCCAAACTAACAACTGTTAGGTTTTGATTGCTATTACGTAGACTTTATCATTCAGTCTTCATTCATGAACATTTATTTAGGTCTTTATTTTTTGCTTAATATAGTTTTAAAAAACTAATAGATTTGATATTTTACAACAGGTTTAGTAATGCAATGAGATAGTCCAGAGAATTGCTGTCTTATCATCTCCCCCACCCCACATTTCCCTGATTATTACCTTGCAGTAGTGTGGTACATGTGTTGGAATGAATGAATCATAATATTCTGAGTTTCATTAAGATTTTTTTGGACAGTTTATCGGTTTTGACAAATGCAGAGTCTCATGTATGCATCATTACACTATTGTATAGAATAGTTTCACTGCTCTATGAAGCATGTGTATTTCATCCATTCATTACTCCCTTTGTCCTTCTGAATCCCAGAAAACCACTGATTTTCTTTTTTCCTGTTTATAGATTTGCCTTTTCCAGATGTCGCAAAGTTGAGTATGTTGCCTTTTCAGATTGGCTTTTTTCACTTAACCATTTTCATTTCAGGTTCCTCCAAATCCTTCTGAGGCTGTACACTTCATTTCTTTTCATTGCTAAATAATATTCCTTTGAATGGATGTACTGTCATTTGTTTATCCATTCATCTATTGAAGTACATCTTTGTTATTCCAGATTTGGTGATTATGAATAAAGCTGCTATTAACATTTATGAACAAGTTTGTGTGTGAACATAAGTGTTCAACTCAACTAGGGGCACAACTGGTGATGCTTATGGTAAGACTAGATTCAACTTTGTGTAATGTGTTCTTTTCCATGACCAGCAAGTACTACCACCACTTCCAAGTCAGCCCTCTCTGTGCCCTCTGGTCCTGCACTCTTTTCTCTTTCTGTTAATTACCCATGTGTCAGAGAAATGTGCTAGATGGCTGACCTATTCTAAATGTTTCTTCATTCCTGACTGAACTCATTTTTTAAAGAGGGGGTGGTGATGATATGGTTTAACTCTGAGTCATCCGTTTTCACCCTATGATGCACTGTTTTATTCACTTTTTCAGGCTTCCTATGATGCTGCTCCAGCATGTGCTGGCTCTGCTGGTTTTGAAGAGTTTGTTTTCTTACTCACACGAAATTTTATGTTGATAGTATTCTTTGTTTCTTAGTCATGTTCTAGACACAGTTATAGATGGCTTAATTTGCTTTCTCTGTTTTCCTTCATAGTTTTTGAAATATTTTTTAAGAGATTCAGATTTAAGTGTTTGATATTATCCTATATCTTAGAGAGCCTTCTCTTTTATTACCTCAGAGACATATTTCCATTGTTTTCTGGATATTATTGTTTCTGTTTAAAAGCTAGATGTCCACGTGTCACTACCGATAGTAAATCATCTGCCACTTTCCTCCGACAATTAGAAAATTTTCTCTTTTCATTAGTTTTTAGCACTTTTACTATGATGGGCCTAAGATTGCACCCTGCTTGTGGTTCATAGTGCATTTTAAATCTATGGCTTTATGTCTTTCTCTAGCTTTGAAATATTTTCAGTCTTATCTTTTAAAATATTAATTTTGACCCACTTTGTCTCTCCTCCTCTTTTGGAAATCAAATTACATGTCTTTTAAGCCCCTTCGCTCTTCTTTTTACTTCTCATTCTGCCTTTTGTACTTTCTTTCCCTTTGTCTTCCTTCTGGATGTTTCTTTTTTTCTAGACATTTTCTTTTGATGTAATTTTAATTTACTATTTCTCTCTTCTAGGGCGTCTACTAGGCTATTAAATTCCTTTACTGAGTTCTTAACTTCAGTTACTGTATTTTTAATTTGTAGAATTTACATTTTTCAATAGTCTCCAGTTCTTTGCTAAAATTGTCCATGTGGTCTTTTCTAGGGTGATACATCCTCATTTGGTCAGGAATGAGGAGTTTCATGGGACACAGGACTTTCAATATTAAAGTAAATCAGGATGTGTTGATTACATTTCATCTTCTGAAACGTAGTGAAGGGCATTATTTAAAAATCTGATCTGTGTATCTTCAACATCTATTTACATCTTTTTTTCTCCCTGCTGCTTTTCATTTATGGTATCTTGTGTCCTTTGTCTGCTTGGTTAGCTTTAAGTCTGTGTCGGACAACGTATTTGCAAAGTAGTTTCTAAAAATAATCTGAAGCCTAGTACGAGGTTATCCTCCCCTACAGAGAATTTGTTTTTGTCAGAAATGTGAGGTCACCATCATGCTAGGAAGCCTGACACTTCAGGAAAATGGGATCACCTTAATCCAACAGTGATTCAAGGCTCAGCTGAATCCCCTGCAAAAATCTGACGACTTCAGTTCATTCTTATTTCTATAATTAACTGTTTGAGGTCCTGAGCAAAGCACTAGGAGTTCCCAGGGCTGTCTCATTTTGTTGTGCCCTGGATTGCAATCTCCATTTTGCTCATTGTGTGAGGCTACCAAAAATGCTACTTAGCCTTTGAGTCATTTCCTTCATTTTCAGCAAATGCTCCCAAGGAAAAGGCTTCTAAAGGGCTGGGTTTACCTTCTAGGTCTTTACCTTTTTCCAGATCCTGGTGTGGTAGTTCTTCACTGACTTATTCTGATGCTTTCAAATATATTCTGAACTACTTTAAAAAATTTTTTTCTGATATTCTGAACCACTTTTCTAGTTATTTTCAGCAAAAAAGTTGGTTCAAATGACCAAATCCTCCACTATTTCTGTATTTCTCACCAAAAAAAAAAAAAAAGAGTTAATTTAAAAAACTTACTTCCTTTCCCCTCTTTTGCGGTTACATAAGCAAAAGAGAAAAGTAAATGGAGACTGAGGAGGGGAGGGACCACTAAGTCTAGATTTCTCCGAATAGATCACTCACAAATCCATCTGTTCTTTAGGCGCTGGCTTTCCGTTGCTACAAAAAAAACTCCACCTCTAAGAGTCATCAAATTTTTGCTCTAGCCAGTCTTCAAAGCTGCAAAGAAATACCTACAGCCAAAGATAAAGAAGATAAATCCGATCTTGGGCCAGCCCTAGGCTCTCAATTCTATAGGGATTGGGGCTGTAATGAAGATCTCAGCTCTCCCCTTGGAAGCCCTTCACCTTCCAGCTTCAAGTTGGTCACCTTTCCTGTTCATCCGCTACTGTCTAGCTTCTGAAAGCTCCATTTCCTTGCGGGTAAAAGAGGCAGATTGAGATTGTAGTTTGCTCTGAGTAGTACTTGTATCCAGCGCTGAAGAGGGCGATGAGTCAACACAGACTGAGCGAACAAAAGTTAATCCAATAATTAGAACATGTTGGAGAAGTTTTGCCTTTCGGCCAGAGCTTGAGACGCAGTCGCGACTTGGGCAAGATTTGGATAATGGATGTCCCTTGAGGCAGCCCCGGATTTCTAAAATATGCAAGCAAGTCTCTCCCTCGTCGGAAGGGCTCTTTCTGTCACCGTCCTATGCACCTTTTGCTGGAGGGAACAGAGGTACATTTCGTGTGGTCGATGACACTTCAAAGGAGTTTGTTTAGCCTCGGAAGAATGTGGCATTTGTTTTTGTAACCTCTTGGGTTCTAGCTGTGCGTTAGAGAGACGGGAAGCAGGCGCGGTTTTGAGGCTTTCTGTAAGTAACCACCACATCTCTTCCGAAGCAATAAGGCTTCCCTTGCCACATGAACCCACCCGAGAATAAAGCAATCTTTTCCATTGAGATAGGCAGTTGGATGCCAGCCACTGACATTGATTAGTCAGATGTGAAAAAAAAAAAAAAGAGAGATGATTTCTTACACGCACATACTTCCCAGATTTCTATTGTTGGGTGTTGCCTTAATTCAATAAAAATTTGGTTTAAAGTCCCTTTCTTAATGATCTCTGGTTTTGTTTTATGTTTGATTTAGTTTCATCTCCCCTCTTCCCTCTGCTGTTTAAAATTAAGTGTATTTAAATGCAAAGAATGCACTGTTTATTCAACCAAATGGTATCTTTATGTGGAAAAAGAAAGGAAAAAAAAAAAAGAAAGAAAGAAAACCCGAGCTGGTTTCATTGGTCCTCTATTGCCTCAGCTTAATAACTCAGTGGATTGTTTTTCCTCATTTGTGTGCATTTTTAACTTCCAGCTGTTCTGCACACATAAAGCTGCTCGCTTTTGGGACTCTTTGGTAAACTACGCTACTTAAATGTCCACTGAGCAAACAATCGCCCATCATCTTCCAACCTTAGCGGAATAATATTATGACGACTTCTTAAAAAAAAAAACAAAAGTTGAACAACTGATTCTCCATCCCCATGAAATTTCTCTTGAGTGTGTGCTTGTGAGAGATTTGTTTTTGTTGGGAGTGAAAGAGTGTTAGACAGCGTGGAGAAAATTTTTCCTTTGATTCCACTACTTGAACTCAGATTTTTTTCATTTTGCTTCAAAGTCTGCATGTAGAAACTTTGAGAATTCTCTCATGTCCTGTGGCCCTTGGCTATTCTGTATGATGTTATTTTTTAGGGCCATCGTAGAAGAGAAAAATTACTTACTTTTTTTACCCCTTTCTTTGTCATTAGTAATCTTTCTTAATTCTGCTGGGAAAATTTCAGCAGGTAGGGAGGAGAAAGAGACAAGGGATGATTCAACTTCAGTTTAATGGTCGTCTCTGCCCAGAATTTTGTCTCATAAAACTAACACGAAGGAAACATTTTGTGGGAGGTCATTACGATTTCTTTAGAAGGCTCAACTTCTAAAGATTATGGACATTGACTTTCCTTAATAACACATGATATGCCATTTGTCACCTCACTGTGCTTAAACTTACTCCTGTTTCTGGCCTCTATCAGTTTTTGGAGGAAAAGCGTTCATTAATGTATAAAATGGCTTTTTCTTTCCCTTTTTTTTTTTAATGGACTTTGATTTTTTGTTGACGGTCTTTCTAATTTTCTTTACACCAGTAATAACACAATCCTTTTATTCTATCTTCCTAAAACAATGCTTCTAGTCCTTTGGTCATTAACTACCTTTTCCTGCACTTCCTCTGCCTTTAACGAAGTTGTTCTTGAGGTATATGGATAAGAGTTGTAGACAACCTTATATTATTGTGTACAAAGGATGCAAAAGACTTATTTTTCCTGAGGATGTCTCAGGATGAGCCAACTATGGGGCTTCAGGTCTCTAAAGAAGTGTCTGAGATGACGTTTGTGTTCCTCCTCTGTCATAATTGACGCCTCCCATATGGTCAGTTGGCTTTATACATCCCTCATATGGGTGGAACGGGGAAAAGAAAGCCCAGAATTTATAATAATAACAAGAGCCCTGATGGAGATGGCTTTTTCTGCTACTTACAGTTTTGAGACCTGGGGCACATTACTTAATCTCTTTATAAGTAAAATGGGGCTAATCCTAACCACCTCATAATAGTACTGTGAGGATTAAGATAATAATGACTGAAAAACAGCTTCCAAAGTGACTAAAAACAAGCCATAATTACTCCACAAATACTAATCATTTTCCCATGTGTCTACATGGAAATTCTTGTTAGTGTTCCTTCCTACTTACTGCTTTTGTGTGCTAGCATGCTATTTCATTTTCTCAACATTTTGAATCTATTATTAGATCTATGGGTTTTACACTTCTTACAGAATATGCTATGGTCTGAATATTTGTTTCTCTTCCAAATTCGTATGTAGAACCCTAACTGCCCCCTCAAACATCTTGGTATTAGGAGATGGGACCTTCCAGCGGTGCTTAAGTCATGAGAGCAGAGCCCTTATGAATGGGATTAGTACCTTCATAAAAGAGGCTCTTGAGACATTCCTAGGCCTTTCCACCACGTGAGCATGCGACAAGTTCCCTGCTATGAACCAGAAAGATGGCTCTCGTGAGAACATGATCATGCTTGCCCCTTAATCTTGGACTTCTAGCCTCCTGGGCTGTTAGGAATAAATTTCTGTTTTTCATAAACTGCTAGTCCACAGACTGGTATTTCATTATAGAAGCCATATATTTAAAAAATCTTTAATCTGGGGGGAGGGGGAAGGTAATTAGATTTATTTGTTTATTTGATGAAGGTACTGGGGATTGAACCCACAACCTCTAAGCATGCGCTAAGCATGTGCTCTACCGCTGAGCTATACCCTCCCCACCTGACTGTGCTTTTTTATCTATCACTTACGTCCGTCCTGGAGATTAAGGGAGGGAGGCTGGAGGCAGGTGACTAGTTATTGCTGGTATATTTGCAGAAGTGCCCTTCTGCACTCCCTTTGACCCATTTGTAAACAAGTCTGCGGAGGGTCCTTTGATACAGCCATACACAGGCTTTAATTAAAGACTATTTAATTACAAGTGTGTCATTTGTTTCCTCCCTCAACATTTAAAGAATAACCCATCAGTGAAGAACCTTATAAAATATTGTGCCTTTTTATTTACTGCTCAGCTTTTCACTGCCAGGGACATCAAATTCCTTTAATCCCAAAGAGTTGTGAGATGAAATTTTGAAGTGCTCTTTTCACCTTTTCTAGAATCTTCCGTTTTTTTGGATCATGAAAACAAAAAAAGTTGTTGTGAAATCACTGGTGGAATTTGGGACTAACAGAAGGGTAGCTTTGAGGAGGCCCTCAATGGAGGCGGAAAGCAAAAGACTCTGCTTGCTGGGGGCCCCGTGTCTTCTACGTAGTGTTCTCCAAGCTCTCATCCTGGCCTCTTGGTCTGGACATTGCAATACTCTGCCTTTCTTAACTCCTTGTCCTACAAAAGCAAGGCTCTGATTCTCCCAGGGTCTGCTTCCTTAATAGGCTAAATAAACAAATAAAATAAAAAAAAAATAAAATAAAAATGAGGAATCACGTATGTTGCTCCATGTCTATCAGTCTATGTAAATCGTATTACAGAAAAGGGCCATCCCTCAGCACAAGAGCCAGTTTCTGCCACTTGTATTCACCTTTTAAATAAATTGTTATTCTTTGGAATACAGAAACCTATACTTAACAACTGAATCACTATGCTGTACACCTGAAATTAACACAGCATTGTTAATCAACTATTCTTCAATAAAAAAAAAATAAATGAAAATTAGAGACAATGAAAAAACAAAGCCCCACGAATAAGTAAATTGTTGTTGAACATGTTCTATGTGCCAGGAATTTTCTAGAAGTGTGATCTTATCAAATTATTTAACATTTCTGTATTTCTGATTCCTCGCAGACTTTTTGGACAGATAAAATGAAATAACATTAAGTGTTGACTGGTATGTGATGGAACCTCAACAAGTAGAGATACCCCTCATTCATATGAATGAGAATTTCAAGCCTTGGGAAAGACAGAAAGAAAGGAGGTGTTTATTGTCGGAAGGCATTGAGGTGGGCCCTTCATATATTTAAAAAAAATTTTTTTGGGGGGGGTAATTTTAATTTAAATAATTAAATTAATTTATTTATGGAAGTACTGGGGATTGAACCCAGGCCCTGACACATGCTAGGGACACACTCTACCACTGAGCTCTACCCTTCCTGCTTCATATACTTTTTAAAGGTAGTTTTAATGCTTTTCTATGTGTTTTGTCTTTTTTTCCACACCAGACAAGAGTATATTAAACTGACTTATTCATTAGTGTTCAGCCTAGGAAGAAAGTATAAAATACACTTTCACAGAATGAAAATGAGAACATCCTAGAGAAGTTCTGGGTGGGTAAGAAAGATGCCAAATGAAGGGACCAAACAGTATTGGTGTTATGAAGTGAGAACAGGATCAAATCCTTGATTATATATTATTACAGAGCATTTCGATGTAATTAAGAACAGGATGACGACTACACTGAAAGGAAGATGTTCACTGTATCCTGGATTTTAGATGCCGCAAGTGAAATAGTCTGAATCAAGTTTACCTACAAGAGGGTACATCTGCCTCTATTATCAGCCTTTACTTTCATTTTTATTGGTATTTATAATTTCCTTAAAAATTAACCTTGAAGTTAGATTCCAAGATCCTTGAGGTTGTAGTAATTTTACATTTTCACTTATTTATTTATTGTCATGAATCCCAAACTCTTTGAAGAGTTGTAATGAATGAGAGAGTCATTTTAAGATGATGAAAATAGAGTTTTGCTCTCTGAACCCAGGGGACCATAGGAATATCTGCTAATATAAAGTCCATTTAAACTCATTTAAACTTTCAGTTATTAGACGAACATGACAGAATGGTATATACAATCAAGGATACATATTTCATAAGCCTGTGAAAAAACTTATTGTTAAATCTAATCTGTCCAAATGGCTTCATAACTTAAGTATGACCTTGAGGATGCCATCACAAATGGTGGAGTATAAAGATCTGTGAAAATTCTCTTCTCCATAAAAACATAAGAACCCTGGCAAAAATTGTCAAAGTAATTTTTTCAGAACACTGGGAAACCAGCAGTCTAGCAGACACTGGAGGGATCAGTAAAGGATTGCAGATCTTTCAGAGCCCCATTCTCAGAGAGTTGTCATTATTTGATTTGTATACCAGTTCCCCAGAAAACCCACTTGCAAGGCTAGTCTTCATTTGACCCGACTCAGAGCTCAGCCACTGCAACAAAATTTTCCTAGGGGGTGTTTGTCAAAAACTATCAGTAACAATTGTTTAACAGAATAGCTGCCTGAGGTGGAGACAACACTTGGAGCAAACAACAAACTAACCAGAAAACTTGAAAAGAAAAACTGAGTAGTGAAAATTTTATAGGAAATTTTGAAAGCTCTGACATACTCTTGGGAATCTAGAAAGCGAAATGCATGGCTAGGGCTGTGTGCATGCTCAGGAAATATCTGAGAAGTTTCTAAGCTCTTACCTCTGGCCAACTTTGAGGACCTGCACAAGCAGGAAGTGAAGGCTAATGTACAATACTAAACCACCTACGGGGTGATGAAGGCATACTCCAACACACACACAGAAGCCCTTATCAAAGACTGGGAAACTACTGGTTCCAAGCATTTGAGGACATATTTGTCTAATCATTAGCTGACCACTAAGCTAACCAGGCAGAGATTTTAACGGCACATGCAACAAACAACTCAACGCTTCCAGAATTAGTTTAGTTCAGGGAAGTTGCAAAAAAATCATCAGCAGCAAAACAATAACAATAAACAGCAATGACAACAGACTTTGGTGGAGGAGAGAAGAATCTGATTTCCGGTTGCCATACAATATTAATTAGGTTATCCAGTTTTTCAACACAAGAAGTGAGATATGGAAGTAAAAAAGAACGTGTGGCCCATACACAGGAAAGAAGCCCCCAGTAGAAAGAGTCCCGAGGAATCCCAGACATTGGACTTACTAGACAAAGACTTTAAGTCAGTTATTTTAAATAGGTTCAAAGAACTAAAGCAACCCATGTCTAAAGAATGAAAACAAAGCATGTGAACAATGTCTCACCAAATAGGGAATATTAATAAAGACAAACAAATGATCAAAACAGAATCAGAGATACATCTGGAATTGAAAGCTACAATATTTGAAATTGAAAATTCATTACAGAGGCACATCAGCACATGTTGACAGGCAGGAATAAGGACTCTTTTTGTGGTGATGAAAATGTTCTAAAATTGGTTGTGGTAATGGTTACCAATTCTGTCAATATGTTATAAACAATGGAATGATGCAATTTAAATGGGTGATTGAGGGTATGTGAGTATAAATATATGAGAATCATGTCTCTTTCTGAGCTCCAGAAGCATAGTATCCAATTGTTCACCTTGACTCTTCTTTTGAAGACTTCAGAGATGTCTTAAAGACAGTGTATCCAAATTGGATTCATTATCTACCACCTCCCGTCTTGTTCCTCTTTTAGAGTTCCCTATCTCAGTTGTATAACTCAGTTCTCTCTTTCAGTTGCATAGTTCAGCAACCCAAGAGTTATTTTTCACACTTCCCTCTTTTTCAAAGTTCTGCACATTCTACTTCCCAGATACTTCATTTATCTTCTTTTGTACATCTTTACCTCCACCACAGTAAGTTTGGACCATTTTAATCTTTCCATATCCATTCTTAACCCTTTCAAATCCAGTCTTCACACTGACTCAGATCATTTTCAAAATGCTCATCTCATCAGGTCTCCCTCAACTGAACCTATGGACCCAAATTCTAAAGACCCTCTATGTAATGATTCCTTTCAGCTTCATATCTGATTCTTACTTTAAAATAAAATCAGCAAATACTTTTAGAGATGGCAAGAAAGTATTAATCAAATTATGTGTTTCGAATCTTTAAAAATATCTATTTTTTACACACCACTATTCGGGGGTTCAGAAATAGGTAGGTAGGTAATGCAAAATGTTGCCTCTAAAATTACTTTTTCGATAATATTTTTAATAAATAATGCTTGATAGGACTCTTGTAATGACATTGAGTGTAAATTCATGTTTCAATTAAAAAGATAGAAACCTAATATTTATTTTTTTCGTGTTTTCCTCAATCTTTTTTTTTTAAATTAGAGGAAGCCTTTCTTCAAATGGAATCATATTAGAAAGCCCAGTGTGAAATGAGATTTGCTGCCCTGGTGAGAGGGTAGTGGAACCTGGTCTTCTGTCATCTTGAACCTTCTCTTAGCTTCTGATCAACATTCTGAATCATCCAGGGAACACGGTGGCAATCCACTGGCCAAACCTGTGAAACATTATCTAAAAAGGAACAATGCCATGGCTTTGATTTTTTTTTATTTGCATTAATATTTCCTCTAAAATATTTATTTTGGGCATCTTCCACGTACTTATTTTTTACATCATCCCCATTATCTCCAACCCCTGTTTTCCTCTTGTATTTCTTTCATGTTGACTTACTTTAATTTCCATTCCTTTCCTGGCCACCTGTACTCTCTTCGTTTCTCCTGTATGAACCACCTCAAGGGTTCTTCAGGACAGTTGATAGAAAAACGCATCACTTGAGATGCACTTTTTCATTTGGTAAGATGAATGGTGCTTTCAGAGGCACTGATGGGTTAGCCTTTCACTGACCCTGCAAATGCCGTTTGATGTGCCCACTGAGATGAGCACCCAGATGCCAATCCTCACAGCAAGTCTCTCTGCATCCTTCTACTAGATGATGTCTTTCCAAATGCCTGGCTTCCCCTGCTCTAGATTTTCCCCCACCATCAAGTACACTGTCTCCAATAATGTGCCAGTAAATGTTTAATAACGAGGGGGAGTGAAAAGCCCTGATTAATAGCGTTTGCCTATTTCAGTGATATTTACACCCTGGTCAATTTAAAAATACCAGTATTGCCACTGAAAAGTAGAGTGACAAGAGATGTCTGTGGCAGAGCATTAAACTGTATTTCCACCGTACAGAGACGACGGATGTAAGTGACCTCAAGAGCACAGGTTAGAGTAAAATTATTAGGAAGTGGGGGGTTTTCAGTATTTATTTGTTTCCCATACATGCTTTAATTGCAAGTGTATCTCATTTAACTCTTAAAAACGGCTGTGATTAAAAAACTGTCTCGCGAGATGACGGAAAATTTGATACTTGGCGTTGTGAGCTGGTATGAGCCAGACACAGCACCGTGGTGACTGTCACCGGCAGCCAACAGATAACTGGGCAGAGCTAAGGTAAAAAAAAAAAAATTAAGAGAAACAAATAGCTTGGGTCAGAAAGTCCTTCTCTGTGTTAAGCTATGTTAAGGATATTTATTTATTTATTTGTTTGTTTGTTTGTTTGTTTGTTTATCAAAAATTCTCTTTTATTGAAGCATAGTCAGTTTACACAGTTGTGTCAATTTCTGGTGGACGCAGAGGTAGCAAAGGGGTTTAACCAGAGTGTCAGCTGCTATGTCTTTAATAACCTCGAAGGCGGTGTTAAAAAGAATTCTGAAAGTTGGTTATACAAAGAGTTCCATAGTCTATTAGCAATGTTCACGGGGGGCTAAGAAGGAGGGCGTGTTTGGTTTTATTCTGCGTATTTTTCATCCCTCTGATAAGCATATTTTCCTACCTTAGCGGCGAGAAACATGTCTGGGATGAGGAGATACATCACATTCTCTTTTTGCGTCCATGCACCGTCTGCTGATGCCTCAAATATGGTGCTTGTGGTCTTCCCAGGCCAGAGATACCCACTCACCCCCATTTTCAGGGTTTGCTGCTGTACCCCAGACCCTGCCCTGGTGGCCATGACGGTACTCTGGACAATGTCACTGGACCCTGGTTGTTATTCTGGAAAGCTCTGGCACTTGATTCCATGAATTCATCTTTGTGACCCTCTGGTCCTTGGTTCCATGCCCTGTGATGTCTGCTCTGCCCCTGCATTCGGTGGCTCATGTGGAATCCCTTCCACACTTTACAGACTTCAACTTCCCGTTTTCCTCGCAGCCAGTGTCAGGCTGTCCACACCCTGGGGCAGAGACATTCTCTTACCTAACCTGAGGCTCAAGAAATCCTTCCCAACCAGGTGAGGTTTCTTGTTGCTTCTCTCCTGTCTCATGACTCCCTCCTCCCAGCCATAAGAGAGAGATTCAGCAGTTATTCACAAGTCCAGTGAGATATTCTGGCTGACATTACCTTCCCCATACCTGGTGAGCAGCTTGTGGCCAAGTGTGGGGTCTGTTGTGTCCTGTTCTACCGATAGACTCTCTCCAGGAGGGTTAAAACTGGAGGGCAGAAGTGAAGAAAGCCAGAAAGAGAAAGAAAAATACCATATGATGTCATTCATATGTGGAATCTACAAAAAAAGAAAAAAGAAGACACTAATGAACTCATCTACAAAACAGAAACAGACTCATAGACATAGTATAGAATCTTACAGTTACCAGGGGGAAAGGGGGTGGGAAAGGATAAATTGAGAATTTGAAATTTGTGGATACTAACTACTATATATAAAATAGATAAACAACAAGTTTATACTGTAGAGCCCAGGGAACTATATTCAACACATTGTAGTAACCTATAATGAAAAAGAATATGAAAATGGATATGTGTGTGTACGACTGTAGCATTATGCTGTACACCAGAAATAATTGATCCATTGTAAACTAACTATACTTCAAGCAGAAAAACCTTGAGGGCAGAAAATCAATATACTTTTAAAGTATAAATAAAAAATATACTTTTTAATTACTAGAGATGGTGGCCTTCCTATGACTTTTACAAGTTAAATATATTTGAGAGAAACTTGCTGGCATTTTCCTAATAGCTAGAGGCTCAATGTTTTCCCTTTAGCACGTTAGCCCCTTGACTTTAAAAATTAACTGCAACTTGTCTCATGTTCACTACTTGGATGACACACTTTCCTTCGCCCTGAAATAATGCTGAAACCTGGTTTACAGGCTCCTAATGAGAAGGTCTCTTGGGTGTCTGGGAAGATGACGAGAAAACAGAGGAACATGTTGTCCGCTGGAGCTGTTGCCCCTTGCTAAAGAGGAAGAATTGTACATTTTAGTGCTTTAGGTTTTTTTTTTTCATTTTAAAATTATCACTGAATTCATGTGTTTGGCTTTCTAAATCCTCAGCTCCCGGGCTGGTCTCAGTTAAGCAGACACATTGAGACCAGAAATAAGAAGAGATGAACAGGTGGCAGATGTCTTTATGAAAGGACATCACCAGAAAAATGATACTTGAAACACGATTGCGTCAAATGATAGCAACCAGAGGTGTTTTGCAGCATGCAAGTGTGGTGAGCACCAAAACTCTGATTTTTCTGGAGTCTGGGAAGGATGGTGATTTGACCAGTTTCATTTACAAGCTTGCTTTTAACTAAGATCTAAGTTCAGAGCCTTTGAATGCTGAGGGGGAAAAAAATGTCTAAGATATAAAGTTTCCCAAAGGAAATGAGAACAAAGGTAGGGACGATGGACTCTGACTGCTTTACAAACATGGAGCATAGAAAACGCCTTGAACAGAGACAGAATGGAAGTAACTTCTGCTCACGCGCTGTTTACTCAAAGCCTGTTTTATCTTAAACATATCCTTCTGTGCATTGTTTTCATTATCCTCATTTGGAGATTATGAGAACACTTACTTCGTTTAAAATTCTTATCTTTCATTCCCTCAAGACGCATCAACTGCCAGATTAGTGGAGAAGGGTAAATGATATTGGGAAAGAATTTTTATCTCCACAGAATCACAGGGAACATTATCCTGAAAAAATGTTCTTCGGAGAGAAAAGGTCTTTTCACAGTGGTAACGCTTCATATTTTAGAAGAAAATGTGCATTTCATTAAAATTCCATATGACAATCAGAGTATATTATTTAAATACCAAATGATTATTAAAATCACATTTAATTGTGTTTGAAAAAAATATAACGAATATGTACCCAAGAAACAGCTGTTAAACATCACCCAAATTTCCTTGATCAGTTTGGTTTTCTCCAGCATTTTCCCAGTTATAATCAGCTTGGTTTTAAGAACAATTTTTACACACACACACACATATCACTGACGTTATGACAAATTTTGTTGAACTCAATGACAATTTTGCGAGGGTGCTCAATGATTTGAGAAGAATCACTTCAAAATCAAGCCTGGATTTTCCCTATCTGCATGGCTATCTTGACTATGAGATACCATATGGAACCAAAGAGCCTCCAGGGAAGATCAAACATGGGTCATGTTGAGGATGGAAAAGAAGAGAGGTCTTTAGACCTCAGCTAAATATTAATAGAGAAGGGAAGTACCACTACATGGTTTAGTACATTCTAACTGGTTTTGTAACGCCGCCTCCGCCTCCGCTGAATGATGGTTGTGTTCCACCAAATCTGTACCTTACTCTGAAAACATTTGGCTATCCACCACTCACTTGGACAACAGTCAACTAAATTCATCGCTCCATGAGGAAATCAGGTTGGTGTAGCCAAACAGCTCCATACAATTCATCAAGGTGGACCTATTTATTTCTCTATTTATTATTTTTAATTTTTAATTCTTTTCTATGTCAGCAATAATCATTTACAAATTTTACTTGAAAAATCTGCTTCAAAATATAAATATAAATATAAAGATCTTAGGGATAAACTCAACAAGAGATATACAAAAACAATATATAAACAGATGACAAAAATGTTACCCAGAGACATAAAAGAAAACGTGAACAATTTAAGAGACATACCTATTCGAGAGAGGGGAGACCCAATACTTATGGGTGTCAGCAATTCCCATATTAATCCTTGTTAACAAAACAATTGTTATCTCTATGTCCATATTTTTTAAACACCTTTATTGTGATATGGTTCCTGTATAGTAAACTATACATATGTCAGATTACACTTTGATGAATTTTGATAGAGGTCTACACCATGAAACCACCACCACAATCAGGACAGCTAACATTTCCATCACTCCCTTAGAGGTGCAGTTTTTGAATTCCCAATTTATCCCTTCCCATCTACTCAGGGATTGCCAAGGAGCCGGTTGCTACTGCCAGATTTGTAGGAAAAAATTGTAAAATGGGACAAAATAAGACTTTCGGCAAACTCCCTCCCGTCTGCTTTTTGGTGTACTTCCCTCACTGTGATTTCTCAGAATGCCAGTTATCTTGACTCCAGCTTCAAAAAGTCTTGAATTGAAAAACCAATCCCACCCCTAGCATGCTGGAATGACATCTAAATCTCTTCTTGCCTGGAAGTCTGCTATTCTGCACTACTTTCCTTTCAGTTCCTGTCCCCTCCCCACCAAATCCCAGTTCATTAATGTCCAGGCTGAGTGGCAAACTGTTTAAAATAACTCACACCAACAGACAAACTTGCAGCCAGTTATCTATAATTAGGAAGGGGGGACTCATGCAAATGGATCCCCCCCCATCTCTGAGCCCTCCCCTCCCTCCCTCCTTCCCCCTGGCCACCCTTCGTCTCTGATTCTCTTTTGTTTTAGAAAAGCAACCCAGGACTTCTGGGTAAGAATTTGATGTCAACACAAGTGTCTAATTCCTTTCCTTCCAGATCCCCATTAAAATGACCGATAGCAAAATAAGAGAAAAACAAACTGCCCCCAGTGCTGATGCTTGGGAAGGCTGAAACGTGCACACCCCATCTCCGAGCAGTGCTGCTCGCCCCAGGAGAGTGAATTGAAAGCAAAGGCAAAGTCATGACTCACCCCCCCCCGCGGGAGAGGGGGCAGTGTGTGCAGACAGTGTAAGTGGCAGACGCAGGCAGAAACCTGCTAATAGCCCTGAGGTTAAAGGAGCCAGGGCCGACATGAGGTTAGACCATCGGGAGGTCAGCGGCACATCTGGATTCCTTCAGTGTGTTTGAAAAGTGTAAGCTGCTCCCTGGGGGTGGGGAGGCTGGTGCAGGACGCTTCCTGGAAGCCGTGCCCGGGTTGGGACGGGAGGGGCTGTGTGTGCGCTGAACGCTTTTGTGCTCAGAGCCTCAAATGCATCTCAGCATCTTTTCTAAGGCTACATTCTTGGAAGGAGAATTACCAGGCCCCAAGGCTACGAACACTTTTAGGATTACTGATCAGAAAATTGCTCTGTAAAAAGACCATACCTGTTTACACCGCACTGAGCAAGCACACTGCTGTCCCCTTGGCACCGACCCTCGCCAATCTGGGACACTAACCATACATGGAAAATGAGCCTTGTAGTTGTTTCATTTGGACAATTTGGACTCGAGCATTAAGATCATTGAATTCCTTTCTCCTTTAATGTGCATGTAATTCTTCCCTTTGCTCTTTTTTTTTTTTCCCCCATTTTGGGACGCATGTATTTCATGCTGATTTGTGAAATCTCTACCTACCAGGGAAGGCACCACTTTTAGAGAAATAGGTGATTCCAGCTCTTTATTTCCATGCTTTAAGGCAGAGAAAAATCTGGCTCCCTAGGGCTGGACAATCGACATGGACCCACATAAGCACACCCAGTAGTACGAACGGGCTGTTATAATTCACTGCCCTACTTCTTACCCTGTGCTTGGGACTGATTGCTTTAGAAGATGCTCTGGTTTCCTGTGACTTTTAATTTTTTTTTTTTTTACTAGGGGAATCTGGATATATATGTTCAGTTTCAGATTTTATGATCCTCAAAGCAGATCACCTTGTCTGATAAACAGCAAGAACAGGACGCTTTCTTTTAAGGAATGGCTCAGAGAGAGTAGGATGGATACTTGGCAGAGGAACGTCTCTCATTTCTTCAATAATAGTTAACGGATCCTGGGAGACAGAGACTAGAATTTGTTCATCTTTTTATCACTCCTCCACAGCCTAGCTGGTTATCACCAGATGGGTGCTTGTACATTCAAGACTGATGGGTAAGTTTTAAGGGACTGAGGAGCAGGACCCTGAGTGACGAGGACAAACGCGCAGGGAGCAGAGGGCCCCCCAAAAGGAGAGGATTCTGGCAGCAAGAAAGCAAAGATAAACATTGCCTGTTTTATAGCTTTGCTTCGGGAGACTGAAGTTCCAGGGCGAATTCCACACTTAAATAAATATATTCTATAGAGTTCACAAGGAGCTTTCGCTGCCATCTACAGCAGCCTAACATGACTCAGTTGTTTATTTAACAAAATAACGACACTCAGAATGGTCACCACATACACAAAAGGGTCACAACGCTCTCCCGGGAGCCTGTGACTTTAAGATGCCTGATGCTGGTGGAGCCAGACGGTGGTCACTGCGTCCACTAAGAGACAGACTGGGATTTCAAAATTTATAGATACTGACAGGCATATGCAGAATAGATAAACAAGATTATACTGTACAGCACAGGGAAATATATACAAGATCTTGTGGTAGCTCACAGTGAAAAAAAAATGACAATGAATATATGTATGTTCATGTATAACTGAAAAATTGTGCTCTACACTGGAATTTGATACAACACTGTAAAATGACTATAACTCAATAAAAAAATGTTAAAAAAAAATCCTTACGGTCTTTGAGTTGGACGGGCTTTCTTTTTCTAAGGAAGGGATTTCGTTCTGTGAAATGAGAAGCAAGGAGCTGGTGCTGGATACCTGGCGGGCTGATTCTTTACTCACTTCTTCACTTATTCCTGCAACTGCTTTGCAGATGCTCCGCTGGGAGGCCTCCTGGAGGGGGAGCCTGGGCCCTCAGGTGCTTCTCTCGTCCCATTTGAGGACCCTAATGAAATGGGCTGGATTTGGAGCTGTGGCAGCTCGCTTTTCTCCACAACTGAGTTCCGCTCTCTAATGAGTTCCCCTAAATCTGCCATCAGATGACTTTATTGACTTTTAGATTGTAATTAACCAACACTCACTTTTTGCAGTTATTTTGACTACCCCCCCACCCCGCCCCCGCCTTTCTTTGATTGAATGTCTGGACCTAGCCTAAGCCATGGATTCCGACAGATATTTAATGACCAGACACCTACGAGGGACACTGTTGCTCCTTGTCACTTCTGAAAGAAATATGACTGGGGGTAGGGGAGTTGGAGGGGAAAAAAAAGCAGCCTAGAGTGTTTTCCAGAACCTCTTGATGCCTTAAAGGGTAAACAGAAGGAAAGCAACCCATCAATGGGTAATTGACACCATTCGTGACGTTTTTACAACCGTTCAATTAGAGGAGGTGATGGAACGTTCGGTTACCTTCTAGACCAGTAAATTCTCCAGCCCAGAAAGACTTGGCTTCATTAGAAGCACATGCTGGTTAAAGCTGTAGACGAACGAAGCTAAATCAGTTGCCACCTTTTCCTGTTCTGCTGCGTGGCAGCCTGAGATAAAATCCTGTGATAAATGAGCAATTAGACAAAGGCCTTATTATTTCTTTTAAAAGGATATGTTCTCTTCGGGGTCCCCCATCATTTAAATGTGATTGCCAGAGTGTCCAATATGCTCCCTGCATTGGGGATCGCTCGTTAAACAGACAGGACGTTTTAACCCAAGTGCACGTACACACCACACATGCAGCCTACGTGCCTCTTCTCCAGTGGTTTTTGAAATAGCAGATACATGTAAGTGCTCCATGATGAAGAGCTGGGTCCTGGCACATAGGGGATTATCAATGAGTCAGTTAATGAGTGACTCCCACTTTCCTGTTGGGAGATCTATGGCCCAGAGGAAATTAAGATCAGTTTGACACCAGGGCTAATTGCACAGATGTCATTTAAAGCCAATTAACAAACATGCTTTCCTCTAAACTCAGCTGTCTGCATTCCAGCCCTCATTTCTTAATAATCACAACATGTCCTTAGTAACCCCCGTCCCACCACTCAGGGCTGCGCATTTTGGGCCAGTTTTTTTTTTTTAAATTTCTCTGAGCTTTGGTGTCCTAATTTGTACAGTGGGAATGATGCTACCTTCTTGGCAAGGGTTTTGTGAAGGTTAAATGAGGTGTTAACTAAAGTGCTTTGGACAATGTTTGCTGGCTCAGAGTAATTGTTTAGTCCCGGAATGCAAATAATAAACTGCAATATTAAGAGTAATAATCAGGATTTCTTGCTTGCAGATGACAAACCCACTGGCTTTGGGACCCTAGAATTATGTTTGTCTCCCCAGCTGCACCCTAGTGGAGTGACAGGGCGATCCTCAGAGCAGGGCGGGAGCTCCCCGGGTCCGTGTCTGATGTCTGGGTCTGCGAGACAGGCCTTGGGTGGGGAGGGGGACCTGGCTGACGCTCACACGCAGAGCTGGCCTCTGCCACTCTGGTTCGGATTATCTCAGACTGCTGCTCTCCACAACTTCCGCTCTAAATTTGAAGCACACCTTTGAGGGGACTCATGTTGAAGTTCAAAGGAGGCTGGTAACTGATTAAAACTGTCTTTCCTGGTTGGTGGGTCCCTCTGTTCTCTCTTGAAACCAGAAGCTGGCCAGAGGCAGAGGGCCTGGGGGAGGGGCCCGGAAAGGGCAGTGCAGGAGAGGGTGGCGGCTGGGGTAGGGGTGGCGGGGACGGTTCAACCTGAGTCGAGCCTGAGCCCTGGGGGTTTGAAGATGTACCTGTTTTGCCTGCTGTCCATTGGAGACACTGCTGGCAGCTATCAGTTAAAGGATTGCTTAAAAAATTTTTTTAATATATTTTTATTGAAATCTAGTCAGTTTACAATGTTGTGTCAATTTCTGGTGTCCAGCACAATGCTTCAGTCACATAGGAACATACATACATCCGCTCTCATATTCTTCTTCATCAGAGGTTACTACAAGATACTGAATATGGCTAAAATTATTCCTTGATCAGAATTTGAGCGCCTGGAGTCTCTTAGAGTCCTGGAGGCTGGACGGGGGTTGGCCGGAAGTCCGCCGGGGCTTGCTGGAGCATGGCTGTCCACGACCAAGGTCCAAATCAGGCTGTCCTTTCGGACTCAGGGAACCATGAAGTCATGCAGGTGTATTATCCTAAGAGAAACTTTGTGCTCTTTTAAAACAGAGTCCTGTGTGTGGTCCTCTAGGAAACTGAGATTGTGAATGACAGTTCTTTGTGGTTCTATTTCCAAAATCGCTTCCGCAGAGTGGCTCCCAGCTGCATCCAGGCAATGCCCGGCTGCAGCACTTGGAGAAACACAGAGCACAGAGCTCGCCAGGCAGGTGCGCCAGCCAGGCAGACGGCGCTGCCGGTTCTGGGGCTTCTGTTTGGGCGTGGGAGCTTGGCAAAGTCACGTGACCTCCCCAAGCCTCAGCTTTTCCCACTACAAAAGGGGGAAAATGCTGCTTCCTTTAGGGGATTGTTTGAAGGGTGGAGACAGGTGCCCTGATGGCCCTTGGCACTGGGACATTGAGCACAAGTAACGCTCAGTGTAATGACGCTGGTGATGTTAATAGCGCGATGCTACCTCTTCCACGAGTCCCAGGGATGAAATACTTAATTAAATGGGACAATTGGGATACAGATAAGAAAGCGACAGAGCATCATAGGGCATCGGGGTCAGCAGTGTGCTGGGCTTCATGCACCTTACCGCCCTGGGTTCTCACCCCATCCTGCTTATGTATTCAATTGGCTGGGAAGTAAAGGGGCCAAGATGCAGACCTAGGGCTGTTGGGCTTGACAGTGTTCATACCTTCCAGAGCCTTTCAGCTAACGGGTGGCTTGTCCCACTGGGGCCACCCTGCCTGGGGACTGCCCCACCCTCATCTGTTTTAAGCCCCTTCCTTTGCTCCTATAATTTCTTCTCCTTCCACAAGTCACTTCTTTTCCTCATGAATATGTTGTCATCCTTTTCTAAGGGAGTTGAACTATGATTTTTCTGATCTTCAGGGGTGGGAGCTAATGACACATTCTTGGATTCCTAAGTCACTTGCTGCGTGTAACTCTATCATCACACCTGCCCGCCACTCCCCACAGCCCCACTGACTTGGAATAATCTGTTTACAGATCTGTCTTCCTGCTAGACTGTAAGCAACTTGAACATCACTTTTACCCTTCTTGATACACAGGACCTGATCACAAGAGCTCAGTAAATGTTCGTTACATTAAACTCAACTCAACATAGAATTTTGCTTCCAGGCTTATGTTCCTTTATTCCTTTATCTATCAAACAGACATTGGGGGAAAAAAACCCAGAGTGATTCTGCTTTGATCACGGTGGAGCGCTCGCTTGGGCAGACTCCATATCTATTCAAAAAGAGTTTGATTCCTAAATGCACGTAAAGAGACAGCACACATGGGCTGAATGTGGCTCCAATGCACATTTAATGAAAAGTTAGATTCCTAACAACACTTTGGGGTTAAACTTTATGTTAAAAAAAATAAGTATATAACACTCTTTAAGTAGCTGAAGCCAGCAAGCATATAAATTAGATAACCACCTTTCCACCACTTTCCATTCTTAATTTCTAAAGGTAATTCCTGCTTATACTCCGGGATGTTAGTGGTAGTTACCATCTGGTACGCATCCTTTTAGACCAAAGTCGTCCAACAAAACTTTCTTCTGATGGAAACGTTCTATGTCTGTGCTAACATACGATAGTTCAAATCTGAACAGACTGAGCACTTGCAATGTGGCTTGTGTGATGGAAGAATTAAACTTTTAATATAACCTGATTTGAATGAATTTGGAGGTGCGTGGACATAGCTCCATGTGGCTGGTGGCTGCGGTATTGGGCATCACTGGTCTGTGTCCTTTTTTTTGAATACGCAAGCTGATGTGTCCAATAGAAACATAGATCTTTTTTTTGAAAACCCACATTTTGTCTATATTGGTCAAAAAGGAATGCCTGGAAACTGTTAGTTCCAGGAACTCGGTGGCTTTGCTCATTAGGGCTTGCTTGTTTGGGGAACTGAGCAGCGGTTTTGTCATTCTGCTCTGGGGCTTACAACGGAACACGCCGAGAAGGATGTCTACTCACAGATGTGACATTGGAAGTGGGATTCATGGTAGTTCTGTTGTGACCCTTTGTTTCCCTTTCTTCTTCTTTTCTTTTAAAACTCTCAGTGCAAAGAAATACAAGCAGGCAGCAGAAGCATTGACTGTAAACACTTACCTGTAAGTGACGTTGTTGAATAATGTTACAGAATTCATTTTCCTAATGCTTCTAAAGAGCACAGAAAGTCTTTCTTAATAATCAGGGATATTAAGTATCAGCCATGCCTAAAACAGGCAGAAGGGTGACATGGTGGGTTCTGCCATCTTGCGTCTGATGAATCCCATTCCATCGCTAAATCCTAGTTTTTGGAAAGACGCATCTTCTGTCTTTATGAATACGGTGAAAAGATTGTTAGACCAATATATATTAAATTTTGATTTAGAAAAATGCCATGGTAAGGAGGATAATGCCAGCCACAGGAGCTGCCAGAGAAGGAGGACAGGAAGGCTCAGATAGACAAACTAAATCAGCAACCGTGGCTCCGCCCTGTGGGAAATGGGTTGAGCGGTTGTGCGTCCTGTTTGGATGGTGCTAAGCACTGCCTTTTCAGCCCTGGAATTTGACGCCTCATCTTCATGGACTTGGCTGTCCTTGCTAGTCACATTCACTGGTCCATGGCTCAGTTGCTTTATCATGGTTGTTCTGATGAGTCCCCGTCATGAATTCAGTCCCCATGTGGACCTGTGGCGGCAGTCTGAAACTGAGTCCGCCTCCATTGGTCACAAGGAGACCTGGGGGCCTCAATGTGGCAGAGGCACTGGGTACAGCAGTCACCCAGTTCCTATGAAAATCCAGCTCTTGAACTCTTCATTCATGTCACAAGTGTGAGATCCACCCTGTGGCTGAATCCAAACACGCCTTGCACCCCCGAAATCAGTTGCAAGAGCTTGAATAAAACACTACGTAAGAGACACAACTTGAATTCCAAAACATCACCTTTACTTAACTCACAAATGGCAAAACATGGGAGGTCTACAGGACAGGTTGTCTGGGGCTCTCATCAGAAAGAGAGGGAAGGAGAGGATGCAAAATTACTCTGCATCTCAGTGGGTAAGATGTTCTTTGTCCCCTGGATAACCTGATGAAGGTCAAGTTCCTCTTTGGCTTTAAAGCCACCGTGACCTTTGGCTGATGATTTGCTAAAGCTGACAGTTTGTCTACTGAACTTGGCTCCGAAGCCAGTGGCTGTTGGGCTGTGTCACCCAAAATGTGACCGCTTGACCTGAGGCATCAGCGTTACCTGGGACATTTGTAGAAATGCAGAGTCTTGGGACCTACCACTGAATCTGAATATGTATCTTAAAAAGAACCCAGGTGGTTTGTGTGCACATTAAAATCTGAGGAACACCATCTCCAAGGTCTGAGCTTTATCTCCTAACGGAATCCTGGTGCACAAATCGTGTCTGGCTGAGCCAAGGTCCTTGATTATAGACTGTATCTGGCAATCTTTCCGATCTAAATCAATTTTTCTTTCTGTGCACCTACAATGCCTGGCATTTACAAAGCATTCCATTTCTCTGCTTTTCTCAAAGTTTCCCATCCGGAGATTTGCTCAAAATGCTGCTGGTTTTGCTCTGGGAAGCCAGGTGGCTGTATTTGAGACAAAGATTTGCTGTAAGTTGATTACCATCTATGGCTCTGAAAAATTAAGTGGAAACATCTGTTCCAAGGTCAAGATGAATTTAGTTGACACTCAGGACAGATCCCTGAAATCTGCACACAGCACAGGGCCAGAGGCTCCTTGTTTAGGGCTGCTGTTAAGGAGGGCCTCTGCCAAGACGGCCACGGACATTAATCACATCCTGGTTGCTGGGTTTTCAAACGAAGGAGAAAAGCGCAGAGAACGTGCAATGGCAGAGAGGGCTGTACAGTTTTGCATCTGGAACAGAATACGGTGGGAAAAACCCGTGTTTCCTGAATTCGAATTCTCTTCATTGCTTCAGGGGGAAGGATACATCATCTTGGAACTCACAGACATCTTTTTCATTCCAAAACGGCTGTCATACAGATTTTGACTGATTGCATTCCTGCCTCTGGTTCAGAAAATTGCCTTACGGTGCCCAGATGCCTCCCCAAATCTACAGCATCGAGTCTCCCTGGGTGGCCTGGGGCATCCCTTTTTATCACCAACTTTATAGGAAATCCCAACACACAGGCACCGTCTACAGTTCGGGGCTGTGAGGGGTGTCTTATCTGGACGTCAGTTCAATTCTGTTGGAGACGCTGCCAAGGCACCAGCTCTGTGACGGAAGCTGGAACTTTCTAACTTCTTGAGGCTCAGCCTTTGAATCCTCAACCACAACTCTTGAAACTGCATGAAACTGGCCCAACTTGTGAAAAAAACGAGACTGAAGTAAAAAAAAAAAAAAATATATATATATATATATATATATATATATATATACACACACATATTGGCTTAGGTTCTCTGGAGCCAAAGCACCCCTGAACTGAAAGGGGTTCGAGAAATATCCTCAGGTCAGTGGGACATGTTAGACATTAATTACTGGGGAAGGTGATAAGGGGAGAAGATGGATGAGACATATTCGATGTGGAGAGTCTTGAATGCATCATTCTGCTCAATTACCTAATAGCTTTCAGATATTTCTTGGTTATTTACTACATACATGGCCCTGTGCCTCAGGGAATGCTGCAATGATGACCAGTCGATAAGCCTTTCATTCGTATTGTCCACGCAGGTGAAGGGACCATTGGGAGTGAATGTCAGAAACACAGGGAGTGTATTAGGTTGCGCCTTTTGGGTACCACCTGGAGCGTGGCAGGGTGACGGAGCTGAGATACTGATGACATTCTTGCTGCCTCCTCACCTGCCCTAATTTTGGACTTCAGTTCTGATGGCTAGTTTTGGGCGGCTAGTGGCGCTTATAGGTAGCCTGTGTGTGAGTGTGTGTGTCTGTGTCTGAGTGAATGTATATGGGTGGGTAAGGTTTTAGTCCCCTTTCTTTCATAATTACTACGTTCTGTGATATGGAAAGTTCTGTGTAAACACAGCCTCAAACTTCCCCTTCTAACCAGACTGTCTTCCCCAAATGCACTTCATACAGGAAGTTTGGATCATGGCTGGGTTGAGCCTGTTCCCTGCACCTAGCTGTCTTTCTCCATGGACTTCCTGCTCCACTTATAATTGCCAGTTTTCTTTCTATAGAGTAATAATCTGAGCTTGAGCCCCCTTGCTGGGAGACATCCATGGTGGCTCTTGCCTGTTTTTTTGATTTCCGTGTATCTGCCTTTCCTGGCTGTCCTGTTCCGTCCCACGAGGACACCTTCTAGTAGATCCTTGGAAATTGATGGTTGGCCTGGCCTCTTGCCTCTCTCTTGGAAACTAAACTCTGCCTGCTGGGCTGGCCTTTCTCCAAGCATCAGTAACCGAGTTAAGCTGCCCACCACCTGTCCCACTCCAGGAGGGAAGGGCAGGTTTTAAAGTCCCAATGCCTCCCCAGTCTCACTGTCTTCAGGCCCCTCTGTCCACCCAATTAATCGAGTCATGCCTGACTGTGTTCCAAGATACTACCCAGACGGAGGGAGAAGTTACATTTTATTTTCAGGCAATGGCTCTGTAACCAGCCTTGTAATGATCGAGCCACCATTCCAAGAACGTTATCTGACACCTCGAAAAAAGCTCCTCATAAATTAACGCATATATATTACAGCCATTACACTCTCCCCGAGTTCTCCACGATGTAACAATGATCAGTGTTCGCATCTTGTAGGTAGGGGAATGACCTCAAGTTTTTCCACCACTAACACTGTCTAAAGTTTATTTTACTTCATTTCAGTTCTCAGATTCATCTCGTCTCTGCAAAGAAGTCGTCATGAGTACTAGCAGGAGACACTCATGCAGAGATCTTTTTTTTTTTTTCCAACCCTGGGCATACATCGTGTAATTAATAACAAACTCTTTGGGTATGCACAGTTCTTTTCATTCCAAGGATTCCCAAAGCACTTTTACAAGCTTAACTTGGGCTAAATATCCCCATGACCTCATCCAGCCCTGAAATGTAGCAACCTCTGGGGGGAACTGTGGCAGCTGCTTAACGATGCACAGACATACTGTACCGCAGCATGAACACAGGAGGCTGCCGGGTTCACAGCTCTTTTATTTTGCATGGCAAGAGGTGCAGATCAGGAGAACAGAATCAGGAAATTGCCTGGGAGTGCTGCAATAGTCTGGATGAACGTGCTTTTCTTAGAATCTTCGAGAAGCAGAACGCTTTCACCCGGGGCATGCATTCAGCAAAACAACTCTTCTGGAGCTAGGTCAAAGAAGGAAAGGACTGGGCAAGAAGATGTTTCTGGAAGGTAGCCTAGAAGGGTAGAATTTCCTGGTTGGTGAGAATTTCAACTCAGACAATTGGTTTGTGAGTTACGGGTGCTGGACAGTTTCCATACCCACCTCCAGATCTATTCTATACCTCTTCACTCTGCTCTGTTCCCCGAGAGGTTAGCCTTTATGGAGGGCCTCACCAGGGTTCCTCTGCCTCCTGGTTTCTGGACTCAGCCAATGGTTGGAGAGGAATGATTGTAGGGTCCATGTTTATTTGCCCTATGAGGTTCTCCCTCCACCAAAGTCTGCCTCTCTTGTTACGTGGCCCTCTCTTCCAGCTGCAGCTGCTCTTTCTGCATCACATAACCATTCCTTTCCTTGTCCCTTAGACCTACAGTGACAAGGGCTTCCTGATGTTACTAATCTCAGGGGCTCCCCTTTCCTTTGTTAGTTTCCCTTAAAACTTCTCCACCTCAAGTCACCCTTTCTAAAGAATCCATTTATTACTCTCCCCCAATCCCCTGTTTGAGTGTGCCATCATATGTAAGGAAGCACAATGGAGAATAAGTACTTATATTAATAGTTAATATTAATGAACATCTACCTTGGGCCAGACAAGGCTTATAAGCTTTACAGGTACAGTCTCATTTAGTGCATTCTTCACTCAACATGCGTTTTGATCATACCTGCATATCAGGTATAATTCTAGGCTTCGGGAGCTAGGGCTGAAAGTGGAAGACTTTGAACTCATGGAGCTTAGATTGTATTGGAGGAGCTTGGAAAGTATGAATTCAGGCTCCAAGTGTCATGGGAAAAAAGCTGGGAGTAAGAGAGTGAGGGCAGTGCCTAATTACATGGGTGGTCAACAACTGAAAGAAGGGAGCCCTTTGGGAACCTAGGATAAGGCAAGTGTAGTTGTTGTTTTTGATGGATGGATTTTTTTTTTTAAATGAAGCTTTGAAGAGTGAAATGACTTGCTGAAGATCATCTAGCTAAAAACTGATGGAGTCGGGATGATCTCATTAGGAAACCAAACACCTAATTCAAGAGAATAGTAGGTCTCAATAAATACTTGCTAAAGGACTAAGTGAATGAAACTCAAAGCCTGTGTCATGAATCACAAGTAATCATAACTAATTATATGTTGTAACTAATCTGTATATCATCTTCATGGGAACCAAGGATAGGCTTTTTAGCTTAAGCAACAGGCTGGGAATCCCTAATATGCCAGGATCAATGTCAGAAAACCAGGCGATGTAATTCACCATATCAACAAAGCCATATGCTTATCTCAATAAATGCACCAAAGGCATTTTACAGACTTTGAGATCCATCCATGATAAAACTCTTAGAAAATTAGAAATATACAGGAACTTCTCTAACCTGATGAAAGGCATGTCGGAAAAAACTTATAGCTGATATTTCTAATTATTGTGTCTCAATGAAAGATTGAATGCTTTTACTCTAGGACTGTAAACAAAGCAAGGCAGTCTGCTCTTACCTCTCCTATTCAATATTGTAGTGGAGTTACTAGCCAATGCAATAAGAGAAGAAAAAGGGGAAAAAATCATACCAATTGGAATGGACAAAATAAATCTGTCTTTATTTGCAGGACAGATGACCATCTATATAGATGCAATGGACTTATGTCTGTGTGCCCTCTCCTAAATTCATGTGTTCAAACTCTAAACCCAATGTGACAGTGTTTAGAGGTAGGGCTTTTGGGAGGTAATTAAGTCTAAACAATAGAGACATAGCAGAAATCAAGATCAGCCACTATCTCCAAGGCTAAGATCTAGATGTTTTCAGACAGGACATAACTGTGGGACCCCGGATGGCAAAGAGTCACCATGTATTGTGCTGGTGGGACATGCTGGAAAGCTGCCCTCTAGGACTTGTTCACAGGGAGGCACTCATCGCACAATTGCCCTAGGGGATGCTTTTGGCTGCTGGGTGCTCTGACCACAGTGTGTTGCAAGAGCTAGCCCTGGAGAAGCTGTGTGTTTTGCAGAAGCCTGTGGTGTAAGCACTATAGAGCCAGGAAGCAAAACCTCATTCCTCCTGCTGTCTCCCCAGTACACTCCATTGATAAGTCTTCAGTGCCAAAGGGCAAAGGGAAAATACATAATGGGCCCAGATCCATTTTCACAGAGCAGGCAAAGAGGATGAATTTGGAGCTGAGAAGTAATTAATTGATAGAGGCACAGACCTAAAATTTTTATCACTTCCAAAACAAAACATAGAAGAGATCTGTGTGACTTTGGGTTAAGCAAATATTTCTTAGGACACTGAAAGCAGAAATCATAAAAGAACTAAATGATAAATTGGACCCTCATTGAAATTAAACTCTTGATCTTAGAAAGACACTGTTAAGGAAATGTAAAGGCAAGCTATAGACAGAGAAAGATTATTTGCAAAGCACACATCAGAAAAAGGGCTTTTTTTTTTTTTTACAAAATATGTAAGTTTTACTTACTGCGTGTTAGAAATCAAACAACTCAATAAATATTGGGTAAAAGATCTGAACAGTCACTTCACAAAAAAAAGATTTACAGATGGCAAATAAATACATAAACGATGATCAACATCATTAGCTTTAGGTAAAGGCAAATTAAAATCAAAATGATACTACACATCATTTGGAAAAGCTAAATTAAAATAAATTGACAATACCAAGTGCTGGATGGGGACATGGACCAATCAGAATTCTCATTCTTTTCTGGTGGGAATGCAAAATAATACAGCCACTTTGGAAAACAGTTTGCCAGTTTTGAATAAAGTTAAACATCCTCTTAACTTATGACCCAGCAATCTTACTCCTAGGTATTTAAAGAGAAATAAAAACAGAAGTCCTCATAAACACTCATATGTAAATGTTTGCAGTAGTTTTATTCATAATTGACCCAATCTGGAAACAACACTACTATCCATCAACTAGTGAATGGATAAACAAAGTGTGCTAACTCCACACAAAGGAATATTACTTGCCAGGAAAAAAGAATGAAGTACTGATGTGTGCATCATAAATGAACCTGAAAGGAATTATGCTGGGTGAAAGAAGGCAGACACATAAAGTATGATTCCTTTCATATGACATCTTCAAAAACACAAAACTCTAGGAACAGAAACCAGATTAGTGGATGTTAGGAGTGTGGAAGGAGGGAGTTGATGACAAATAGCCATGAGGAATGTTTTTGGAGTGATGGACATACACTATATATTGATTATAGTGGTGTATACATTTATCAAAACTCATGGAACTGAACAAAAAGGGGAAATTTTACTGTATGTAAATTGTTCCTCAATAAACTTGATTTAAAGTAATTCAGATCTAAAAATATTTACATACAGTTAAAATGCACAAAACTTCAGTGTAGTTACCACCTAGATCACATTTAGCCCATTCTCTTACTAATGGACGTTTTAAAAGTCCTAGCTATAAATATGGAAACTCAGCAATGGAAACTCAGGCTCTTGGTGGATATATACCCTTGATTCTTTTGGAATTGGAATCCACTCAACTCCTGAGCTAGACATTGCTGGATTACAGTTTAGATATATATGTTTGGGAGAGACTGCCAAAAAGTTTTGCAAAGTGGTTGTAATGCTTTATGACCCACCAGCACATATGAGAATTCCAATTGCTCCACATTCTCTCCAATAGTTGGTATTTCCAGTCTTTTAAAAATAAGAATTGAGATTCAACTTTTGCCTTTCTGATGGCTCTATGGTGCATCTCATTTTGGTTTTAATTTGGATTTCCCTGATAAGAAATGATGTGGGGCACCATTTGGATAACTTCCTCTAAGAAATGCCTTTTCAAGCCCTTGGAATATTAAAACAGATAAATTGTTTTTCTTTTTTTCTTATTGATTTTAACAGTTATTATTAATATTCAAAATGAGAGTTCTTGTCAGATATATATATATAAGTTGCCAGTATCTTCTCAGGGGAAGTTATTTTATTTTATTTTATTGAGTTATAGTCAATTTACAATGTTGTGTCAATTTCCAGTGTAGAGCACAATTTTTCAGTTATACATGAACATACATATATTCATTGTCACATAATTTTTCACCATGAGCTACCACAAGATCTTGTATATATTTCCCTGTGCTATACAGTATAATCTTATTTATCTATTCTATATATACCTGTTTTGATTCATTATAGTTTTGGTAAGAGTATGCTGAAAACCATGATCAGTGGTTAACGTGCATTCATCCTTTAAAACACAGTCACTAATGTTGGAAGCAAAGACTGGTCAGTCCCTTATCTTGGTTGAGTAGAAGTTGACCAGATGCTCACCAGACCCAATGTTCACCTTATTTATTGCAAGACTGCATTCTCCAGCCTCCCCTCCAGTTAGCTGTAGCCACATGACCAAGTTCTAGCTCAAGGAATGTGGATGGAAGTATCACATCCTACTTACTAGCTGGGCTCATTAAAGACCTCCTGCATGATTCTCCACTGTTCCTTCTGCCCCAGTCTACGGACCGAGTGGAGAGGACTCCGAGGCTTTAGAGGATGGAAGAACCACATGATGGAAGTTGCAGTCATGGAACAGAACTTTCTTGCCTGTTTCCTTCTCTACTTAACTTTCAAATAGACTTAATGTGAGTGAGAAACACACTTCTCCACAATTCTCCTGCGTTTATCTGATATTTTGGGTTGATCTCTTGAAGAAGTTGGCATCACTCTACTTAATAATCTGGGTATTTATCTGCACTTCTATAAAATCAGTACTTGTTCTTACTCTGAACATTCCGCTTTCCAGAGCAATGGGCATCACCTCATCCCTTCACTACCAAACCATGGCTGTCGTCAGCGTCTCTATTTCTACAGTACTCTGAGATTCTGCTTTTCATCAACAGAATGAGTTGGGGGAGGAGTGCAGCAAATAAAGAAATAGAGGGTGGGTCGAATCTGCCCACACTTCCTTACTGACGCCTCTAGTGGAGCTGAGGAGGTGACGGGGTACAGCCCCTTGTACTTCGTTCTGCTTTGCTCCTCCCACTTCCGGTTGGGGGAGTTGTGGAGGGACTGTGACACTGTGATGGCTTCCACTGGAGGACATTATCTGCCAGCCTGGGAAACACTGCATCTGTCAGAAGAGCACCCCACCCTGTGGCTTCCTGTGGCAGGGGAAATTTCAATTATAGAATGAAAATTGGTAGGTATCTGCCATCAGCAGAAGTGATGGTTGACTCTCCACCTCTCCCTCCCCCTGAACTGCAATTTACCTTTGAATCTGATGACTAAGGAGCAGAAGGCCAGTGACCTCGATCTCTCTGACCATGACCGCAGGTGAAAATTATTATAAGGAGCAGTGGCCCCAAACTGCAGCACTTGGCTGGAATGATGTGACCACTGCCCTTTGACACAGTCATGTGACTCAGGTGTCAGCCAGGTCCCAACAACCTTCCAGATTCAAATGACATCATCTCAACACCCCCGACTCCTTGTGTACAGGGACATGAAGCCAAGTTCCAAATCTCAGTGGGGATGATTGAAAGTCAGATATATCACTGGGTCATCTCAGACTGATTTTCTGCCTCCAGCAAATCCTAGATGTTTCTCATCTTGCATATTTTAACCATCCCCTTCTCACTATTCTAATCTATCCAGAGAGATTCAACTCCTTTATACCTCCTAAACAAAACTCACTCAAGGCCATTCCAATTCTTATTAAAGATTTGAGGTATAAGAATGGAGGTTACATCAGAAAATAGCACAGCAGATAAAGTAGACTGTCAGACATCATTTGCCTTAAAGCCTTCTGGTACCCTCTCTCCAGGGACCCCAGCCTAACTGGGCAATGTGCACTGGTCCCCTCCGTCAGCTCCAGACTTTACTTCTTTCTAAGCCTCTTCACTCCTTCTCAACCTCCCCTTCTCTACCTTGGCTCACCTGCTCCAAACCCCTCTCCCGACAATCTATTTATTCTTATTTTTTAGAAGTTTTCCAACTTTTTTGAGGTCTAATCGAAGTGCACAAAACTGCACAGATTTAAAGTGGACAATTGTATTAGGTTGGATAAACATATTCCCATGAAGCCATTGCCTCTCAAACAACATTTCCATCACCCCTGCAGTTTCCTTGTGGAACTTTTAATCCATTCCTTTCTCCACCTCCATCCCCAGGCAACTGCTGATCTGTTTTCTCTCTATAAATAGATTAGCTTGTATTTTCTTGAGTTTTATAGAAATGGAATCATACGGTATGTTCCCAATTTAAGCCTGGCTTCTTTCACTCAGTATAATGATTTTGAGATTAATCCACATTGTTGTGAACATCAATTGCTTTGCGTCTCTATTACTGAATAGCATTCCATTGTATGGACATACTATATTTGTTTGTTCATTCATCTGCTGGTGGATTTGGGTTATTTCTGGTTCTTTTGATGATTACAAATGAAGCTCCTATGAACATTCATGCACAAAACTTTGGGTTTTAGTTCTCTTTGGTAAATATGGATCAGTACCATCTCACATTTCCACTAGCATGCATGAGAGTTTCAGTTGCTCCATGTCTTCATCAACATTTGGTATGGTCAGACATTTCATTGTGGAACACTTTTTTTTCTTTGTTTTTAGGTAAGGCACAGCAGTTTAGCTATCTTTTGGCTTCATGTCTTTAGAAGGGGAGCATATGCTTAGATTTACAGGGAACAATGCCAGATATGCCTATTGTCCCAGTGAAATGATTCATAGTGTCCCCTCTTACCCTCCAAGGTGTCCTGGTTTGGATAATAAAATACGTGATTCTTTCACATCTAGCCCCACTGGCCATGACCCCAGGTTGTCTCTCTACATCCACAAAGGCTCATCAAGGTGTTCTGCTCAACAAAGACTTTCCTCTCCTCTACAAGGAGTTGGTCTGCTTTACTTAAACAGATTTCTCCTTACCATGACAGGATTACAGGAGGAAAGGACTGGCACCGTGTGGCCTCCTGATACCCAGGGACCATTCCTGCCATCCAGTGAGAACAGCTTGCCTGAAAATGAAGCCAACATAGAAGAAAGGAAAGCTGATGATGGAGGGAGTCAGGTCACATCTGGATGACATCACTGGAGTCCCTGGATCCCTGTACTTTCCACTCAGTTTTGCTGTGAACCTAAAACTGCTCTGAAAACTAAGTTCTATTTAAACAAACAAGCATTTGCTTAAATCCACTGGGTCTGAGCCAGTTGACCTGGCTGGTTCATAGGAAATAAATCTTGCTTGACTCTAAGTTTCGTTTCCTTTCCTTTCTTCTTTTCTTTTCTTCCTCTCTTCCTTCTTTCGTCTCTCTCTTTCTTTCTCTCTCTCTTTCTTTCTTTCTTTCCTTCCTTCTTTCTTTCTTTCTTTCTTTCTTTCTTTCTTTCTTTCTTTCTTTCTTTCTTTCTTTCCTTCTTTCTTTCTTTCTTTCTTTCTTTCTTTCTTTCTTTCTTTCTTTCTTTCTTTCTTTCTTTCTTTCTTTCTTTCTTTCTTTCTTTCTTCTCTTTCCTTCTTTCTTTCCTTCTTTCTTCCTTCCTTCCTTCCTTCTTCCTTCCTTCTTCCGTCCTTCTTCTCTCTCCTTCCTTCCTTCCTTTCTTTTCCTTCCTTCCTTCCTTCCTTCCTTCCTTCCTTCCTTCCTTCCTTCCTTCCTTCCTTCCTTCCTTCCTTCCTTCCTTCCTTCCTTCCTTCCTCTTTCTTTCTTTGTTTCTTTCTTTCAAATTGGTCTTGGTGGAAATACCCTCCATCAAATCCAGGCCAGTGTGGGGGCCCCACCTCAGTCTGGATTGAATGGTTGGCATGAAAAGTCCAAAAAAAGGCACATTCATTGGTCTTTCATTGGGTCATTTATTCTTTCTCGCTTCCACTCACTCACTGTCTCCGACTGCACTGATCCCCAGTAAGCTTCAGAGAAACATCTCATGTTGTCTAATGCTTAACATTTTGGGTTTTGCATTTGTTGTAATGCCTAGAAAGTCGATCTCCATCCAAGGTTAATATTGGTATAAATATTCTCTTTTTTTATCTTAGTGATTTAAAATGTTTAAATATTGACTTCAGAAATTTATATTGATATATTTTATGAGGCATGGTTATAACATTTTTAAGTCAATGTAATTTAAAAATTCTTCTCTACATTTCTCTATATCCTCATTCTTGCATCTAATGTTGTATCCTAATTAGATATGACAGTATTCTGTCAATTTATTAGTGAAGAAATTATAATTATTGAATCCTTTCTTTAGTTTTCTTTGTTTATTCTTTTTCTAATTGTTGAGTTTTTGAATAACACACTCATTGACATCATTATGTCTTGAGACTAATAAAGCCATCAGCATACGTAATTCTTTCTGAGCAAGGCTTCAACATCTTGTATAAGTTTTGATGTGTAGTTTTCTCGAATTAGCATTTTAATTCTTACGAACTTTTTATAAATGCAGTTTTTATTTTCACTTTGACCCAGACGTCATTTAGAAGACCACTGTAAAATTCCTAATTGGAGGAATTTTTTCTTTAAACCTTTACCATTACCTCTAATTTTATTTTATTGAAGACAAGGAATGTGTTTTTCCAAATAAATTGAAATTTAATATGTGGCTTAAAATAAGATCATTTTCTGAAAAGTACTCATGAACACAACAAAGTGATACTGCTTATAATGCAAAAAAACCCCAAAACTTATATTTTAAATAATTGTTATTCATTGCCTTAATAAAATTTCTTATATCCTCTTAAAACATTTGTCTACTTGCATGACAAGGGTGAGAGATATGTTCATATCATCTACTATTATATGTTTGTCATATTTTCTTTTATTTTCATTTTTCATTTAAATATTCAGGCCTAGGACTGTTTGCCACAAGAATCTTTATGGTTGATCCATCTTTATTGTGAATTGTACTTTTAATAACTTAAAACATCCCCTCTGTCTCATTACTACCTGTAACGTGAATTATTATTTTGACCTCAGATATGTATATTTCTGTGTGTATTTGTCTTATATACGTGCTTAACTCTTCTTCGGCACGTTTTATTTACTTGCTTCAGGATATCAATGGTTTTTGATGCTGAAATTGTCCCACTTTTAGCTAAGGAAACCTCTTCAAATGCTCAGTGTCTCCTTGACACAATCAGAGATGATCCACATTTATCGTGTACGTTTCCAGCTGTAGGAATCAGATCGTGAATCGGAGCTTTCTCCAAGATTGCCTGGTTCCCTTGCTTGGGAAGCAGTATTTAGAGAAAAGCATCCAGGCACATCATAATAGTGTGGCTTCAGAAAATTAACCTGTTGTTCGGCTAAATTGCTTTGGTAAGAAATGATGCTTCCTTTACCCAAGATTGCCTATTAAGACACAAATAAATACGTAGAGACAAATGGCTTTATAAAAGTAGACTGTAAAACACTCTTGACATTTTAGTGGCAGTGCTTTAAATAAGTAGGCAAAGTTTTGGAATATTTAACAATTGAAAATATAAGTAAATAGCTGTATTACAGGATGTGAAATGACTATCTTGTTACAGAAACAGAGAAGAATCCAACATGGCTGCCATGTAGCAGTAAGATGCACGTGCTGGAAAGGCTGCGTTTTCTCCAGGGCACCATGTTTGCAACATACACCAGTCATGCCCACCATGACTGGACCTTGACCACGGGACCATGTCCTATTTGCCATTTATTCATTTATCAGGCACATATCGTGAGCGAAATACTTTATTACTAAATAAATTTAAAGTTGCTAATAAAGATCCATTTTCATTTTGGGTAAAGTAACCAGCCATTTAGGAAAAATGTATAGTTAGTGCTGGATGTTTTTTGAAGTCCATACTCCTTCCAGTTTTCTGTAGTTAGAACTTGCCTGCTTCAAGAAACATTTGCATGTGTGATTAGGAAAGCAAAAAACCGGACAAAAAAAGCATAAAGTCAGGTCATATTTAGCTGACAGGTTAAATATTAAAATCATTCACAGACAAATTATTTGGAACAATGATGACTCCTCCGGAAATCCATAATAAATATAAAGGACAGTAGGGAAACGACTTTTAATATATTATCTTCTTCTTTTCTTCTTCTTCTTCCTTTTTTTTTTTTTTAATTCTCCAAGCCTTTGTTCTTAAGGAAGCAAACTGCTGTTTCACTTCCCTGAAGCCACTGATAAAACCATGCAAGAAGATCAGAGAAAAAACGAATCCAAGATAGGTGCTCTCCCCAAGGGAACGGAGCGCCTCTTTGTTTCATATTTCCATTGGAAATCTGGAGATTTTGCATGCAAACGTCTTATTTCATGGCACTGCTTCTCAAATTGAGAGATTAAATCTAGCTGCGCATAAAGGCTTTGCAATAAAGTAGGTTGCACAGTCTTCTGTTTATGGAAAATTGATGCATCATCTGATACGCTTCCAATTGCTAACTTTGGTTTCTCAAAAGCTGGAAGGAATTTCAACCAACCGTTATCTAATCAAGAAAAATATTTCCTACCTATCTTGTCTTCCGCATAACTTGCTGCCAAGTGCAGTTTTGACTATTGTAAATCACTGTGCATTTTAACAAGCGAAATGGACTCTCTCGTTCTGCTAAAAAAAGGTACAAATTATTGAAACTATCCATCATTATCAGTGGAATGCCCCCCAATTTTATGTGTGTTGCAGAACGATCATGACATAATTTAACCTTGTGTAGGTTATACGGACTGCTTTATTTAAGTTGAATTTGTATAATCTTGAAATCCAAACAGGTAGGTATTATAATAATGCCATTAAGCCTTCTCAGGTTTACACCCAACTCTGACTACACAGGAAAACCTGCGATTGGGGTGTTTATTTAGCTATAAAATTTACAATGACTTGTAATATCAGGATTCCACTGGAATTCAACATAACATCAAGTGCAGGAGAAAGCAAACTAAATACGAGATGTGGGGCTTTTGTGTGTGTGTGTGTGTGTGTGTGGTTTCCAAATAAAAACAGAGTCATCTCAATCCAGCCAACTATCAATTCTTTGCGGGTGCAAAACATGCTTGAGAAAATGCACCTTTGTGTATATGGTGGCTTCCGTCTCCAGAAATGTTTGGACCCGGTCTTCCGATGTGACTTGATAGAAGGGGACGGCAACGTGTGCTCATGACTTTCAGAAATGCCCTGGAACCCCCCGGAATAGGTGTTCAGGGAGCCAAGGGGGAGGTGGCCGAACATGCAGTTTCTAGGCTGACTGCCTGGTCCCCCTGCCTCCGGGACTTTGCGTGAATTTCTTCATGTCCCTGTGCCTATGCTTCTGTTGAATGGGAGCCATTTTTTCCCCACCTTAAATCAAAAGTGTAAATGAGTATATATGGAATGTGTTCTTTTCAGGACATTTGATTCTGGCTCTGACCTCCTCTCACCGTGCGTATTGCCTTTGGATGTTTCTTGAGCCGAGTGTGTACTTCCTGGGCTGTACTCCTGCGAGGCTGTTGTGGAAGGCTGTTGTGGGGACAGAGGGGAGGTCCCCCGTGGAGGAGGTGGGCTTTTCCTCAGTGGCCAGTCCCTGCAGAGGGTCCTCAGAGGGGACAGCCAAGCTGGGTAGCAGGGACTCTGGCCAGAGGACGGGGTTGCTCAGATCTTTCTCTGGGCTCCTTCCTCCAAGAGGCAGTGACATTGCCCCTCCCGGCCAAGGCATGGGGGCAGAAGTGAATAGTGACAGTTCCAAGGGGACTGCACGGCTTGAGACCAGGAGCTGGGTACTGAGGGGTAGTGGCACCCCCTGAACCCCACGGTGCTGCTTACCTCAGAGCAACTGGACTGTTCTATTGAGAGTTTCAGGCTTCCCTTCAGGGGCCAAGGACCCACAGGCTCTCCCTGCAACACAAACCGAAGAGCTGGTTTCTCCCTCCTTCCCCCTTCCTCGTCACATTCCATCCCCTTAGGAAGATGGGAATGCCTGCATGATGCTCACAGAATTGGATTTGCACCTTTTCCCAAATCCACTGCAGCGTGTAGGACACGCATCAAACATGAGAGCCGAGGGGAAAGGGCACATGCTTAGCAGTGGATTGGAAAGGAACTTACTTGTTGGCTCATCCAAGGAAAACATCCCACCTCAGCTCGCAAGGAAGACTCAAAGACAGCCTTTACTTTGAGCAACAGTCCTACATTGAAGTTATTCAACAAAACAGCTGGTGTGATTTGGTACCTTAGACGTGCTGAAATTGGAGCTGACTCACTTTTCTACATTGCAGTCAAGTTTCCCAGAATAAAAATATGTCAGCATGAGCTACTGTCCCTAAATAGTGGGGCTAAAGGTTGAATTCAAAAACACCTTCTTATTAACGACTGTGCGCGCTATGCACTGGGGCTGCTCTATGACCTTTGCGTGGACTGGGTCATTCAATCCGCTCTCTGATGTGGGTGCTGGAAGTGTCATCACTTTACAGATTATGTACTGAGACCCAGAGAGGCTGAGAAACTGGCTCCAGGTCACACTTCCTGAGTGTTGAAGCCAGGATGGAATTCAGGCAGTGTGGCCACAGAATCATTGCTCTTAACCTCTAAGTCATGCAGTCTACCTAGTCTACCACGTGCTAACATCACATTTTAAGAAAAGTCACCAAAAGTACTCACTTTTTTTTTTATCAGAAGAAGATTGAATGAACAGTTATAAATAGAAGTTTCTGAGCTCAGTACAATACTGTGGTACATATTTACATCATTAACCCAGAACTCCATAGTTCTACAAATACCTGGAATACGGTTGTACTCAATAGAAAAAGCACTGTACAAACCTTCTGTTAAGAACTTCCTAAATTTGCAAGCAGCTGTTTTCTCTCATGAAATATGAAACCGTATAAAATAAAATATTGCTCCCAGTTAAAGGATGTAAAGCTGAATTCTGTTCTGCACATTACAATGGAAATAGAAAACTTGATATCTTTATGCAAAACGTGTCGTGTTTCTTCAGGCTTAAATCAGCAACACCCCAAAATTATAAAATAAAATTGTTCTGATGTATCAGTTTGTATTTTTCTACTTCAAATTTAAAATATAATCTTCAGTATCACAGATGTTACCACGTTTTTACTGGGGGAGCGTAACTAGCTTTATTTAATTTTAGAAGATGTATCCGGGATTGAACCCAAGACCTCATGCATACTAAGCATGTGCTCTACCACTTGAGTTATACCATCCCCTGACATCACTTTTTGAAACGAAAATTCAATAAAATAAAATAAAAAATTACCTTCATAATGGTTTATATTCTTTCATCCATTTTCATTAGGTGAAAATTCTATAAGCATTTGAACTGTGACCTCAGTAATAGATCAGTGTGAGTTTATTGATTAACCGGAATCTCACTAAATTTTCAGTAGTTCTAATATTATGAGTTTTGGGGGATTCTGGAGAAAACACAATAAGTGCTACAAAATGTAGTATCATATCTGTTTTTGAATAATTATAGTTCTCATTTAGTTTTGCCACTTATTTTAATAGCTAGAATTCGCAGATCAGTGCTCAATAACAGTGAATAAGGATGCTGCCAGGAGCTGTCTTATCTTTCCTAGGTAGGGTGTTTACACCGTGGATCACACACATCTCAAGTGTACAGTTCAGTGAGTTTGACGAATGTATACTCCATGCAAGTCACACTTCAATCAGCATATGGAGCAACAAGAGGATTTTACGTTCTGCTGTTGCCTGTCCCATTCAGCTGGAAAATTGTCACAGGTTGCCATGGGACACCCCACATTGACAGGGAAACATTAGAGCTTCGTAAAAATCCCACAGGACTGAGGAAATCAGAGGTGGCCACCAGCCTAAGACTTTGACCTCCATCACTCCCATCATTCTCCTAAATCTCAGAGCTGGTGGACTGTTGCTTCTTTATGAATTTATAGATGAGTTCCTAGCCCAGTATTGGCTGGTGGCATGGCAACAGACAGGCGGTCATCAGTGGAAGTCTGTGGATTCGCTCTGTACTCTCCCTTAAGGTATCTAGTAGAATGCGAACTAGAGTGTGTGTTTTGACCCTTCCCCTGCACACCTTGAAGGATAAGGTAGCTGATAGTCCCAAGGCACCTTAAAGCCATGGGCCAAATGAACAGACAAGAGAACACAACCATTAAAACAAGAACAACAACAAATGGGAGAAACATCTTGCAAAATGGAGAATTATTAGATGAACACCAAAATTATAAAAAGCAAGATAATACCTCCAAGATATAAGGAGGGATATTATTAATATGAAGCAGGAAAAAAGAAACCACAGAAAAACCAAGTGCCATGTTTCATAAAAAATGAAAAAATATAGAAGTTGAAATAATAAACATAGTTCAACACAATCCCACTTGAAGTTCTGACTGGAGGTTTTATAAAGTACTTGATTTACTAATTGTCCTTTGAAGGATTAAAATCTATGAATGGTTAAATTCACTTGAACTAGGAGATAATTTTGAGAAGAACACACTCTCCCTAATTTTAAGACATGCCACAAAGCCACAGAATAGTAACAGTTGAAGCCTGGCATTAAAACAAACAGAACAGAATTGGGAACTCAGATCCATGTATAAATGGAAATTAATACATAATAAAAAAGAAAAAATACTTTAAGGAGCAGAGAAGTCGACCACTACACAAAGAAAAAGTAAAACTGAATCTTTACCTAAAATGGTGTACAAACGTAGCCTCCAGATAGATAAAAGACCAAAACTAAAATATAAAACTAAAATGTTAAAGAAATTGTTATAAGAAAATATCTTCATGGCCAGGCATTGAAAAATAGTTTTTTTAATACCACTAGTTAATACTTTACTTGAAACTTGTAAATGTATATCATTAGCCACAACTGTGGGATAGGATCAAGTCTTTTTTTTTTTTTTTTGTCTGTATGCTTCTGCTGAGTGGAGTTCTATGTGCTTTCCTGAATAAATCATAATTATCTAAACTCTTGTAGCTCTTTAGTAAGTCTTAAAGTCTGATAATAAAAAAGTCCCTTTATTTTCTTCAAGATTGCCTTGGTTTTACTAGGTTCTTTGCTTTCCCTATAATTTTAGAATTTTAGAATTTAAGACTCTGTTAATTTCCAGGAAAAAAATTTGCTGGAATTGTGACAGTGATTGTCTGAATGTATATAGAAAAAAATTAAGACAATTGCCAATATTAACAATATTGAGTCTTCCAATCCATGGACATAGTATAGCTCACCATCATGAATCCCATGAGCCTCACCTCCAGGAGTTCTTTTTTTTTTTTTTTAAATCCCCTTCTTCTGAGTGTGGGTGGGACTAGAACTTGTTACTAACTAACAGAACATGACACAGGTGATGAGCTGTCATTGCTGTGATTATATAATGTTATGTAAGACTGCATCTTGCTATCAGATTTACTGTTGCTCACCTACTGATCTTGAAGACATAAACTACCAGCTTGTAATCTGTCTACAAGGAAGGCCACATGGCAGGGAACTGTCGGCACCCCTGGAGCTGAGCACGACTTCCAGCACACAGCCAGCAAGCAGGGTCACAGTTCTAAAGCCACAAAGAAAGAAAATCTGCTAAAAACTTGCATGAGTTTGGGAGTGGATTCTTCTCCAGTGAAGTCTCCATATGAGAATCCTGCCTGTGGTCAAAAGCAAAAATTTAGCTAAGCTGTGCCTGAACTTCTCACCCACAGAAACTGCTAAATGCATGTTGTTTTAAGTTACTATGTTTGTGGTAATTTTGTACAAGCAACATTAACTATTCCACCATTTATTTTAGGTCTTTGTTAATTTCAGCAATATTTGTAGTTTTCAGTGTAGACATCTTTCATGTCTTTCAGTTTATTTACAACTAGGTGTATGCTATTTTTAATACAGTTATAAATGTCATTTTATTTTACTTTCTAATTATTTATTGCTAATCTATAGAAATAGTATTTTTTTTAATGCTGGTCTTGTATTGGAATCCTGTTAAATTCACTTGTTGATTATAATGTCCTATTTGTAAACTCCGTTGAATTTTTTGTGCAATGATGTTACCCAAGAATAAAGAATGTTTACTCCTTTCCATTTTTTATGCTTTCTTTTTTCACTTTATTGAACTGAATAGAATTTTTACTATAATGTTGAATGTAAGTGGTGATATTGGACACCCTTTCCTCGTCCCTGAAATCAGGAAGAAAATGTTCAATATTTCATCACTGAGTGTATTGTTACTTGTAATTTTTATAGACATCCTTTATCAGAATTAGAAAGTTCTCTATTTCTAGTTTGCTGACAGTTTCATGATGAGTCAGTGTTGAATTTTCTCAACTGCTTTTTCTGCATCAAATGACACACTTTTATGAGTTTTGTCCTTTAATCTGTAAATGTAGTGACTTACATTGATTTTATAATAAAAAGGAACTTTTATTCCTCTAGTAAGCTTTAGTTGGTTATGATGTATTATCTGTTCTTTATAACACCAAATTTTATTTACTAACATTTAGCTTAGGATTTATGATTTACATTCATGAGAATTATTGGCTTTTATTTTTCTTGGTTGCTATATCCTCACATGATTGTAGTATCAAGATTATATTGGTCTTATAAGAAATAAAAAGATATTTTCCTTTTTATTTTCAGAACAAAGTTATGTAAGGATGGTATTTTTGGTATGTTTTTCCCCATAATTAGTTCATCTCATCTGAATTTTCAAATTTATTAGCATAAAGTTGTTTATAGTATCTTTGTATTATTCTTTAAATATTACAGGATTTGTAGTACTGTCTGTTTTTTTCATGAATGATATAGCTAATTTGTGTTTTCCTTCCTTTTTTTTTTTTTGAACAGTCATACTAGTCATTTATCAAATTTATTTGTTTTCAGAGAATCAGCTTTTGGCCTGTTTGGTTTTCTTTATTATATGTTTGTTTTTTAATTTCGTTTATTTCTACTCTTGACTTCATTATGCCTATTCTTATGCTTTCTTCGGGGTAAGTTGGCTCTATGTGTCTAGCTTCTTGGATTGAGTGCTTAGATCATTGTTTCTAAAACTTTCTTTTCTTTTAAAATACATACATTTAAACTTATAAATCCTTACTAATTATTTCCTGAATGTCGCACAATTTCCTGAATGTATTTTCATAAACTTTTAGTTCAGAAGACTTACCAGTTTCCACCATAATTGCTTTTTTGACCTAGCAGTCATTAGAAGTGTGCATGTATTTTAATTTCTAAGAGATTTTCTAGCTATCATTCTTTTTTGAGTTCTAATTTAATTCCTCAGTCCCTCTCTTCTTTTTTGGTGACTCCAATGACACTTATGTTAGACTTCTGACTAATGTCCCACACGGTTCTTACCTTCTCTTTCTAGGTTTGGTTTTCTTTCTTTTTCTTTTTCCCTCTCCATACTTCCACTTGGCTGTTTTTTCTCAATTCACCAAATATAAGACTTCTGTTCTGTCCAACCAGTTGTTAGTTCATCCACTGGTTTTCATGAATTTTATTTGGATATTTCAGTCCTCAAATGTTGATTTTGTTCTTTGTGAGCATTTAAATTCTGTATTAAAATATGGTCCTTTTCAATCATTTAATACATTCTTTTTCTCTGTGTATTTTTAAAGCATTTTAATCGCAGTTATGTTGAAGTCCTTGTCTGCAGGACCAAGACTAGGGTGAGACAAGTGAGTTGCCCAGAGCACAGTATTAAATGAACCACTCACTCTCAAGATCACGCAAGCACCTTGGGAACCTCACCTCACTCTCATTTCAAAATTTATTTCAGTCCTGGGACATAGTTCTTTCTCCTGAGGTGTGGCCTTTTTGGGATCTCTAGGGGCTCACCAAGATCTTTCCACTCTGACTGAGCCAGAACGATTTGAATGTATCCCCATTCTGTGACCCCTAAACTCTCTGTTCAGCTTTTAGCCTCTCGGCAGCTATGGATTTGAGTCTTCTAAAGTCTCACTTTGTGCATGCAAAGCTTAGAAGTTGGCTAAGGAAACAAGCAATACTCTTAAACAGATTTTCTCGAGCTTCCTTCCTGCAACTTCTTCTTTTCCAGTGCTCTGACACCGAAATCCCAGCCAATGTAGCAATCCCGAACTCCCATTTTCATTTCTCCCATCCTTGAGATTGCTACTCACTTTTTGGACTCCCTTTTCTGGTGCCATGGTTTGGAAAATGCCTTGAGAGAGAAAACCTAAGTAAATGTGGCGCTTTCCTCATGTGCTTCTCATTTCTCAGGGATTGTATCTAGCCTGGTATTGATTGGCTGAAATGTAGAAAGATGACCCAAGGAGACTGGATGGCAGGCATAGGTTAGAGGGATGTCAAAACAGCATTTGACTTGCTGCACAAAGTGGCCCCTGATGGGTAGCCAGAAACAATTGCCTGTGGTGTGATTGAATCTTTTTTTTTCAGGTCTTTGAACAAGTAGATACATTAAGGTAAGAGAGACAGGGAAAGAAATAGTATTAGGAGCTAGAATGCTGGCTGACTCTCAGATCAGCATCTTGGAGGCAGAAGAATGATATCACTTCATTTTGGTACAAGCCCTAAGTCCTGGCTTCATGGGATGCATGTTTGGGGAGATGCAAAGCATCTCTTCTCTTTGTTCATGTGGTCATGATTTCCTGAAGAAAAGCCAAGGTATTTCATGAGATAAGCCCTCATTGTCTTTTTTCTCAATCCTGTGTCATCTGACGTATAATTAGTGTCAAATTTAGCATTAGGTAAACTGCCTGTCTTAGTTTTCAGTTTCACTTTATGTTTTCCACTTTTCCTGTGTCTTCATGGATATTTTGGGGAAAGATCAAGGGAGAATACACTGGTGGCTGCTAGCCAATTGCTCTATTCAAACAGTTGTCTCGTTGGAATCATTTATTATGGTTTCAAAGGATTTAATTCTTGAAATCTCCCCAAACTCTCCTGAGTCATATTTTTCTCTACAGCCTTATAGCAGAGAATCATTAATACTGTTCTTTAAAAAATTCTCTGACAGTTAAAGCATAATCAAGCATTAGGAGTTTGGGATTAACAGATATACATTACTATATATAAAATAGATAAACAACAAGGACCTCCCTAATGACACAGGGAACTGTATTCAATTTCTTGTAATACCTATAATGGAAAAGAACCTGGAAAGGAAAAATATATATATGTATGTGTATGTCTATTCATAACTGAATTTCTTTGCTGTATACCTGAAACTAACATTGTAAATCAGCTACAATTCAATAAAAAATTTCAAAATAAAAAAAATAGAAAATCTTGGCTGCATTTAAAAAGTTTGTTCAATTAAAAACTATAAAGAAAGAGACAAAAGCAAAACCAAAACAAAACAAAAAGTAGGGGGATTTGATTTGCTAAACAACAAATAATATAGAATATGTAAAAATAGCTCTTATAAGAAATGTAAAGAAAACTAGATAAAAGACCTGAATATAGACTTATTTAAATAGATTAGCTTTGTTCCTAAAGTCTACAGATGTTCATGCCTCTAAATTAGTGTATGCTTTCCTAGTAATGCCACTGTAATCAAAATTGTGACATTCAAAATTATTATTCAAAGAATTCACCTGAATTGGCACAATAGAATTTCCTATATCTTCTTTTTTAAAAGATGAAAAGAGAGAAGAGAGGAAGAACTCATCCTACCAAATATGAAGTAATCAAAATTTGTTATAAATATAGCTCACTTACTGGATCATAATGAGCCATTAGCAGGCCCTAAAATATGTAAGAATTTTGAATATAATTAAAGTGCTATTGCACTTGATTCAAAAAATGATTCAATAAATGTTGCTAAGAAGTTACTCAGTGCTTTAGAAAAAAAAGAAAGTTTTCACCTCATAGTTTATACAAAAAATGAATTCCAGTTGATTAAACAAGTAAATATTAAAAGGGAGTAGAACATGTTTTAATAAAAAACAAGTAAAAATATAAAAGTTTAATAAAAAAATGCATTAAGCCTAGAAATAAATGTTAAATAGGGATATATTTGGGCTTTGGATGACAAATTAAAGGTTAATATCCATGTTACAATAGTAGCTTTTTGTATTGATAATGAATAGACACAACTCAAGTTAAAAATGGACAAAGAAATAAAATAAAATTAAAAAAAAAAAAAACTAAAAATGGACCAGGAACATGAATAGCCACTTCATAGAAGAGTAAATCTGAAACAAGAAATAATCAAAATAATACATTTAATAAACTATGAAAATATTCTCCACCTCCCTCACAGTCAGGAAAATTACAAATTAAGGTGACAACCAGATATCACTTACAATCACCAGACTGGTAAAAGTTAACAATTAATGCTTACCATTGGCAAGGATGTGGGGGGAGTAAAGATGATTTTCGTCTGTTACAGTTGGAAATATACATTGTTTCAGCACCTTTTGCAAAGAAATTTGACAACATCTATTAAAATTGAAAATAGACATCCTTTTTGACTCAGTATTTGACTACTGGGAATCGATCCCATAGAAATGTAAGTATAAATATGGAAAACAATATGGGGAAAGAATCTGATGACAAATCTGCTTACAGTGACAGCCATCTTGGAAATAGTATGAAGTAATGAAAAGAAGAGTTGAAGACATTTTGGAGAATCAGTGAAATAGAATATTATATAGCCAATGAAAGAATGTTAGATCTTTATCAGTCTACTTGGAGGAACTTTCAAAGCATACTGTTAGTGACTTGGATGGAGGAGCGGATGTGCAGGAAGTTCTCTCTTAAAGCTGGAAGGTGCCAGAAAGTTGCAAATGGAAAAACTGAAGCAAAAGAAGAAGGCAAATGTATTCCATAATGATTTATGTATGTGTTTATCATGCCTTGAGACTGGGGTGGGAGTTTAGAGCAAGGAAAATAGCACAGGGGAAAAGATGATTTCAATGTCAAGTGTATTTATTAATCTTAACTCAAAACAGGGGTTGGGTGGGAAACTCCAGCTGGAAGTGATGGGTGAACGGAGAGGCTGAGTGTGTGTTGTAAGCACTTTCATTCTGTGGGACCAAGGCTGGCGTGGGTGGGGTCTGGTGCTCAGGAGGAATGCCGGGATGTGAAATGCAGGGAAATGAAGGTGCTCACAGGTCAGATTCTACTTACATGACTTTGAGATGAACGTGGTCTCATAACTTCACAGGCCTACAGAGCATTGGGGTTCAGACATCTTTATAATACAGAGATGCTTTCGTTTTGGGGTCTTAAGAAGGACAATTCTTACATTCTTCCCACCCACCTCAGACCTCACAAGGAAGCCTGAGCCATTGGCATAAAGGTCATTTAGACTTTTCCTGTCAAGATGGCGATGTAGTAGGACCACGGGATCACCTCCTCTCATGATCACAACAAAACCACAACTGACTGCTGAACAACCATCCAGGAAAAAGGAGTGTAAGCTAGCAAAAAAGGTCTTCAGCTGGAAACATGAAGAGGGAACCACAGCGGGACGATAAACAAGTTAACACTGTAGAGCCCACGGAACTACATTCAATAGCTTGTAGTAACCTATACTGAAAAAGAAGATGAAAGCAAATATTTGTATGTGTATGTATGGCTGGGGCATTATGCTGCACACCAGAAATTGACACATTGTAACTGACTGTACTTCAACTAAAAATGCAGATTAAAAAAGAAAAGAAAGTCGTTTAATCCATTCAGCTCCTGGCCTCCCTGCTGACTACCATCAGCCTCCACAGTGGAAGACGAGATTGGACCACTGGTAATAGCTCACTCCACTACAAACGTGACTTGGAATTAAAACCTTTTTTTTTTTTTCAGGCAAAGGTCCCTGTGTCACTGCTGTTGTTTTAACCATATTTATGTTTTACTTAAGCTGTAATCACAGGATAAAATAAAGAGCATCTGGATCTGTATAATGGGTCAAGCTCTCTTATTTTCTGTAAGGAGGTTAACCCAAAAGGATTGCTATGAAGATAGAATGAAACTGTTCATCTGAAATCATGTTGTCAATGCTAAAGTATAAGCAAGTGGAAGACGTCAGTATTCATTACTATTATTTTTATCCTTCAAACATCAAGCCAAGTGAGAGAAAAAAAAAATCAAAGAATGAATCAAGCTTTTAAACACTCAGATCATTATTTGGCAGGTTTCCTATTGACCCTATCCATTTAGCATATTTTGGGTAAATAATAACCCTTAGTTCTGAGTGAGAAGATGAGACTTAGAAAATACTATACATATGTGTGTACTGCATTTGAGGACGTGAAAATCTGTCCAGTGAGTCTGTAATTCCAGGGCAGTGGTTACCTTCTATGCCCACATTCCAAAGTAAAGAGCTGACCATCTGGGCACAACCAGGAAAGGAGGTGGCCAGTAGCTGATTTTGTGACCCTTAGCTCAACACCCTTCTGATGCTCATAAAAGTTGGAAGTTGGAAATTCCAGAGCAGATTTTTCTGCAATGAGTTGTCGGAGGTGCTGTGATTTCTGTCCACTCCCATGCAGAAGGTGCTTCCCTTAATCTCAAGCCCGGTGAGAGATGCTCAAGGACCGTCCCCCTCACCCCTCCCTAGAAAGAGCTCAGGGCCACCTCCAGCAGCCTAGGACAGTAGAGCTGTGACTGCAAAGTAACTAAGCTCCCATCTACCTAGAGTGAAAGGCACAGGTTTCTTATGGCCAGATGTGGGCCAGGTGTGTGTGAGGAAAAGAGCCAGCCTGGCGACCTCTAAAGGAATGACTCTGCCTCAGGAGGGGTGATGGGACTTCAACAGAGAAGGTCTGAATGGGTGTGGGCACCAGAGATCCAGCAGGCCGTCCGCCACGTCAGTGAGTCGCCAATGGTGAGTCTTCTTGGAAGCTGTCACATGTCACCTCTGAGAGAAAAAAAAAGCACCTTAAACAAGTGACATGGCCAGAAGCCAGCACCAGGTTGGTGCCGCTGAAATGTGGCTGGGGGATCTCATGACATCAGAGGCAGAACGAGCTGCAGAGCCACGGAGGACTAGACTCAGGGACAGGAGAGCTGCAGGCAACCTGGGGCTCAGGCACGTCTCTCCCGGTCCCCACTTCCCCACCCGCTCTTTCTCTTGCCTTCTCTCCCTCTATCTTCCAGGGTGCTTTTACATAGATTTGCACCTCTGTTTCATTCTTTCCTTTCTCCCCGATTTCCACTGTGGATGGTGCAAACATGCAAACACAGCTCAGACTTATAGATTATCTTACTTCCAAAGAGAACCCCAAAGTGTCTAGCACATAAAGATCCCAATTCCAAATCTCTGGGGGAAAGATTTTGATCAGTGCCGTTAGAGTGAGATGTCTACCATTGGTTCATTCGACTCAGGCCAGTGTCGTCGGGCCATATTGGACAGATACGGTTGCAAAGGGCTTACCCATGGGGGTGTGAGGAGAATTCTGAGGCAAAGGGGCATGGCCTGAGAGGATGTCCCCAAAGTTGCCTACCATGTATAAACTCCACAACACTAAACAACAAAAATGCAGGTAAAATATAGTCCATATAGCAAAACAGAGAAAGAAACCAAAAGTCAATGAAAGGAAAGAGAGAAAGAGAAATAAAGAAAGAAGAAAAGAAAAACAAAAAGAAAGAAAGAAATAGGAA